>NW_024063066.1:0-600000 GCF_006381635.1 Hibiscus syriacus
GAGCTTGCCACTGATTGGTGGCAAGCTAGTCAGTTTTTTGATGGCACGGATGATGAGCAGCATCCACTTCCTCCAATTCGAGAGCCATCACCTCACCTAGAGCCATCACCCGATCGTGACGACTACACCTCTAGAACGAGAGCCATCACCTATCCCGTCACATCATCGAGCCTCTTCTCCACCATCACCTCATGATAGGCGACCGGCAAAGATGCCACGACTCCTATCTCCCTGTTCTCCACCTCCACCTCAACGGGATGAGTCAAGGGAGTTACGTGATGAGGTCAATGCCTTGCGTGAGGAGATCGGTACTCTACGCGATAACGATGGTGCATGGCGTGTGGAGGTGTCAACTTTACGTGGTGAGGTTGCCGCTCTACGTGAGATGATAGTATCGTTGCAGAATGAGGTTCATACTCTACGCAACGAGGTAAGTTTAAGATTTTCCATATTTAACTTAATGATAAATTTACTCGTAATTTCACTTAGATTAGCCATTTCACTTAGATTGCTTAGTAAATTTATTCGGTTGCTGCCAATTCTGCTAAACTGTGTATTCTTTAACACTGTGAAATAGTATTTGTCTTTGTTTTGTCTTTTGGTTGAAAGTAAATTTGTTCGGTTGCTGCCAATTCTGCTAAACTGTGTATTCTTTAACACTGTGAAATATATTTGTCTTTGTTTTGTCTTTTGGTTGAAAGTAAATTTGTTCGGTTGCTGCCAATTCTGCTAAACTGTGTATTCTTTAACACTGTGAAATAGTTTGTCTTTGTTTTGTCTTTTGGTTGAAAGTAAATTTGTTCGGTTGCTGCCAATTCTGCTAAACTGTGTATTCTTTAACACTGTGAAATAGTATTTGTCTTTGTTTTGTCTTTTCGTTGAAAGTAAATTTATCCATTCAAGTTTCAATTTGCAGAAGAATTTATAGTTTACTTTCGCAACACGAAACTTAAAATCGCAACGCGAAACCAAAATCGCAACGCGAAATGAAATCGCAACGACAGAATCGCAACGCGAAACCAAAATCGCAACGACAAGATCGCAACGCGAAACCAAATCGCATTGCGATTTTCATTTCGCGTTGCGATTCTTTCGTTGCGATTTTCATTTCGCGTTGCGATTCTGTCGTTGCGATTTTCATTTCGCGTTGCGATTTTGGTTTCGCGTTGCGATTTTAAGTTTCGTGTTGCGAAAGTAAACTATTTCTTCTTCTGCAAATTGAAACTTGAATGGATTGCATTACTTCAACCAATAGACAAATCAAAGACAAATACTAACTTCAGGGTATTAGTTTGAAACATATTTTTCTTTGTTATCTGATGCATTTTGTGAAATGATAGAATAATGACTTGGGTGAATACAATGCAAGTTTGAAACATATTTGTCTTTGTTTTCACTGTTTAAATATCATGTCTGTTTATTTACTGATTTTTGTATTTAATTATTTAGCGGCCCGATAGAGTGGATGCTTTACGTCGGGTTATGCTTGCACGACGGAGTTCACGCATCAGACAGCGTGCACGTGCTATTAAGTCTCCGTACACCCCAATAGTGCGAAGACACCGCAAGAAGAAGCCCGACTCGCCTGTCATCCCTCAAGAGTCCAC
Organism: Hibiscus syriacus; assembly: GCF_006381635.1. NCBI lineage: Eukaryota > Viridiplantae > Streptophyta > Magnoliopsida > Malvales > Malvaceae > Hibiscus > Hibiscus syriacus. The sequence continues at coordinate 1,608 of NW_024063066.1, forward strand.
TCCTATCGTTGAAGAGGCCCCCCATATCATTCCTCGAGAGTCCCCTCCCACCGTTCAAGAGGCAACTGTCATCGTTGAAGAGGTCCCTCCCACCATTCCAGAGCCCGATTCACATGGGGTAATATATCGAAGTATTGAGAAACCCCCACCGGTTCCGGACATGATGGATGAGAGTTGGCTCTCGTATGAGTTACCGGCCAGTACCATACCGGTATCTGAAGAGGAGAGGGAACAACTACCGGACACAATTTTGGATAACACCCTTTGGGCTAAGACCGCAGTTGATTTTTATCTACATGAGCGGAGCAAGGGGTGTTTCACTGACATATGCAAGCTCACCGATGATATCTTTTTGTTGCTTGAACGGCCTTGGTGGGGCGTATTATTAGGGGTCGAAGACAATGGCTATTTCGATGGGGGGGTAAGTCTTATATTTTTCTTATATTTCAATTTGATTGATTTTTTTTTAAATTTATGTAAGTCACTAATATATGTTTTTTTTGTAAAACAGCATATCGATGCGTGGGTGACACGTCTTCTAATAATAAGAAAACTTAAGAAAAATAAAAATATACGATATACAATAATGCCGACGTCTTTTCACGCCGTTCACTTGAAGAATGCACGAGATGAATCATTTGATTTGGGCAATGGACAAGCTAAACTTTATCCTGCATGGTGGGAGGTCGATAAGGTTAGTATTTATTTTAGATTGAGTTTAAAGGTTTTATGAAATAAGTGCGCAAATGAATGAATTATTACTTATGATTGCAGGTGTTTATCCCTTTTGGAACGTAAACATTGGATTCTCGTCGAGCTTCAGCTCCCATCCCTTAAGACAATAGTGTATGATAGCATGATAAATTACATATCATTGGCTGATTTAAGAGATGTTATTAAGGGATGGAGCTCTCATTTGGCTAAATTCTTGGATGCGATCAATTATTGGACTCGTTCTGGAAACAAGAAGCCAAAGAAGCTCAATATTACAGTTATTAGAGACGAGACCGCGCCACAACAAACGAGCGGAGCCAGAGGAGATTGTGGTCCTCTCGTATGCTTGCGTTGGAGCGTTTGACGACGGGAAGCATCAAGTATCTACCTCCCACCGATAGAGATAAAGCTGCAGTAGGCTTGTGGTTTCGGCATTATATGGCTAAATCGATATATACGAGACGCTGCCTACCTGCATCCGCGTTATAAAATGTCCATAAACAATTGGTAAGTTTATATACTTATAAATGAAAATGTTTGGTTAAGTAATTAGAATTCAATAATTTGCGTAGAAAGTGTTGTTTGAACAAATGTTTGGTTTCTGCAGGTTAATCTCAGAAGTGAACTGCGTGAAAATGATGTCGAGCTGCAAAAGTTGATTCAATAGTTTAATTGATTGTTTTTTGATTGTTTAATTGATTTGTAAAAGTTGATTCAATTTTTGATTGTTTAATTGATTTGTAAAGATGATTTGTAAAAGTTGATTTGTGTAATTGATGCGAACATAATTCTTATTTGTGCTTGTTTAATTGATTGAAATGTAATGGGTTTTTTGTTGATTTCAATCTGCATTATGTTGAAGGCAAAAATGACTATCGCAATGCGAAATGAAAATCGCAATGCGAAATGAAAATCGCAACGAGAGAATCGCAATGCGAAATGAAAATCGCAATGCGGAAATGAAAATCGCAATGCGTTTATAATTTCGCATTGCGATTATCTCGTTGCGATTTTCATTTCGCATTGCGATTTTCATTTCGCATTGCGATTCTTTCGTTGCGATTTTCATTTCGCATTGCGATTTTCATTTCGCATTGCGATTTTCATTTCGTATTGCGATTTTAATTTCGCATTGCGATTTTCATTTCGCATTGCGATTCTTTCGTTGCGATTTTCATTTCGCATTGCGATTTTCATTTCGCATTGCGATTTTCATTTCGTATTGCGATTTTAATTTCGCATTGCGATTTTCATTTCGCATTGCGATTCTCTCGTTGCGATTTTCATTTCGCATTGCGATTTTCATTTCGCATTGCGATTCTCTCGTTGCGATTTTCATTTCGCATTGCGATTTTCATTTCGCATTGCGATTCTCTCGTTGCGATTTTCATTTCCGCATTGCGATTTTCATGTTGGGATTTTCATTTCGCGTTGCGATTGTATTTTCCGTGTTGCGATAGTCAAATGCATGCCTAATAGTGATAACAACTGAATAACAAGAGTTGGTTAAGTCAAAATGGTTGGCCTGAGTCATTAATTCAACTGAAAATGTTAAAAGTTCACACATAAAATCCACATAATACAACGTTTGCATATGAGCTTTTGATGGCAACGTTTACATAATACACATAAAATGTTAAATGTTAAAACGTTTACATAATACAACTGAATAACAACGTTTACATAATACAAAGTTCACACCATATGAGCTTTGGATTTTGATGAGGATCCATATTTTGGTAGAGGAAAAGATGATTTTGATGGCACTGGTGATCCACATGTCAACCTTGTATGACCACTTTCCTTGCACCGACTACATGTCGATCTCTTCTTCTCTTCACCCTTAGACGGTATACGATCGTGACTTTTTGGTCGGCCAGGTAGCCTTCTGTCCATGGCTGGTGGCAAAACTGTTTGTAAGTCATCTGGTATGTCCCACTCAGAAGGATGTGGAATAGGGTAGACAATCTCGGCATAAGTCTGTCGATAAACTTCTGTAGTGTAGCAATCCATAGCGTATGCGCTTGAATCATCTTGGTTTAAATGAAGAGCAACTTTTATAACATGGCCACACGGATAACCAGATGTTTGCCATTTCATACAACTACACGTCTTTGCATTTAGATCGACTAGCCCATTTAAGTTATTATCCAGTACTTGAAACAAAGTGTTTGAACATGGTTCAACTCTCCATGACGTTGACTTCACAACACGTTTCGTTATCTTTTTTTCAGTCCATGGTGTAACACGATGTTCCAATGTTCCTGTAAATTTAAATAAACAATACTTAGTAAAATATATAAATATGATAAGTTACGAATTCAAAGAATAATACCTGCATGGTTTCTTTTCTTGTAGTACCACTGTTGAATAGAGGCTCGAAAAAACTCCATTAACATAGTAATGGGTAATTTCCGGGAATGACGACTTAGAGCGTTGATTGATTCTGCACTATTAGACGTCATGAAACCATATCTTGCTCCAAGTTGATGTACTCTTGACCATCTTTCAAACCCGACATCTTCTAGTGTTTGAGCACACTGAGGCAAAACACGTCTTAAACAATTTATATGCTTATTGAAATCCACTTCCCGATAAGCTTTTACAGCCTTCCAGTATGTCCATTTGTGCTTTTTTATACCAGCAGACCTTGATTTTAGATTTCTATACAAATGAACACCACAAAGTCCATGGAAAGCATCTGGGAAACACCTTCTAACAGCGTTGTCAATTGAGTTTGCCCTATCGGATATGATTGTCAGATTGCTAATAGGACCTATGCAATCCCTAAGATGCCCCATAACCATGTCCATGAATCAGAGGTTTCAGATTTGCCAACCCCGTAAGCTATGGCAATATCCCATTGTTAGCATCCATGGCTACTGCTAATAAGTTTACTCCAAGGTATCGACCTTTCAAATGTGCTCCGTCAACTATAATAACTGGGCGCATGCAAGTAATAAACGAACGAATCTACAAAATAATATACACAAGAAATATAATCATTTAAATGTGAAATGCATGTAACTAACAAAAATGAGTCAACAAAATTATATTGATTTACTAACCGTAGCACCAATGGCGATAAACAGCAACTCAAAGCGTCCATCTCTATCTGTTTTGATATGAGTTACGACCCAGGATTTTTCAGCTTTAAATTGTGACAATAAGCCGGCAGTTGGGCAAACGATGCTTCTGGCGACCCCCTCAACAATTCCAAGGCATAACATTTGGCTCTCCAAGCTTGAGAATATGATATACTAATCTTGAACCGAGCATTCATGTCAGTCATAATTTCATGTCCCCGATATACCCTGCCATTCAAAAACATTAACTCAGCCAGAAAACCACCCAACACCTTTTTGTTTGCCTGTCTATGGTGAGGAAAAACTTGGGTTCTTGAACTGTATGTTTATCAATAAAAGTCCTAACTTGAAACATTTTGCAATCTTTATTCTCTTTGCAATCATACGCCACGTACAGTTTTTGTCAATCATACACCTTGTTTCGAAACGATCTTTGCTTGATTTGTTAACTTTAGTTGATAGCCATCTTCCACACATTTCGTATATAAAGCTATCTTCAAGTCTTCCTTTGTATCAAAACAATCATCTTTCTTGATACGAATAACTTTTGTGTAACAATCAACTGCTTTCTTTATCAACTCTTCTTCCGGTATCTGAAGTAATTCTGGCATATTCCAGTTATACGCCCGTGGCATTTTCTTTTCTTCGGGGACTTTTTCTTCTTCTTTTTCTTCTTCAGGATTATATGAATTACAGAATGGATGTTCAACATGTTCATTCACAGTCGTAACTTCCTCCTCATTATCATCAACATTACATTCTTCGGCAACGGCTGTTTCATCATCAAATTCGGGTATTGACCAATATCAATATCATTACACGCATGGTCTGTTTCTTCTTCTGAAACATCATCAAAATCCGTGTATTGACCAATATCAAAGTCCGGATATTGACCAAGACCAAATTTCGAATACTGACTAGTACTCACAATTTTTTCTGTTGGCTCATCATCGTCTAACTGGTCAATACGAAAACCGGAATTTGGTGCTGAAAGTTGATTGGGATTTGGATTAGAGAAAGGTTGTGGGTTTTGAGAAAAACTTAGTTGATTACTACCCGCTACTGACCCAACAATACTACTTCTAGGTTCAACAACATACAATGTAACATCATCTTGTGAAACACTAATGTAAGCAATGAATCGTTCAACATCTTCATTGTCGGTTAACAAATAAACTTTACCATTTCTCTGATAAGATAGCCTAAATCCACTTAGGGGCTCTAAATTCAATTTATTTGAAACACGTAGCATTAGAGTTTCATAAGTTAACTTTTGTAAAGACAATTTTAGTTGAAGATTTATGGGTAAAGGCATATATTGTAAAACACCATTAACATTATCCCATGACCCTCCAAAACACAAATCTATCCAAACATGATCAACATTAGATGATTTCATGGTTGTAACTAAACAAACGAGATGCGAAACTAAGACCTGTTGCCGGATGGGGAAGGATGTCGTTGGATATAGGAACGGATGTCGCCGGAGAGAGTGATAGATGGAGATGGAATGAGTTGCGATTTAGGGATTTAGTTTATGATTTCAGTGTTATATACCCAAAATTTCAGTGTTGTGATTTACAGATTCTCGTTGCGATTTACGGATTATCGTTGCGATTTACAGATTCTCGTTGCGATTTACGGATTATCGTTGCGATTTACGGATACGCGTTGCGATTTACGGATTATCGTTGCGATTTACGGATACGCGTTGCGATTTACGGATACGCATTGCGATTTACGGATACGCGTTGCGATTTACGGATACACGTTGCGGTTTACGGATACGCGTTGCGATTTACGGATACGCGTTGCGATATACGGATACGCATTGCGATTTACCCATACGCGTTGCGATTTACGGATACACGTTGCGATTTACGGATACGCGTTGCGATTTATTGTTCGCGTTGCGATTTTCATATTCGCGTTGCGATTATGGAAAATCGCAATGCGAATTTGTACTATCGCATCGCGATTTTCAAGAATCGCGTTGCGATTCTGGAAACTGATTTGCGATTATGGGGATCGCGTTGCGATTTTTATTTCGCGTTGCGATTTTGTTGGTCATTTTGGCAAATCCAAAAAAAGTTGGTTAAAATCGTATATTATAACTTTTTTTTGGTCACTGAGGCGATTTTCTCATTATAAAAATCATGCTAATAAACATTATAAGTTAAAATCATCGTAATCAAAATATGTTAATAAGTTACCAAAAGATAGAGCAATATTTCGATACATTCCAATCGGAGTATGTTAATTAGTTACAAAAAAATATCAAAAACTATTTTTATTCAATATATGAATTAGAAACACGACCCGACACGATTCAAAATAATAAAAAATTATTTTTATTCAATAAAAACATTGACTTAATTGAAAAAAAAATTATATATAGAGGGGTATTATTGTAATTATTTCTAAATATAAGGTAAAATTATATTTTTTTTCGGGTCGGTCCGGTTTTTTTCACCCTAAACCCGAACCCGACCGACCTGACCCGAATATCACACTTAAAAAAACCCGACCCGACTCGACCCGAACAAAATAAAGTTTCATCAGACCCGACCCGAAATAATAAAAAATTATTTTTATTTAATAAAAACAGTGACTTAGTCCGACCCGACCCGAATTATATATGTTTTCGGGTCGGTCCGTTTTTTACCCTAAACTCGAACCCGACCCTACTCGAATATCACACTTAAAAAAACCCACCCGACTCGACCCGAATATCACACTTAAAAAACCCGACCGACCCGAAAAAAATAAAGTTTCATCCGACCCGACCCGAATATATAAATTAGAAATCCAACCTGACCAGACCCGAAATAATAAAAAATTTATTTAATAAAAACAGTAACTTAATCAGACCCGACCGGAATTATATATTTTTCGGGTCGGTCCGATTTTTTTCACCCTAAACCCGAACTCGACCCGACCCGACCCGAATATCACACTTAAAAAAACCCGATCCGACCCGACAAAAATAAAGTTTCACCCGACCCGACCCGAATATATGAATTAGAAACCCGACCCGACCCGAAATAATAAAAAAATATTTTTATTCAATATATGAATAAGTTACCAAATGATTGATGAGGGTAGTATGGTCAAATTTCAATTCCCTCCAACAAGGAATTGAATTCCATCTATTTTTTGATAGAATTCACTTTCTCTCATTTGATGGAATTGAATTCCATCATGGATTTCAATTCCATTGAAAAACTTGAACCAAACATGAAAAAGTGATGAAATTGGATTCCAATTCCCACCAATTTCAAGGGATTCCATCTAATCAAACGCCACCTAAGTTTCCTCCATATAATTATAATTTATGGTCCACTTTTTAATAAAATATTTAAGGTTATATATAAATCTTATCATTTATTTTTCTTCTCATTTTTATTTTAATCACTAACATTTTAAAATTTTTAATTTAATCACTTAAATTTTGAGTTTCTCCTATTTTGATTACTCGACTGTTAACATTCAAATGGTGTATAGTGACATGACTTATTTTATTATCTCTTGTCATGAAATGGGTTATTTTATAAACATGTAAATTACATATTCTAAACTCTTTTACGTTGAAATACAAGATTTGACTTAAGAGCAATTAAAAATTATAATTGATGAGATAAATAATATTTTAAACGTCACATATAAAAAGTCATGTATATGAGTATATAACTTGAGATGATGTTTGATCGATAGAAAAATTATTATTCATGGACTACAATTCTTTAGTTGTATTTTAATTTTTATGTTTGGATTATTTAATTTAAAATTTTAAGATTGGATTATATTATACTTTTAAGTTTTATATTTATCTATGTAACTTTTTTAAAATTATTTGATTTGTAAAAGAAATTACAAAAATTTGTCTCAAATTATCTATAACTCGATCCGGTTGTTTTAGATACTTAACTTACATATATTCGAATTTATAAGTTCAAACACGAATAATTTTTTCAATTATCTAAAAGTACAAACACCTGACATATAATAATAGAACTGTAAACGAGCGGAGTCGAGCTCGAGTACTGGTGAGGTCAACTCGACTCGAAAACTCGCGAGACTAAAATTTTCAAGCCCGACTCGAACTCAAAACCATGAATTGAAGCTCGTAAAAGATCAAAATGAAATAAATCTTAAATTTAACTCGATTGAAGCCTCAAACTCGAACATAAACCTGAAATATATGAAAACCTTATACTCCATGTTTTTAAAATTAGCACGTAAATATTATAATAATTTATTTAAAAAAGTAAAATATTAATATATTATATTTTCGAGTTGCACACGAGCTTTTCGAGTTGATTATCAAGTAGTTTGTTTCAGCTTGTTAAGAACTTGAGTCGAGTCCATTCGAATCGAGTATTTATCGAGTTTTGACCGAATCAATCTTGAATAACTCACGATATGTTTAGCCTCATTTACCGCCGCCGTAGATAATAACCATCTCTACACATAAAAGTGTTGTTATCTCTATATTACTATATACTTTCATAAACATTCAACTAAAGCTATTAAAGCACATTATGTAAGATTTAAACATATTATTAAATGCATAACGTTTTACTATCAATCTATTACCATTTGATAATTTGATTTTAGCAAATAAAATTATTTACATAAAATAGAAATTCACCAAATCTCTTCCCCTTTGCTTCTCCAACTTTAATACCCTGTGGGATATTGACAGTTCCCAAATACTGCCAATTAAAGGTCATGAAAAAAACGCATTAGTTTAGGAAAATTAATACTCCATTTGATATTTAGTTTAATACAATATATTATATATAAGATTTAAATTCTAATAATTTAACAATTAAAATTAATTATATAAGTTTAATTTATGTAATATGTGTATAAAAAATTACTCTAAATTTAGACATAATTAACTTACGTGGAGGTTGCATGGACACATAAGCCGCACCGTGAAAATCGCACGAGCCACTCACACGTGCCTTCTTTTGATAGTAACTATTGAAGGCATACGAGGCATGTGCTTCGAGAGAATCAGGATTAAAACATGAACCGTCCGATTGAATTGGGCCGCAGTCGGCTCCTCCCTCACCACAAGCATAATCCAACGCCGCCTGCAGCTCCTGCCGGTCGGCATTAGGGTTGGCCAAGCACCATGTCTGCCCTGCTCTCTTTGTCACTCCGCCTCTGGATCGATTCCTGTTATTCGTTGACGGTGGTCGGTTTCCACTTTTTCCGATGTTCATTGGTGGAGGGAAACTAACATTTAACCCTTGTTTTGAGAATGCTATGTTATATACCCTTTGCATATTGGGGTAAAATAACCCATAGTTTCTTTCCGATGTGGGACCTGGCTTTTGATTCTCGTTAAACAAAGCAAATATGTAAACGTTAAGTGGATCCTTTGGTCTCAAAGGGGTACCCTTTCCGCTCAATACTCTTCGTATTAAGTTACCATTATACGTCGCCGCATTAGCCTGGCTTGCACCGGTTTCAGCCACGTCCCCGGCCGAAGGCCACCCTGTCTCCGTCACCACCACCTTCATGTCATCAAATTTAAGAGCCGACAAGGCGGCGGAAACGGCGTCGAGCTGAGAATCGAAGAGGCTGTTGTATTTAACCCCGTTACCGGAATCAACCACCCCTGGATTTTGTTTAAACAAAGCGTAATCGAGTGAGATTTGGTTCGAGTTACCTTCGTATGCGAAAAAAGGATAAATATTAACCATAAGGTACGACCCGGTCTGTTTCAAGAAATCCAACATGCGTTTAATGGCAACGTCCACTAGTTCCTGTTTGAATGAACCGGCCGACGAAGGGTAAGAGTTCTCCAAGCAAGTCATAGCTATAGGGGACGAGACTTTGATGTTTGAATCCAAATTGAATTTAACAAGTGAGGCCTGGATGGCTTTCATGGCGGGCACGAGGACTTTTGTCTCGTCGGTGACGTTGGCCGCGATAATTTCGTTACCGATAGCTATGGCTTCTATCTTTGTGGCGGGATAGTACTTTGAGATGCTGGTTTGAACCCAATTGTCCGCAAACGACTGATCGCCGGCGGCCGAGGCGAGCTTCTCGTTAGGAAGACAGACAACTACGCTGATCCCCGTGTTTGCCAACGCCGATAAGACCGCCGGATCGGTGTCGAAAATCTTCACTTTCGTTACGCCCTGAGACTTCAACAGTTGCACGACTTTGTCCGGTGATGGCAAGTTGTTCGCCACTCGACCATAGTTAATTCCAACCGAACCAGCTGCATCTGCCATGACAAAACAAAATCAAACCTTGAGTTGTTCAGGTTCGAATTCAGACAAAAAAACAAAAGTGTGGGTTTTAAGTTATATATATATATATACCTGAAACAGCAAGGGCTGAAAGGAAAAGAATGAGAAAGGAGAAAGCTTGGGAGGTCATGATCAAATTATATTTGATAAGAGAATGGATATCAACTTAGTTATATTTATAGAGTAGGGTTAGTGGGAAAAGAGGAGTGTTTTAAGGTTGAAATCTAATGCAAGCCACCAACCCAACACTTTTCTCGATACTATTTTTAGGTTACTTTTATATGGATCCACATACTGTTTCTTATTTAGTTTTTACATTAATCATGCTATTTGAGATAATCATATTTATAAATAATAATCGTTAAATTAATATTCAATAATAACGAAAAATATATATAAAAATTCATCGACGATACAATGTGAATTGAAGATGATGATGATCAGTTGAGGTGACAACTAATTTTTGTTTAGTTTTATTATTGACGTAAGCTTCAATGGGATGAATATTATTGTGGTAGGGAAATGAAATGTTTTGCTGTTCAGAGTTAACTCTATTTGCCTATCTTCATTCTCAATAACCCAATCCTCTAGGTGGGTGAGGTAAACAATATTCAATCTTTATATAAAAAAAGAACATTTGATTTTAGTATGTATTTCGAAATCATTTACAAAGGATTATTTAATTGATTAAATACTCCTTAATAATCTAACCAAAATTAAGATTAGGGTATAAAAATGTAGGATAGGGTATAATTGCAAGTGAAGGCATTAGTAGGATAGGAGGATAATATCATGATATATTGCCCACCCCATTACTATTTTAATTAATTTATTTAATTTTTGTAGGGCTTATTAGTAGAATGTATTTTTTTAATTTGTGATGAATGATAAATAAATAAATAAATAAATACTGTTGCTAAAAATGTCTAATTTCTCTTAAAAGAGAATTTAATACCGGAGAGCTAAGCAAAGAGTAAGGAAGCAATTTGCTTCGGTTGTTTGAGTTTTGAATGCTTCAATAAGTGGTCTTAAGGCGTAAGAAAATATTCCTATAATGGCGTTTTGCTATTGGGTCATTAAAGAAAGGGATATTTGCAATAGACAACCCTGAACCTATTGAAAGCTTTTATTAGACCCATTTGATTTGCTGGCCTTATCACATCAACCCCTTCTTGTAAGAGGAGGAAAATTGAAGTTCTCACGTATGACCATGGGTGGAACAAGGGGAGGGCAACGAGAGCTTTCACCCCGTCAATTATATTTTTAATTATTAATTAATATAAAATATATATTTTTAAAAATAAATAAAGAAAAATTTATTATTCTTTACTCAGTTGAAAAAATTATATTTATAAAAATAAAAAATTATTTTAATTTCTCACTATAATAAATTTTTAGTTCCGTCCCTGCATACGACCTTGCTTGTTTTCATACAATGGATCAAAACTTAAAAAGAGAAAATTAGTTTATCATAAATTCCAAAAGGAAATCATGAAACAAGTTATGATAAATATAAAAGAAATTGGGGGAATACAAATGATAACTTAAACATTTAAGAAAAAGAAAGATAAGAATACATTGCTTTTTAATTTTGACTACAGTTTAGTTAAATACAAGTTTTTGTCAATATGTAATAGGTTCATAGCTTTGGTGCAGAGGTTGAGAGTTTACCATTTAAATTAATTATTTAAGTTTAAATTTCTTTAATGTCAAATTTTAAATCGTTTGTTTTAAAATAATAGATCATACATGTTTTCGTCCGGATAAATTTTTCATTTTTTAACTTTGTTTTTATTTTATTTTAATTATTTTTATTTTAAATATAATGTTTTCTAAATATAGAATTATATATATATATAAGATAAAATATCATCTATTATATTATAAATAGTTTTGAAAATATTATGTAGTACATATTATATAATTTTGAAAAATAGTGTGAAAATAATATATAGTATTTATTGTATAGTTTTGAAAATAATTTTGGAAAATAGTTTTAAAAATAATTTTGAAAATAGTATACAAATATACAATATATATCTTAAAAATAGTATATAGTTTATACTTCGGAAATAATAGATATTATATAGTTTATATATTTTTTATTTCTATGTTATCTTTATTTTATTATTATTATTATTATTAATTTTATTCATTTAATTGCACGATCATTCTGATTTAAGGTCGAGTTCCAAGTCTAGTTGAGGATATTAAGTCAAGCTCTAATGGGAAAGGCCTGCATGATAACCCAATAGAAGCCCAAGTTCATAAGCCCTCGTGAAGCCAGATGACATCTAGGGTATCATCAACTAGTAGATCAAGAAGGAAACGGATAGTCCAGATCGCATAAAGATTATGGATTCTAATAAACCCTAAGTTATCTCCAGCGCTGCTTCACTAGATCCATTGGATCTGACCCAATCCAACTGTTTAGAGTAAAGATCAAACTAGGGTTTTACAACTCCAGGTGAAAACATGCGCAACCAAGGGATAACCGTTGGATATAACCTAACTCAACGGTTTAGATCAGAAGTGGGTTAGGGTTTTATCATAACCCTAAAGAGCAGATCACGCAATCATATCCTGACCATTGGATCTAACAACCCATATTCATCTAAATTTAGGGTTTTACCCCTTGTTGTTGCCGCCAGAGACCACTACAGTTGGATTTGATCTAATCTAACGGTTCACATGATACCAAGAGATCCAACCATCGATTCATCCGTGCGTCTGATGTACGCGCCAACTTCAAAATGCTCCAAACACTGACGGTGACATCTCCATACTCCACGTGCTTAGATTTGATCCCCATAGATTTGATTTTGTAATGATAGAGGACATGAGAGAACTGACATGTCCCCTCTGCCACCACCGTCAAGATAATGATCGATTCTCCTCGGCAAACAAAAGAAGAATAGAAAAATAAGAATAAAAAGAGCTTAGGGATTTTCAATTGTAACCTTTTCTGTAAATGAGTATAAAAACCCCAAGAACAAAAATGTAAAGAGAGTTTTTTGGCAACCCATGAAATCGAAAAACAATACTTTGAAGGTATTTCTCTTTTTTCAGTTTTATTCTCTAATTGCATAGATCGAAAACAAATAAAAAGGGGTAGAAGGGCGGTTTTACCTTTTGTTTTAGGGCTTTTATCGTCGGAATCAACGTCATCAGAGTCTAGAGGCTTAGGGGTCTTCCTTTTAGAGCCATAAAAACCTTTGGATGTTCAGTTTAAGGTTTGGTTTAAGTAATAAAAGGAAGATGGTAGAGCTGGGTATACGGATTACCCGCCCGTTTAGCCCACGGGTTTTGACGGTGCAGGCTTAAATGGAGCGGTTTAAAAAGCCCGCATTCATAAATGGTTTTGAATTTTAAGGCCCGCGGCCCGTTCATTTAACCCACGGGCTTACCCACGGCCTGTTAAATAACAACAATTTTAAATACTTTAAATGCAATAAAAAATAATGTTCTAACTTTCCACACCTTTAAAAATGATCCAGCAACTTGAAAAAGGAAGGTAGCACCGTCAAAATAATAATATTTAAATTTTATTTTAAATAGCCGAAAATTATTATAAAATAATTTTTTTAATTTTTTAATCATTAATATATATATATATATATATATATATATATATATACATAATTACTTAAACTCAAATAAAAGAAACAATATTCACTTATATCACCAAATTGAAAAACAAATAAAACAATAATCACAATATACTTTTATAAAACACGATTATTCAAGACTATAATATGAAGACACAGAAGTGTCTGCAAGCATAAAATCAAACATAAAAATTCAACAAAGTCAAACATTATACAAATCTAACAAGAAAGTTGTCAAGTGGTCCTAATAATTGTATTTTATGGATACTTTAGAGAAAGACTAAAACATAATATGAAAATATAAAATAAAATACTTACAGTATAAGAGTAAATTTGAAAGATATGGTTATATTAAAATTGATAAAATATAAGTCATTAATTTGTTAAAATATATTTATTTTGTAAAAGCCTTTAAAACTCTTTAAAAGTTGAAAATTATGTTTTCAATTTTTCTTTTACTTTTCTTTCTTATTTTTAATCCAAATATTACGTGTCATGTGATATATTATTAGAATATCACGTGACTTTTTATAATTAAAGAACGAAATGGATAACATACTTCATGAAAAAAAAATAAAAGGTCAAAATTAAATAAAAAAATCTTTAAATACCAAAATGATAATGATGTAAATTTTATATGTCTAAAATACTATATAAATCTTTTAATTTTTATTTTTTAAAATGAAGAATAATTTGATACATTGTAAATGAAAAAAATATCAAGCAGTGGTAGAATTATGATAAACGCCCTAATAAATTTAAGAACTACAATGGTTATAAGTAACATCATATTTATAGGTAATTATTTTATTTTTCTATAAAATTCTTTAAGTTTATTTTCTCTAAAATTTTATAAATTTTAAATTAAGTGGGCTATTGATGGCTTTACGGGCTACCCGCGGTTATACCCATTAAACCTACGGATTTAACGATCCGGGCTAAAAAGCCCGTAATTTAAACGAGCTTTATTTTTTAGGCCCGAAGCCTGCACGAGCTGTGGGTTAAACGGGTAGCCCACGGGCCTTAGCCTATATACCTAACTCTAGAAGATGGGGTTTTCTAGAGTGTTTAAGGAAACATAATGGCTTTAGGGTTTATTGGAGGTAGAAACATGAGTGTCATAGTGGGTTTTGGTTTGATTGTAGGCTCTGTTTGGGGTTTTTTTTTACCTAGGATCTAGATAGAGATAAAAAAATGAAGATTTTAGAGGACTTTGGGTCAAGTTTAGGTGTTGTTTGAGTTTCCCAAACACCGGAGAAGAGAGGAACCATTGATAGACGATGGTTATTTTCTGTTTTTGGAAATTTTGGCCTTCAGTCGAGAGATGAGAGGTTTCGAGAGAAAAAAATAAAAAAAAAGAAGGTTGAAAAAGAGGCTAGAGTTAAGAAAATTACTAGATTTAGCAAAAAAATAGGGTTTTATATAAAAACTTTTAGAAAATTTTGCTTAGACCACTGTAGGTTTAGCTTGTTTTTGTAAAATGATCCCTATCTTCGTTGATTTTGTGCAATAATTGAAATGCATAGGTCCCGATTGCGTGATTTCTCAAATTTATGTTAGTTTAAAGTAAATAGAAAATTTTTCTTTTAGATCATCGTAATTTTAGCGTGTTTTTGAAAAGTCATCCTTCGATCTTTTGATTACATTTAATGTTTCGTATGTATGAACTCTATTTGTGTGATTTCTCAATTTTTGTTAGTTTAAAACAAGAAGAAAAATTGTTCTTTAGTCCCTTAGATTTACCCGTGTATTTGCATCTTAGTCATCAATCTCTAGATTTTTGGATTATTTTGGTTTTGGTTTGAAGCACTGATTTGGCTATTTCCCCTTTAGTTTTTTAGACACATTAGATTAGAAATAAATTGAAATTATTGTCATTAGATCCATGTAGTTTTAACTTAGTTCTGATTTAATCAATTAATTTTATTTGCTTAATACCCATGTTCATTTTAATTTATTAAGTAATAATTTGACTCATGTGCTATGATTTTCATATTAATGGTGAAATGTCATTCGATTAGGTAATAATGACCACTATTTTTTTATGCTCGTAGTCATTTCCGATATTGGACTTGCTGATGAACTCCGAGGTTCATCGAGATGCCTTACTGAAGGTACTCAATCAGATATTTTTCCATGAGAATATATCCGTAAACAAGCTCGATCAAATTCTGGGTCATATTACTGCTGGAAAATTACTTCACTTTTTCTAATGATGAAATCCCTGAAGGTAAAATGGGATCTGTGAAAGCTTTGAATATAACCACTTACTGCCATGGTCATGTCTTACAAGGAGTCCTTATTGAAAATGGGCCTGAATGTGATGCCTTTGGCCACGCTGCAAAGATTACCCATAGATAGGTCACACATGAAGGCTTACCATAATGTTTTAGGGCATTTTATGGAACTCAAAAGGATGTAATGGGAAAAATTGAGGTACCTTTATAGAGCTTACAATCTATAATGTTTATTTTATGGTAATGGACATCCATCCGACCTACAATTGCTTGTTGGGAAGGCTATGGATCCATTATGTAGGGGTAATCCCTTCAACTCTACATCAAAAATTGAAGTTTGCTATTGATGGGCAACTAGTTAGTCTTGAAGCCGAAGAGGAAATTATCGCTTCTGTGATGACTGATGCCCCATATATTGAAACCAATGAAGATACATTGGAATGTTCATTTCGAGCTTTAGAGTTTATAATGCAATTTTTATTGCTGAAGGGAGTAAGATGGCACGCCCCAGGTTATATCACATCATCATTTATTATGTTACTTTGATATTTTAGTTTGGGTAGGTCTACTTAATTAGTAATTAAGATCTGTCGATCGTTTGTCAATGACTGATTTCCATACTAAAAAAAGGTTATTTTGACCCAAAATTAAATATTAAGAGTTAAAATGATTTAAAAAATAAACGTTAGAGAGAGTTTTGACATATTCTGTTAAAGAATATTTTATTGATGTGCTTTGAAGAAAGTAAAAAATGCCATGATTAAACTTATTGAATTCATTTACATTACACGAACCAAGTGGCCTCCATGGTAAAGGAATCATTGTTATTCCTTGAGGGCGGGGGTTCGAGCACCATAGAAGCCAAGGGTGTGAGCCTTCAATATCAAAAGGTTGATTCTTATCTTTGAATCTTTGAACAGATACTACCTTGTACTTATCTCAGATTAATCAAAAAATAAATAAATTCACTTACATTAAGATCAAATTGATAAAATTTGTAAGTGATGAAGACTAAATATATAATTATACAAAGTTATTTAATGGCCACCTCAATATTTCCTTTAAAAGTTGCAATAAATGACCTTATTGATAATATTTAAATAATTATGTGACCTACCCTAAAAAATAGTTATGTGATATGATTGAAAAGAAATTAATTAGTAGTCAAAATTAACCACATCTATAATTTAATGACTATACGGAAAGTTTACCGATAATAATAATAATAATACCCGAAACTCTATTTTAACTTTGGAGTAAAATACATAAAAGAAAAAACTATGGAGTAAAGTATATATTGGAAAGTTAAGGCCAATTTGAATGGCAAACCCAGATATAGTTTGGGTTAAGGATTAGTCTTCCTTTCATGTTTATCTATTTAGGGGACAAGTAAGATGCACTTATGTATTCATATTCGTCCCAAAAGAAAAGAAATAGAGGTCATATACTATTTTTAAAAAATAATATTCTTAAAATATTTTATAATAAGATAAAATTATAAAATATTAATATTTTATACAGCACAATTGTTTTCATATAAAATAAAAAATTCTAAACATATAGAATTAAGTTTTTTTTCATTGAATTTTCTTCACGTACATGTAGGAAAAATAATTTTTGTTAGGTTAATAGATTTTTCAAAATATGTGGCCTCCAAATTTCGAGACCATGTGACGTATCACCAGTTACACCTTGTTAATGGACGAGCATGTATGTATTTGTCTTTTTTATATAAACGCCGCTAAAGTACTAATATGTCACAGTATTTTGTATAAAAATACCACTAAAGTTACCATGTTGTAATGTTTGGAATGTAAATGCCACTATTTAAAGTTAGTGGCATTTACTCTCAAAACGTCGTTGTGGAACAGATTTGCTGTAGTGACATGAGATAGCAAAAGAGTTTTTCGTATCGCTTAAGCAAAGTCTTGCGTTCGAGTCTTTATGTATGTAAAAAAAATTCACTAGGAGACTCACCCACCAAAGTTAAGTGTACAACGTGGGTTGGTCCGAATTAATTAGGGTGAAACTTTGAAATCGATAGGATGACAAAAAAGAAGTTTTCTACTTTCACATTGTTCAAGTCTCTACTAATGCATGATTGATGAGTGTTCATAATCGTCAAATTTTGCTCGTTAATTCTTCAGTTTTGTGGAATTATTGATGCTAAATTGGTCATGTTATGTTTGTTTTTGTGCAGGTCCTTATTTTCTAGAATTAGTGACAAAACGGGCACATTCTGTATTTTTTTATTATTTGGTCACGGCTAGAGACATGGGCACGACTCTGGGCACGACACGGTCTGACGTGGCAGTTTCTTGAAGGTTCAGTCAGCGACGGTTTTTAGAAGACTTCCTCCACACGCCTTCTAGAAGATTGACGAGCAGAGTTGCATTAGGAGACTAGTTTAATTTTGAATTTAAATTAAAAAATGATTATCATTAGGATTATTTTGTTTTATTTTCTTGTTTATCCTTAGGTTTTGAGAGGCTATAAATACCCACTTGGGGTAACCCTTAACTCATTACTCAAATTACATTTTTCTTTTCTCTCTGGTTTTTTATAGAAGTTTTCTCTTTTTACTTTTCAAGTTCTTTTCATTTTTCTTTTATTTTCAAGTTTTGTTTTTAAAATGCTAAGTATGACTTTTGTCATGCTTAGCTAAATTTTTCATAAGCCGAGAGCTGACGCGATGACTCAATTCCAACGGGAGAATTGAAACAGGCCCTTAATATCTTCGGAATATCTCTCTCAATCTCTGCTTATTTTTCAAATCAAAATAGTTTTCAAAATCAAAGATCGACTTTGTCAAGTGGTTGTTGCGATTAAATGTGTGGGAGGAAGATTTGGCTTATAGAAAGCAAATTCGACTTCCTGGTAACATACTTGGCGAGATGGCTTCGCCAAGAGGGAATTGAGATCGGAATTGACATTTATTGAAGCAACAATCCGAGTCGGTCGATACGAACTTAAACGGTAATTGATCTACGACAATTGATGTTGATAATATCAATTCCCGAAGCCAGAATCAAAGGTTGCTTTGGGTATTCGGTATACAAGATAGAGTCACGGGGATAGCCCTTGTACGCAAAGTAACCGACGTGAATCCCGAAGAGAAAATCTTATTCGATGATCTAAAGGAAATTGAGTCAAAGCGAAGCTTGAGGCTATTTTTACCGTATTTATTCACAAACTTTATTCTCTTATTTTTTATTTAATCGCTTTTACTATTTAAATCTCATTTTTCCAAACCCCACATTTTACTATTTTTCGCCTGGTTAAAACCAAGGTATGTTCGCAATACCCTGTAAAATTGGTAAAGTTAGGATTAAGCGAGCCATATGCGATCTAGGTTCCTCTATCAATATAATGCCTCTCTCCGTCTATAATTTAGTTTCCACCGAGCCTTTGAAGGAGACGAGAGTTACACTTCAGCTCGTAGACAAATCAATTATTCATCCTGAAGGACTCATAGAAAATGTTTTAATAGAGGTAAAAGACTTAATTATTCATCATGGAAAGTGATCATAGCCACATTGGTTCTGAAATCCTCCTCGGTCGTCCTTTTCTGAGCACGAAAAATACAAAAATTGTCATTCGAAGCGGTATTCTTACTATGGAGTTCGGCGGTGAGATCGTAAAATTTAATGTTTATAAAGAAATGAGATATCCGGATAACGTGCATAGTATTAATTTTGTTGGTGTTACTGAGCTTGTTGATGATGAATCTAACTTTGTTGATAATTTATATAGGAAATCGAATGATAAAAAAGATAACATAATGGAGTTGAAAAATATTTCAATTGTTGATTCAAATTTGATCTTAACTCCTTTAAAAACTAAAGATTTATCTTCCCTTTTGCAGGCACCAAAAATTAAGTCGAAATCGTCGAAGAATCGTTTGAAGAAATCATTTTTTTGGTAAAAAAGATGTTTTGACGGCCATTCTTTTCGACAATATTTTAAAATTGAGAAATATACGAAGAAATCTTTATGAGAAGTTTTGAGTTTCTCATAAGAAATTTCTTAGTTGGAAAAAGCGAATGAAGTGGAAGTGTCTATCACGGAACTTGTAGTCTGAATCAGGTAGTCGAGCTAACGACGTTAAACAAAAGCGCTTCATGGGAGGTAACCCATTGTTTTTAATTCCATTATATTTTTTTTATTTTTTATTTCGATCGAGCATGTTTTATTTAATTTTTATTTGTATTTTGCAGGAATCGAATATTTTTATTCAAACTTAAATGACGAGAAATTATGAAATTATGATTCGAACAATGCTAATTTCGGAGTCTATTGAGCAGTGCATAATCGAACAGAGCAGGAATGAAGAAGCCCCCAGCCGTACGCACCGTTTTTCTAAACGGCACACGTTAGCAAAACCCATGGAGGGGCTCGACGCACGTTAGGCAAACCCAAAAAAAATATTCTCCCCCCAATTTGATTCCTCTGTCGCCCCACCTCTCAATCCCTTCTCCGCTTCCCCTTTCATTACGCCATGGACCCCACCATTCTATCATTAAAAAAACAAAACTCATTTGACTCATATTCAAACTCTCCCCTCTCCTACACACGACAGTACCAAATTAAACACAATTCAAGCAAAATTATTCCCTTCATATTCTCCATAATAGAACTCTCATCCCCTCCCAACACATGAACCCATCGCCCCTCTTTCGACTCACCACTGGCGGAATCAACGAAGAACTCTTCTTGTTCTAACGTCTTCACGACCACCCCCTTTCAACCCCTCCATCCACGATGGTGCGCACTAGGAACCAACAACACAATGATACAGAGGCCAACACCAAACACTCCGACCACATCGTCCCGGATTTAGCATTGTTCGCATTCACCGCCTTTCTCCTGTTCGATGCATTCGACGATTTAGAAAATACTACGGAGGTAAATTCTGATCCTATTTCTATTCAACTATTACTCATCCGGTTTATGGTTTTACAGAGGATTTCAAAGCCGATTTTCCACCGATGACACAACCTGACCATGCTTCCAGTTCACGACATTAAATCGGGCAGCCCACTTCACTGTCCTAGTGGCTCTCACCGCGATTGTGGCCATGACCGTGGTCGACATTAAATCCGGGGAGTATTTTATTCCTTCTCTTGCACTTTAGTTTTACGTTTTGAGGCAAAACACTTTAACCGATGGGGAGTAGAGTGTAGATGGAATTTCCTTTTTGCTTATCTTTTATGTTTCGATACTAGTATGTGTTGGTTGGATTTGTCATAAATTTCACTGATTGTCTTTGTCTTGTTGAATATTGTTTGGAATGTTATGCTTGTTTGGGAACACATAATTGTTTAGGTTAGGATGTTCTTGATAGCGAATAGCATGAATTATGATAAGTTGGTGTTTTTATGATATTCCATGACTTTGTTGGTTGAAATGTGATTAGCTCAATGCATGAAACAATTTGGTGAGATTTGAGCCTTTACGAGCATATCATTTTCGCTCTCATTTTGTTGGATTGAGTGTGTCTAATTTGGCATTGGTATTCTAGAACCTGCATGTTAAATACTGTCAAGATTACACATGAATATGATGCTTAAAGATGATTTGGGCACCTTAGGATTAACCATTCGGTTTCCCCACTAAATTGTCTACCCATGCATTTTCCCCTTAGTTAACCACTTTTGAGCATATTCCTACTTCTTTGTCTTTACCATATTTACAAAACCGAGCCTTTTTATTTTATCATTTTTTTCTACCATTTTCAGGGCAAGTGAGTAGTTATCCGATGTATGCTCCATGAAAAAATAGAAAAAGAAAAAAAGGGAAGGAACAACATTTCGAAAAAAAAAAGAAAAAATGGAAAAAGAAGCTGTTCAAAAAAAGGAGAAAAAAAAGACGTGAAAAAAGGGAAAACAAAACAACAACATAGAGA
This sequence comes from Hibiscus syriacus, assembly GCF_006381635.1. Taxonomy (NCBI): domain Eukaryota; kingdom Viridiplantae; phylum Streptophyta; class Magnoliopsida; order Malvales; family Malvaceae; genus Hibiscus; species Hibiscus syriacus. Next base: position 23,430 of record NW_024063066.1, read on the forward strand.
ATAAAAAATGCATTTCGAAAAGAAATTTGTTGTCTTTTTATCTTGTTGTGCTTAATGCTTTGATGGAGTTGAGTTCATTATTTGCTAGTTCCTTGCCTTGAATATTTAACCATATATTTAGTCTTTTCCCCACATTTACCTAAGCCCCGTTACAACCAATAAAAGACCCTTTGATTTATGCATCATGCTCTCATTATTAGTGGAAATTTGATTTACTTGCAGGCCTATGGTAATATCGTGTCAATTCTGACATTGAGCATTTCTTTACCCCCAAACACATTGAGTGATTTGAGTGAATCCCGGTAAGGTGTTGCTTTATAAGCATAGAGATTGATGAATGAATGGATATTGCAATTGCACTTGACTTGTTCCAATTAGTGATATTCAATGGATTGATGTCTTGACTTGAATATTTCTTGTGGTCTCTGCCTTCCTTTCCTTAAATGTGAAACTTGACAAAGAACGATAAATGGTGTTTTTGATTAATTTGATTAATCGTACTTGAGGACAAGCATGAGATAAATGAGGGGGAATTTGATGAGTGTTCAGAATCGTCAAACTTTGCTTTCTTCGGTTTTATGGAATTATTGCTGCTAAATTGGTCGTGTTATGTTTGTTTTCGTGCAGGTCTTTACTTCCCAGATTTAGTGACAAAACGGGCGCATTCTGCATTTTTTTATTATTTGGTCATGGATGGAGACATGGGCACGATTCTGGGCACGACACGGTCTGACGTGGCAGTTTCTAGAAGGTCCAGTCAGCGACGGTTTCTAGAAGACTTCCTCCGCACGCCTTCTGGAAGATTGACGAGCATAGTTGCATTAGGAGACTAGTTTAAGTTTGAATTTAAATTAAAAAAGAATTATCTTTAGGATTATTTTATTTTATTTTCTTATTTATCCTTAGGCTTTGAGAGGCTATAAATACCCACTTGGGGTAACCCTAAACTCATCACTCAAATTACATTCTTATTTTCTCTCTAGTTTTTATAGAAGTTTTCTCTTTTTACTTTTCAAGTTCTTTTCATTTTTCTTTTATTTTCAAGTTTTGTTTTTAAAATGCTAAGTATGACTTTTGTCATACTTAGCTAAATTTTTCATAAGCCGAGAGTTGATGCGATGACTCAATTCCAACGGGAGAATTGAAACAGGCCCTTAATATCTTCGGAATATCTCTCTCAATCTCTACGGTTATTTTTCAAAATCAAAATAGTTTTCAAAATCAAAGATCGACTTTGGTCAAGAGGTTGTTGCAATTAAATGTGTGGGAGGAAGATTCGGCTTATAGAAAGCAAATTCGACTTCCTGGGAACACACTTGGCGAGATGGTGTCATCTTCATGCAAGTTCATGGTAATATAAACACATAAAAACAATATAAATATAGAAATTTCTATGTAAAATAAAAAAGTATTTATAAATTATCCATTAGAACTCCCCCACTCTTCTTCCACCAACGATGACTGACCCAAGCCCTCTTATGCCTTCCAAGTTTCCGATGGCCTTGGACTTTAAATAAGGTAATCCTTGAAACCCTAAATTTAACTTGAAGATTATACCTGGGTCGTGAGATTTTGAGTTAATCGGACCCTCCCATCTAGCTTGATTTCTATGTTAGAGTTGCTTTTTTAGGGACTCAGTTTTGGTCAACACATCTGTTATAATGGCATTTTGCTGGTATAAATTATATTGTTTGACGAGCAATTAATCATTTCGTAGTGTTATTTTGCTAAGAATAAAAGCTCTTTTTTTTTTTTTGCCTGACAAGATGCTTGAATTGGTATTATTCTGAAAAAAAAAAAGTAATTTATTTTTGAATATGGGAAAGAAGAGAATTACTAAATTATACATGAAAATTGTTCTAAGCAAGCTAGTGGTTTTGTTTTTTGTAGTTGCATTTGCTTCATAGAATCACATCTGGGTTGGAATAATGTAGAGGATGTTAAATTACAACACCCTAATTCAGTTGCATGAATGTTTACAGGATGAGAATGAAGCTTTCTTTCTGATCAAAACGTCTTGTTTTTTCCTTAGAATAAGTATTATATATATAGTTTGATAGAGCCGTTTTTAAAGCACCGAAAGAGGAAGTGCATGTGATTGTTTACAGTATATGGAAGAACAATTCTTTATTGATTGTTGACAATGATTCAAAACACCAATTTAAACACTTTCCTTAATAATCAATACTCGAAAATGCGAAAGACATACATTTTAGTTTCCCTTTGTTAACAAGGTTAGTAGATAGTGAAGACAATACTGTAGGCAGACTCTTGAACTGGACACTTCTCGTCGACTTCAACTCTTTGCAGGTGGTTGATACATGGCTGGTGGCCGAGGCGAACCTGGAGGGCAAACCCCCGGAGAGTGGGGTGGAAATGGGTGTGGAGGATGAGGAGGGAACGGTCTTGGTGGATCGGGAGGGAACGGTCGTGGCGGATGGGGAGGGAACGGTCTTGGTGGATCGGTAGGGAATGGTCTCGGCGGGAGAGGAGGTAACGGTCGTGGAGGATGGGGAGGGAACGGTCTTGGTGGATGGGGAGGGAACGGTCTTGGCGGATGGGGAGGGAATGGTTGTGGTGGCCATGCATATCCACACATCCCATACATGCATGTAACGCCCCACGGCACCGGTTGTCGCAACTACCGCAATGACGAGGACTAATATTCGTATTAATACATCTAAGCCCGCATAACCCGCAGTGAGCATCGTCGGAAGAAACATCGACACATCGATTCCTACAACACCGCATCCGAGCCGTGGGAGGATGTTGCCCTTGTTCACATATCCACGGCCTGAACATGCATCCATTGGGTCTCGGCCTCGGATTCGCTACATTCCTGAGCCACGGTGACCCTCCATCGGCAGTCACATTCGATAGCACCCGTCTTGCTTTTACATTACCGTCTACCTTCACAATCTGCAATAACAGCAACAGTTGCAGAAAGACAACAACAGAAGCTTTGGCAAGCCAGTTCATTTGAAGACTCTGCACAAAACTGGTAAAAAACCTCCGAAGATATACTCATATATATACACAAACATAACATACAAAGGTAACAGCTTGACTCAAAACATCAGTAAACTTGCAAGATTGATTTTGATAGTGATGTGTTTCTTACACTATTTGATGAAACAAGAAGTCGTACTAGTTAAACTATTTGTGGTTAAGGTGTGTAAGGGCGTGAGCAGTTTTGCTTTAAACAAATATGATTATACAATAATGTTTCGCAAAATTGGAAGAAAGGGTTCCTTTTTCCTGCTGATATGGGCGTCTTCATATGGTAAGCCTGAATCCATTGGCCCTCAAAGCATGTTTTGCAGTCTCCTAAACTCCTTTCGTCACATGCTTTGGCAAAGTCTATAATTGGGAAAGCTATGTAAAAATGCATCTGATACTCAAACGTAATTAATTCCATAAATTATTTATAGGGTAAAGACACAAATGGTTCCTTTACTATTGGGTGTTGTTTTGTTGAGTCGCTTGACTATTAAAAGTTATTAAATGTTTCCTTGAATATAAAACGTTGTTTTGTTGAGTCCCCGACTATTCAAAGTTATAAAATAGTCATATGAATATTCATATGTTCAAAAGTTGTAATTTTCTGTTAGAAAATTATCGGGGTTCTGAGTTGAATTTTAACCTATTAATTGAGTTATGATAAAATCTGATCCTAGAACTGTTTGAGCTGTATTTATGTCGACGAGTGAATGCTTGAAACATTATATCATCAAGCCAATGCTCGAAAGAAATGACTGTGTCAGTAGGCATCATTAAAATACAATTTTTATCATATCTCAATCAGCAGGTTAACGTAAAGCTCAAACGATCATCATTTTTTTTAACAAAAAATTAGTAGTTTAGAACATATGAATAGTAAGCTGACCGTTTATTAACTTCTAATAGTCAAAGACTACAACATAACACCCTATAGTTGGAAAACCTTTTTGTAACTTTTAATGGTCAATAAACTTAATAAAGCAATGCCCTATAATCAATGAACTGTTTGTGTACTTTACCCTTATTTATATACGAGGATCCTACATGTTTAAATATATTTAAATGTATAAATTTTTATAGTAGTTAATATCTAGCAATGTTAATCGATTGATGTAATTTTTGGAAGGGAAGTATTTTCACTTTTATAAACCTATATTTTCAGCATATTACCATGATTAATAACACCATCGATCAAGATTCGCATAGCCTTTCTACAAAAACATAATCCACTATCTTATTTTAAAAAATTAGTGTTGAATCATAATGTGATATCATGAACAATAATCAGCAGTTCTCCTTAGTTTCTACATTGAACATGACCATACGTGTATATTGGTAATATTGGTGGTCCTTGAATATTGGTAATATTTCTACTGTAGCAGTTTAGATGAAAAACATGCTTAATTTTAGTCAAAGATCTCACCTCAACCAATAAAAAACCCCCTTTTTTAAAATATAAATATATTGTCAAGAACCAACTAATTCAATGACTTGTGTGAGTCATCTTTTTATGTACACATAGAGACCCAGTTGGGAAGAAAGTTCGAACGAAATTATGATCAAATGTTCTTGGAATATTGAAGAAAATATAAAAGAGAAATGGAAAAGTAATGATTATATTTCTTGATTTTTTTTCTGAATATAAGTACACTGCTTTTATAAAAGCTTTATACATATATGACAAATGGGTACAGTTTCGTGGATTTCATATCATATTCATTTCAATTGGAGCGGGGAAGAGTATAATTTTAGCGGGTAGTGAGCGGGTGTAGATTTATAAAGTGGTACTCGTCGTGGGTGGTGGGCGGGTAATGAGTTTGAGACATTACCCGCCCCGCATCCGCCTGCCCCACATCCGCCCGCCCAACTAAATATCTATTAAATTTTGGACCATTATGAATTTAGGTGTAATTTTAGAGACTAATTTATAAATTTTAATATTATATAATATATAACATATAATTTAACTAAATAGTAAGGATATTTAGTCTTTAATATGGTATTTAATTAGGGAAATATTCAGCTTTTTGATTAAACCCAGAATCCAACTAACCACGTCACTTTCCATATTTTTTAGCACATGCTGCTCATCCAAACACAAATTAGCCGTACTATAAGCATTAACATCAAAAGCAGCAGTTTCCATGTTCTTTAGCCCCTCAAAACCCATATTAGGCGCACTATGAGCATTAACATCGAAAGCAACACAACAATTCAGCTCTACGACTACATACTCCCTACAATTTGTCTCCATAACATTCGTAGAGCCACTCCTCTGACAAATTGAAGCATGCGCTGCTACCCCATCACGAACTGTCTGGGAATCAACTCCAACATCTTATTAATTTGTTGTCAGGCGGGTCTAGATGGGTATGTTTCTAGTGGGTAGTGGGTGTGGGGATGGATTTGAAATTTTACCCGCGTGGGCGGGTGTGGATTTGAAAATTTGTAACCATCATGGGTGGTGGACGGGTGGTAGATTGAAAAATAGTAGGTGGGTATGGGGAGAGGGGAGGGGGTATCCGCACCCGACCCGCCCGTTTGCCATCCCTATTTATACAGCTAGTTTAATCGAATAGTTAACTTTAATTGCTCAGCTAACCACCTCTAACAGTTTAACAACTTATTAAGCACGTGTAACTAACTATTCCAATATTTTCTCTACTTCCTCCTCCTACTACGTTAACAAGGTAAGACGCATACCTTGCCCCTGAATACTTCAAACGCAGCTTTAGACAAAGGTTTTGTGAGACCATCTACAATTTGACAACCGATCGGAACATAGGTAACACGTAACACTTTAGCAGCAACCTTTTATTTAATAAAATGAATATCTATATACATATTCATATCCATATCCATATCCACATGTTATGTATAGCTAACTTTAAGTGCTCAACTAACCACCTCTAACAGCTTAACAGCTTATTAAGCACGTGCAACTAACTATTCCAATAAATGTATTGAGAGATCGTGTAGCTGTAAATGTACTTGAATTATTCAATTGAACTTGATATTTCAATTTCTTTTTTCTTTTTTAAAAAAATGTATGAATTGTAAAATAAATGCCTTAAAAAAAACTCAATTTGTACATAACAGCCTTAATCTAGGAATGTTAGGGTAAACGTTTAATGTCAAATAGCTAAGAGTTGTCTTTAAACAAATGCTATCTTGTAATTACTCTAGATTAATAAAATAAATTAGTTTAAATATTTATTAAATAATATTTTATTTAAATTTAAATATTAAAATAAATTAAAAATTAGTTTATTAATATCCTATTCAAATAATGTATGGATTATTAAAATTCTATTCATGGATAATTTAAAAATATTACTTTTAAAATAATAAGTATAATCCATACATTATTTGAATAGAATATTAATAAACTAATTTTTTAATATATTTTAATATTTAAATTTAAATAAAATATTATTTAATAAATATTTAAACTATTTTTAGTAAATATTATTTAGTAAATATTTTAAAATATTACTTTTAAAATAATAAGTATAATCCATACAATATTTGAATATAATATTAATAAACTAATTTTTCATATTTTTTTATAGTTAAATTTAAATAAAATATTATTTAGTAAATATTTAACCTAATTTTAATATTTTTAAATTAATATATTTTAATTTTTTTAAATTAATATATTTTAATATTTATATTTAAATAAAATATAATTTAGTAAATACTTAAATTAATTTTTTATTAATTTTAAGTACAAAATAATATTTATTTAAAAACAACTCCCAATCATTTGTTTAAAAAAATTAAAATTGGCCACGACCCAATATAACCTAAAATGGGTGTAAACTTAACCCATGGCATTTAATCACGTGGCATAAAATTGGATATGAAATACTTAAAAACAAATAGGGTAAATTTTATATTTAGTACCCCAATTATCATTTTTATTCTATTTTAGTCATTCTATTATTTTTAAATGATACTTAACGCTTGGTTTTGCTTTTGTTTTAGCATTCATCGTTAAAATATTGATGGTGATGTTGACATGTCATCATAAAATAATATCACGCCAATTGAAAAAAAAATAAAAATACCATGCCGATAGTTTTGTTAATATTTTAATAGTGATTGACCAAAATAAAATAAAAATATAACGTTAGGTATGATTTTGAAAAAGAAATAGTTGAGTGACTAAAACATAATTTCTTTCTAATAATCATCGGGTTTATTAATCTGAAACCAGAAACTGCATAATATAAGGAACTTCATTAATCTCAATCTCTAATCTCTTAGTCTTTCCTTTATGTTTAAATTTTACTTATTTAATATATAATTACAACTATATATGTGTGTAAATTCAAAGTTTTAATTTAATTTTAATTTTTTAAGTTGACAAATCATTATATATATCTATTCAAACCTTTTTTAATTTATTCAAAACTTCTTTAAACCATTTATATAGATTTTTTTTGAATTAATTACTGGAATCCGATCTATTGATCGACTAATCCAGATCGGGTACTGCAGAGGCGAAGGCGACCTTCCCAACCCAGTTTACTCTATTCTCAAACCCCAAGATTCGAATTTCTGACCTTACTTAAACTACCTTTGATAGATTTATTCATGTGGTTTTAAGTGTATTGATTACGATTACTTTTGTAATTGTATTATAGTTTTTTTCACGAACAGTTGTAATTAAATTTCGTTAATAATATAATAAATTAAAATTACAATGCATTAAAATATAGAATGAAAATTGAATACAAGAGTTATTAAAATATTCATATAAAAATAAAATATTAAACCTAAAGATACTAAGAAAACCAAAACATTCTATTGAAAATGATGATTAACGTCAAAACTCAATAATCTTTATAATAACTTTTTGTCTCTGTCGAATAAGATGTTTTACGAAGTGATAAAAGAGTGATGAGCGAATCAAATAATTTGACTGGCTATTTCATTACACAATTCAGATTACATCAATAAACAACTTTTTACTAAAAAATGGATCTGACTATACATGACCACCGACAAACCAATTAAAAAATAAATGTCATGATAATTTTTGTACAAGTATCAAAACGACCATAAATGTATGCAAAAAAAGTACCCAAAAAAACTATAAGAATCGTGCCACAAGAGCAGAGAAAACATGTGCCACAAGAGCAAAGAAAAAACGTATCACAAGGACAGAAATTCTTATTCAAAATTAAAAAGCTTCAAGAAAAAAAAAGATAATATAAAAAACAGAAAATCTAATAGTCATCGGTGATCGACAACCAACATTAGGATTGAGGCTGTCGTCGACTAAATGAAAATCAAAGGAAAAAAGAAAACACAAATTGAAAAAAAAAGGACCACGTAGCTTTTGAATGCATTGGTTATGATTACTCAAATCTCCCTACTTCAAAAAGAAGAATTAATTCGATTGATTCTGTTTTATCATACAACTTCTACTATAGAATAATTCGAATGGATTTGAGGAGATTAGGATATTAATCTTAGGGACTGACATAAAATTATATGGTTAAAATTAAAAAAAAAATTGTTTTCAAAAGGTTAAAATTGAATTGTTGACAATTAAGAGGACTAAAATTATTATTATCCAATTTAATCAAAGGAGAGTTAAATATAACCACCCAAATTTCAAATGAAACGATTAGAGGTTATCATAATCTAAAATGATCTGACGTGAAAAAATCGAGATTTAAACCAAACAATCTAAAACTATAATTGGTAAAATTAAAAGTTCGGTGGTATAAACTATATAATGCTTAAAGTTCAGTGGTATATGGTGTGTTTACCCTTGATTAAATCTAAAACCAACTCAACCAAGCCTTGTTGAGCTTTTCGAAGGCAATGAACGAGCACATCATTTACGGCTTTTCGTTCACAGAAACTAACCTGGGAAGGTTCTTGGGATTTTTGTTGAGACTCGAATCATTGACGACGAAGATCGAATTGAAACCTTGTAAGTGAAGCATCCAATACTTCTGAGAGAGGCCATTCATGGAAAAGGATCCATTTACTCGCAAGTTCACAAGGTGTTTTAATATCCAAGTGCTGGTTCGATATTTGCTTCAAACAAGTCGAGATCGACATCGCCATGATTTCGAGGATCGAATGTTTCAAACACCAGGAAATGAAAAACGAAAACCATGCGTGATATATTACACTAGGAAATGAAAAACGAAAACCAGAGGAAGTGCTGTAATGAAGGCATCTCTTACAGCCATCGTGCACTACATTTGGGAAACTTTTTCGCTGATTCCTAAAAGAGTTGTGTGTTGAGTTCCGCTTCTCATCGTGTCGCGCAACTCCTCGAAGCTGATTTTACCGTCCTGTAAACGAGGCATAAGCTTTTACCGTCTTCGATGAACACCGACAAGCCGAAACCCATGGCCTTCAAAAAGGCATTCTCAACCTTGCTAGACAACAAGAAATTCTCAGGCTTAAGGTCCCTATGCATCACTCCGATGAAATGACAAGCATGGACAACCTTCTACAAACAGAAGCAGCTGCCCTCTCACTGTAATGTCCCTTGGCAATGATCCTATCAAACAACTCACCACCAGCACACAATTCCATCACAAGGTGAACGGATAGCTTATCCTCGTAAGCTATTAGTTTTGTTTCATTTTAATACATAAACTTTTAACTTTTTAAAAATATACCTAATTTTTAGTTTTTGTTTCATTTTAGTACCACGTCTACACTACATTTTTTATAGTTAAATTATATTATTCATCACTCAACTTTCTCACTCCTATTTTGGTACTAAAGTTTAAAAATTTTCAATTTAACTTCTCAACTTCCAAATTTTTCCTATTTTAATTCCTCTAAGTTATTTTATGATTTAATATAATTTTAGGTGTCTAAACTATACTTCAAATTGACTTTTGATGCCTAAAGAATTTTTGTTAAAAATAGGTGTCTAATATTTTTACCATTACATTTTTAAGTGACTACCTTTAAAAAACCGTTAAGTGGCATGTGTCATGTTTATATTTTTTTATTTTTTTAAAAATAAATATTCTTTAATAAAATCTAGATGTGACATGTGTCACTTAACGTTTTTTTAACGGTGGACACCTAAAAGTGAACGAAGAAAACATTAGGCACCTATTTTTAACGAAAAATTATTTAGACATCAAAAGTCAATTTTAGATGTAATTCAGGTACCTAAAAATGTATTAAACCTTATTTTATCAATAATTTTTATGACATGATATTTTTTACTATCATTTTATTAATATATAATTAAAAATAAAAAAGTTGAAAGTTGAAACGATTAAATTAAAAATAATTGAAAGCTAAGTAATTAAATTAAAAATATTAAATTTTAGTGATCAAAATAAGACTGAAAAGATAATTGAGTAATGAATGATTTAGTTTACCAATAAAAAAATACCACATGTGTAGTAAAACAAAACAAAAATTAACCGTTAAATATAATTTTTAAAAAAATAAAAATTTAAATATTAAAATAGAACAAAATTTATAAATAAATACTAAAACAACAAAAACTTGTACTTTAATGCTAAATACTAGTTTACCCTGAAAAAATCATTTCTTTTGTCACCACCGAAAACGCTAGAAGGAAAACCAATCATAGCTATAAGATTTGCGTTGCTCAAGATTTGTCATCTTTACGAATACACGTGGGGTCAATTTGTTATCTTTGAAGTTCCCTTGTTTAAAGCTATTATTCTTGGTGCCTGCCGATTCTAGATTTGGGGGCATTAGTTCTTCCGTGATAAAATTGGGTTCTTCTGCATCTTCTTTTTTAGAACTGCGTTTCAGGTAATCTAATTCCATGAATTGGATCATTTCTTGTTTATTGGTAGCTTTTTCTTTTTCTTTTTTGTTCAAACTATTCGTTGTATATCTTAAGATATTTGCTAATTGCTTAAAGAAAAATTCATTTCAATGATATTAGTGAAAGAATTATAAGCTGAGTTTCATGCTTTGATCAATCTAGTGTTCCTTGTTTCATATTCACAAGTTGTGTATTTCTGGAATCTAAAGAACAGTTTCTTAGCTATTTCCATTACAAATTTGTATAATGGTGCAAGTTAATTTTGTGTTCTTTTGTTTGTTTGTTTAGGTTCATAATAATTTGGAAAATGGAAGGTATTGCTGTTCGAAGGGTCATTCCCTCAGACAACAGCTGCCTTTTCAATGCTGTTGGGTTAGCTCATTAAACTACTAGATCGTTAACTTTCCGTTTTAATGTTTATTGGTTTGATCGGTGTGATTATTGTTTATTTGAGATTGTTTTTCTTCGTTTCCTCGTATTTAGGTATGTTATGGACCATAACAAGACAAAAGCTCTGGAGTTGAGACAGGTTCTTATATGCTTATTCTTATGATTTTTTTTCGAAGCGCTTGGTTTAGGTCATTTTATTGTAACTGAAGACATATATTGAAACTTTGTCTGCAGTTTATGTTAGCTAATGAATTCTAGTAGCCTTCGATCTGTGGATAGAACAGTTACAGAATATGAAGCTTTATATGTTGGTATTCAAATCCATACTGTTGGGGCTTTAATGGGATATGTTCAAGATTGCCATGCTTAGCTTTGTTCCGTTTACTGTATTACTACTATAATCTCTGATGCATCTGGAATGCCAAATTAAATAGAAAGATCAACGTGTTTTAGTTTGAGGGTGGAAATCTATGAGCATACATAAAGTGTCGATATAAAGCCATTTATCCTTACCGTTTTAAGTGCCATTTCTTTTTCCTAACCTAGAGTGATTGATAACTGTTTGAAGGTTATAGCCGCAACGGTGTCAAGTGCTCCAACGAAATACTCCGAGGCGTTTCTCGGAAAGCCAAATGCAGAGTATTGTGCATGGATTCTTGATTCAGACAAGTGGGGAGGTTAGCTGACCTCCCCCTCCCTCCATGTCCATTATTCTAGTTATTATTCATTTTATCAAAATCTATTTATTACAAGGACAATCTTCACGCTGACCTCGGTATGTTATTTTCTGTGTTGAAGGTGCCATTGAGCTTTCAATATTAGCAGATTATTATGGCCGTGAAATTGCAGCGTATGATATTCAGACAACACGTTGCGATTTGTATGGTCAGGTTAGAATGCTGATCTTGTCACTCTTTTTGTCTCGAGTGGTCAATTTTTCATTATCGATGCTTACACTCCCCTTCTTTTTATTGCGGCCTTCATGACAGGAAAAGAACTACTCTGAAAGAGTTATGCTGATCTATGACGGTCTCCACTATGATGCATTGGCCGTAAGTTGTTTCGTGACTGCTTTATTACTTTTTGAGGCTGTCCATATTGTCGCCTTTTAAACTAGAGGAACAACATGAATAAGGCATTGGTGGATAATAAACTGCTATGAAGGAACCTTTGAGAGAATCTATACAAAATTATGACTTTTAATTAGGCATAGCAGATGCTGATGTGTTCTTCTTTCATAATGTTTTCATTTTCATTTATTGTTCCTCCATTCTCCTTTGTATGCTTATGTTTTTCCGGTTTTCGGGTTTTACATCAACAGATGTCTCCGTTTGAGGGTGCCCCTGAGGAGTTTGATCAGACTGTATTTGCCGTACAGAATGATAGAACCATCGGGCCAGTTGAAGGTCTTGCACTAAATCTGGTTAAGGATCAACAAAGGTAGCATTTTAAGTTTTTATTTATCAACTTTTACAAGCAATGAGCATCAGACCTTAAACTGATTATGGCTAAATTTCATGTCCTTGCTTTTTAGGAAGAGGAGCTACACCGACACCGCCAACTTCACTTTGCGTTGCGGTGTATGCCAATCGGCGTGGTTGGCCAAAAGGTCATTTGTTTTTCTTCGCCTTTCTATTAACTTGCTAGTTCGCATCCGATTTCACTTTATTTTTTAATTTCTTTTAAATACAATGCCTCTCACGTAATTCCGTGCTAATCTTTAGGAGGCCGTGGAGCATGCACAAGCAACAGGCCATGTGAACTTTCAAGAATATAGATGATAGAAACCGGAGACACCTCTCTTTTTTATACCTATTGTTCGTCGAACTTGTATCATTTGGTCGATAAATCTTCTCACCAGATTCTCTGGGAAGAAAACGGAGGTGGTTGTTGTTGCAGTTGTTTTGAGAACTGTTGTAGGATCAAAGTTGTGCGAGAATCATCACAGCAATGAAATTATCGAGTTACATCATGGAATAATAAAAGAATCATACAGTGAAATCTTCATGTTAACTTTTGTATAATTTTCTAAAGTTGCAATCTTGATCCATGCTATTGATGAACGATTCAATCTGGAAACTCGAACCCCATTTCCGAATAGAATAGGAAAGTGAAAAATGGGACATATTGCCTAGTAAAATGTTCAAACTGATCTCAGCATGATAATGAAGTGTGTTTATTAGATACTTATCATCATGTTTTTAACAACACCGTCTTCCTCGAAGACTACTGATATGAGGCGATACCGACCGAGCAAGATAAACTAGAATGAGACAATGAGACGCCTTACAATACCACTGTCTTTATTTTATCCATAAGATCTTGAAAGAGGAATATATTTATATATATTAAAGATGAAAATTACAGAGGAAAATGTTCATATCAGTCCACCATGAACCTTGTTTTCCATGATAACCTCGAGTGATACAATTCAAATGGCATGCATTGCTTTCTCTATTACATAGAGAACGACAATGTCCCCAGACAGAATTACAACTACAGATAAAAGGAGATGATCCAACTAACCTGTTTCATGAAGAAAATCATCGGGCTTAAGGATAAGGAACTTGATAACCGGAAAATTGGATATCTTTGGGATCGACAAGGTGTTCCGTATTAAGATGCTCCTTCAACTCTTGGTCGAACTAGCGGCAGAAGTTTCCTCGTGCCTGACGAATATCACTTATTCCTGGTGGGAATTTCATTGTTAAAATCACTGTCAACTTCTAAATCTTCTGTTTAAGAACATGCCGTAGTTGGACCTTTTGGCTTTCCATTCTTGCCTCCAAAAGTTTTGCTTTCAAACTATTTTTCTGCGCGCCGTTAGGCCAATGCATCCTTTCATCCTTTTGTTATGTGTGGATGACCAGAGTCGGGTGAGCTCCACTGTCCCGCTGAGGGACTCAGACCACCTTTACCCGATCCTCGATCTGGGGATACAATACCACCATTTGACTTTATTACATTTGAAAGCCTCCATTCACTCCTACTACCGAGATTATCTTATAGGTTTCCCCATTATTTGGACATGACCTCCAAAGCCTTGCTATGGATGACACCTCCAAGGATAACTTGTCAGCGGCCAACTCATTCACCAATTTTGAATTAACAATTTCAAGCCTCTGGCGTTTTTCTTTTCTTGGTTCAAGTTAGCTTTGACGTCATCGACAAAAGCACGTATTTTCTCATGTTCTCTACTCGCCATGCAGCCCTTTCCTCACTAACTTTCCTCAAGAAGTGCTCAAGTTTCTTCTTCGAGGACCAGCACTCAGTCTCGAGCTCCTCAATGTGAACTCGAGCCTGCACCAGCTCAGTTTCAAAGGCAGAAACAATTGATACAGCACCAATTTGTTGGTCAATACGCTTCATGTCGTTGTAAATTTTCCATGCCTCATCAGTTGTTTTTAAGCGGACAGGATCCCACTTTGTTGCTCCCTCCATTGCGGAGTTTAAAAATTGAATTGAAGGCTCAATCTTAAGAAAGAGAAAGGCAGGTTAAGATTAAAATAGTGAAGAAATCAATATGCTGAATATGCAGCTGTTCTTGCTTTATCATGAATAATAGCAAGCTACGAGCATGTTTGAGAATAAATTTAAAAATTATAGGCAAACAAACAGCAGCAAAGCCCTCATATTGACAAATATCCCTTTTTAGCGATTTCCCTCACTAGTTTATCCCAAGACTAGAAGTGATTATTAGCACTCATCTTTGTCTAATACTCTACTCATGAACTTCATCATTCAAATGATAGAACTAAAACCATGTTGATTCATGCATTAAATGCAAGTGGTCTGTGATTCTATTCTTTTCCCTTCTAGTTTGCCCAGACTCATTGAGAGTCTCGGACAGGCAATGAACACAAAATGTTTTAGCAGAATGATTAATCATATATCGATCGAACACACAACTTTGGTAACATTCAAAATGCCGAAAATAGAATGAAAACAACTGGCTCTTCTTCTACAAAATCACCGAAATGGAACATAATAGATCCCTTCTAAAAGAAATCACCAAATGTGGGTTCCAAACGTAGCATGGCACATGTGCCCTATTACGAATGAGATGTAGAAAGGTTTGGTTTCCTATGCGAGTTCCATTTGTCATTTATGTATCAGATCATTAAAAGTTCAAGATTCAGTTAAGTAGCTCAAGGATGCAAGCATACCTTACGCAGGAGGCCGTTCTTTGCTCCAGAGACCGAACTAGGGCTCTGTAATGGATCCTCTGAACCATGATTTTTGTCCTTGAGATGATAATGGAATGGAACACCCATGAAATCCTAACCAGACTGCAGTAAATCACAAAGTAATTAACTCCAAACGCCCAAAATCATAATCCGAATTTCGTAGCACTTGAATACAACTAATCCATCAAAGACGGAATACGGTAAAATCATAGTTTAAGTCTAAAAAATTAGCACAACTTTCAGAAGCAACTTAACCAGATAATCAAGCAAATCATAAATAACGGCAAATAACATAATCCTTTATCCGTGGGAAACCTGTAAAGCCATGCTAACAAAAGGCTCTCATGATTAGGGAAAAAACTATATCAGAGCATACAATGATGGCAAACTACAAACACGATAAATGCATCGAAAAGGGAACTTTCGGGGTGCGAAATCATACGAATCAATTACATTTAGCAAGTTTTGAAAGGTTTGCTCTTTTGTTAAACATGCGAGCAAAATCTAAGACATCATAAACATGAAAAATTCAAAAATCAAACAATGAGGGCATTATAAAGATCAGTTTTTTTTTCAGCATCAATGGTTAAAAGTTTCAAATATAAGCAAGAAATTAACACCCAAAACAATCCCTTCAAAATCACAGTTTCTGAATTTGGTCACAGGAATCTCATTATAACAAACAGTTCATAAATAGAAGGGAAATATAGAACATGAAAGCACAGATCATGGAAACAGAAACAGGTTTAAAATCCAACCTTGAGCTCTAACTGATCACTCCTCCTCACTGGAACATCGGGATCCACCGTTTCCGGCAACCGCAACCGCCAAGATCCAGCTGCAAGCTTCCTGGCGGACACTTTTGAAGCACCTTTCCTCCGACATCCCCGACTACCACCTCTCCGGCCATCATCCTCCTCCGCGAGCTCTTCCTCAGCTTCACAACCTTTCTCACTCCCTTTCCCTTTCTCCTCCACTTTCCATTTCAGCAGAGATGTCTCCGGTCTGCTCCGCCTCCCACAACCGGTGCACCGCCGATCCGTTTCCACCTCCTGTTCCACGTCTTCCGCTTGAGATCCACGTCCGTCGGAATCCTACCCGAGAATGTCGTGGGTAAACTAGCTTCCCCGTCACCTTCATCACTCTCGGACTCAAAACTCTAAACCAACAAGAAAAAAAGCACAAAATTCCTAATTTGTAAAGGAAAAAATTGCAAATTATTCGCGAAAAATCTGTTCTTCCTTGTGAACAGTGTGAAACTGAATGAAAAAAATATCAGGAAAAAAAAAAGATGAGCAAAGGCTGAGCTGAGAAAGGATTGATAGAGAGAGTGTGTTCATATGTTTCTTAACCTTAGCTTGTATAGTGGTATTTGGAAATGGAGAAAGGGACGTATCTCAGATATGTATCAAAATACGCTTTGATGTATCACCGTATTTTGTACAGTCAACGTGTAGTTTGGTAACATACGTTGTCGTTTGGCGGCATATTTAATTTACTTGATTACTGGTGCGAATCTGGGATTGCAAATTTGCAATGTGTCGTTTAAATAATTAAATATACATTTTAGTACCTAAACTCCTCTTTAATGTGCAATTTGGTACTTAAGTTTTTTTTCCAATTAAGTACCTAAATTTTGCCTCAAGATTCAGTTTGACTACCAACTATATAACAATTTGTGTTAACAATTTAATTAGGTGTGTGACATGGATCGATCCAGATTAATCAGTATAAAGTCTTTGAACAAAGAAGACAACCAAAATATATATTTATGTTAAAATAATTTTTTATTTTTCTTTGAGTTAATAATATTTTTTTAAAATATAAATAAATTTTATTTGATATATTAGTGCTAATTCTTTTAAAAACTTGATTTGTATCTTTTTAAATAAAAATTAAAGATATGTAATGATTTTTAATATTATTTGTAAAAATTAAAGATAGTGAACCTAATCGGAAGGTCCAAAAGAATATAAATAGATTAGTTAATTATGTACGAATATCACATTGATTTCAACGAAATAATAAGTACTTAGACAATATATAGTATTTAAAAAAATCCGAAACCGTTAATTATAACTATTAATCAACAGAATCGTTACATTTAACATGTTAGTTAATTGAATCGTTAATATTAAACGGTTTCAATTAATCGAATCGCTAAAAATGATAGTTAACGGTTAAAGTTACATTTACAAATTTTAATAAACGGTTAACCATTGGTTAACCATTAATAAATTAAATTTCTAATTTATTATATTTTTACAAAAATAATTCGATATAAGTTTCTATTATATATATAAAAAAAAAAAAAAAATTTGTATACAAATAACTTAATATATATTTTTTATTATTTATTTCTTTGAAAATATATAAACATACTTACACCAATATAATTATATGTTTATTGTTAAGTACTAAGATATAGAGAGATATACATACTTACACCAGTGTAAGTATGTATTAAGTGTTACACTTTTTTATTTTATTTACTTACGCAGGTGTAGTATCTGTTAAGTGCTACACTTGTTTATTTTTCACTTACACCGGTGTAAGTATATGTTAAGTGCTATATTTTTTGTAATATGAATTATGAAAAAATTGAAAAAAAAGTTGTAATAGGTTAACCGTAGGTTAACCTGTAACCGAACCGTTAATAACGGTTAACCGTTAGTGTATAACCATTTCTTAATGGCTAAGTTACGGTTAAAAAAATCTCGTAATCGTTATAACAATTAACTGACTGTTTAGGTTAAACGGTACGGTTAACAGTCCATGAACAATCTTACTAGAGAGAGTTGGCAACAAACATTTAATATATATGTATAATATTTTAAATGATATAGCTTATAAAACATAAAAATATCATAATAAGAATGATTATTTTATTTACAATTAATATTAAATTAATTAAATATAGTATAGATTGTTGGATTTAAAATCCATAATTATGGGCACATATTTATCGTGTATATTGTTACCATAAAATATGATAGAGATCAAGTGACTAATTATGTTATAAAATCATAAGGTATTAGAAGTGTCATAGAAATAAAAGAGTAGTGTCGTATATACTATTAAAGTTGTATTTATAATTTGATGAGGGACAAAGTTATAATTACTGACAATAATTGATTCTTAAATAGATATATGAAGGGGTTATGATCCCAAGAGATAGACAATCTCGTATTTACTCTTATCCCGTTAGAGAGTTTATATTTAAGGAACTCTATCTTCTTGGAATATTACAACCAAAGAATGATTCAATGATTTCAACTCATCAATTAATTCAGGTAGCTTTCGCATCTAGTATTTTTATTTTTGATAATTTGACATGATTATATTCTGATTGTTTATAAATATGGTTTGGTTCTAACGAAACATTGGATCTAATCATATTTATAAACAACCAGGATCTAATCATGTCAAATCATAAAGAATAAAAATATTAGATACAAAAGCGCATCTAAATTAATTGATAGGTTGAGATCCTTGAATCTTTCTTTGGTATATAGAGTTTCAAGCATAAACTCTTTGACGGGATAAGAGTAAATACGAGATTATCTATTTTTTTGGGAACGTAACCCCTTTATATAGCTGATTTAAAAATCAGTTATTGTCTATACTTATAACTCTGCCCCTTATCGAATTATAAATTCAATTTTAATAGTATCAACATTTTATTTCCATTACACTTCTAATACCTTATGACTTTATAATATAATTAATTGATCACTTGATTTATATCATATTTTATGATAACAATACATTATAATATGTGCCCATGGATTTTAATCCAACATAGATAAGTAAAATAAATTTAAATAGTATAATATAGTATATTTATATGTGTATCATACTCGAATACATGTGCTTATAGATCTAAGAGTAAAGTACAAATTTGATAATTGAATTTTATTATCTCTCCTGTTTCACTTACTATACTTTTAATTATTTTTAATTTAATCACTGAATTGAAGACATGAATAAAATTGAATAAAAATATGGCCTTAAGTCCTATTATTATAAATATATATTATTTAAATATTCTACACTCTTAGTACATTTAATATAATATTTTTAGAGTATTTAAGATTGATTTATTTCGAAATTATATCTAGGCAAATTAAAAAAAAAAGATCAAAAATATAATATCGAACATATTGTAGATATCGTCGATTAAATAAGTAAAACTAAAAATCAATAATCTGTTAAAATTAATTTTATTAAACCTATTGATAAGTAAATGGTCACATTGAATCCGATCTTTATAATTACAACTTAAATTTAAGACATGAATGTGCAGTTGTTATACTCTTAACGACCATTGAAGGGTTGTTATTGTCTGTGGTCAACGAAATTCATCGATTGAGTTATAATTATAAGAATTATTTTAATTATGAGCCCATTTCGACTTTACATCTTAAAAGGTCTGGAAATCTAAACTTTAATCCACTTTGTTTTACAAGTACCAAGTTTTATGTGATTGTTGGTCCATTTAATGCCAAGATTCACATGTGATGCTTGGTATTACCACTGTGTCAAATTTAATTTCTAACCATATATACCACTTTCATAGTTAGACTGATTTATTGATCGATTAATTCAGATCGGGTACTGTAGAGGTGATGACAACTCTCCCAAGTCGTCCCAATCTTTTAATGACTACAAATGAATATTATTGATGGAATGGACTGAGTTATTAAATTTTGTTCTCTAAGATTTCATTTGACCTAATTATCGAGTTTGAGAAAATATTTTTATCATTTTTGAAAATGATTGAAACATAAATAAATCCATATATTAATAAATTTTATTAATGACTGATGATAAATAAGAAATAAAATTAATGTGAAAATGATTTGTTAGTATCCGAGTCCATGAATTAATTGTAACGGGCTAAGAGCAAATAAATGCAGCAGTGTAGGCCAAGAATGAACAGGGTCCATGAGTAGTTGCCCGATTGATATGTTTGGGTTTGGCTTGCATGTTATGTTAGTCCAATGAATGTGAAAGTGTGGGACTGTTACAAAGAGAAATCATAGTTTCCAATCATCATCAACTATTACTAAATAAACTTTATATTTATACATTCATATATAAAGACTCTTTGGATTAAATTGGATTAAAACATTGATTTAAACAACGAAGTGAATGAATTCATCAAACAACTTTAGTTGTAAAATAAAGTGTTGTTATTTCTAGAGGATTCGGATTTGAGTTATTTTACATGTAAAGTATGTGTTTATATATTAAAAAATTATAGACTCCCCCTGAGTGGTGGCCAGTACCCAGTAATGCCAAGTTACTTCAGAAGGAGTATTTGTCGGCCAGGAAGCAAGCAGTAGGACGAGTACCATCATAAAGGCCACCCTGCTTCGAGCATTGACAAGGACTGTTGGCATCCGCCTATTCCATGTTTTGTTAAAATTAGCATAGACACACCTTTGATCCTCTCAGGCGTATAGCAGCTATAGGCGTTGCTGCAAGAGATTCCTATGGCCAGGTTCTAGGTGGATTAGTGTTATCCTCTTCGGGGTGTTCTGAAGTCGACCTTGCGAAAATTAGTACTTTTAAAGCTGGCTTGTCTTTGGCTTAAGATAACCTCTGGACACATGTAGTGTTTGAATCTAATTCCATGATCGTTGTTAACAAGATGAATCGGCAGGAGGAGGACATTTCCACCCTAGGTTTTTAGGTTCAGGAAGCTTGTGGTATGTTGAATGTAAATGCGAATTCTATAGTGCAATTTGCTCCTAGAACTTGTAATAAAGTAGCCCACAAGTTAAGTCATTCGGGGTCTTCATTTTGGGAATACTTTATATTTTGACTCGGTCTGTCCCGAGTTTGTTGCATCGAATGTATCAAATGATTTACTTTATGATAATATAATTCCTTAGGGCACTTTTTTCTTATTAGACTTATAAGGAATTTTTAACGAGGCTCACGTTCCTTAAAAAAAAGTAAAAAATTATAGGTTAAGATTTAATTTGTTTTTTCTATTTGAAATATAACAAGTAGATTTTCTCGTTGAATGTTCTAGATTTAGGTTTAGGTGAAATCTGTTCAGATTTGATATATTTGTTAAAAATATTAATCTTTTAATTTTATAATTTAAACTATAACCTTTTTTTTTATTTTATAACACATTTATTCTTCCTAATATTTGGTCATAACTCCATTTTTAAGAGTTGACTCCCACCATTGTTGCTTTTAACAGCACTAAGCGAAGTTAATTGACTCCCATTTTCCACCGCCGCAATTCTAGACTCGTTATCGTGCATGAAAATTATCACAGCCATGCAAAATAGGCGCCAATTGTGAAGAACTAGGGTTTGTTAAATTTACCCATCTTTGTGAAACACGACGACAGCGTATAGGTTTGGATTGTGAAGGCACCTTTGTGTCCCCCCCCCCCCCCCCCGCCTCTTAAATTGAGAAATGATAAAACATATAGATAATTATTATTTGCTATATTAATAGTGAAAATAATGATTTCACATACTATATTATGATGATAAATATTTTAAGTTATTAACTTTTTTCTCCGACATCTTCTTCGATCAGTTAAGGTATCAATGAACTCATCTCATTGTCTTCTACCACTTTATCAATTTAGATTTACCTAAATCAGTTTAAAGCTCATGAAAATTAAACCACAAATCACTCTAATCTATAATATCCAAACCACTCAACATGGGATCGAGATATGCTCATGATTCATCCTTCATCTCCCTACCGTGGAATTTGGAAGAAGATACTTCATCATTGGCAAATCAAATGAAATTCAAAACTCCGGATCTTCCACACACAAAAAAGAAGAAAATTTTGGGACTATTTCATAATTTATATATCTACGTCCCATATTCAATGGTAAATTAACCAAAACAAAGATGAATCAAGTTGATATATATCTTTAATTAGGGGTAAATGTATAATTTTATATTAGAGTACGACTTTTAAAAATTATATAAATATAAAAATATTATCATTAAAAATATAAAAAGAATTAAAACTAAATACGATGAAACTATCAATTACCAATAACGCTTTGAATGGGTTATTAATTAAAATAAAACAACTTCGAATGATATTTACTTAATCTAATTGACAAATTCATTATATTTAGATGCATTTGAAGGGAGTTGAAGTTAATTAAATTCAATATAAAATCTTTTAATTGCCGATTCAAAATTGGGGTTTTAATTAAAATAATAATTATGATATATTTTTATATTCATGCAAGACATGTTAAACAAATTTTAGAGAAAGTGGGTCCTTAATCTTTTAAATATTCTTAAAGGGAAACTTATTTTAGTTTTCATTTATAAGTCCACTAAATGGATAAGGTTAATTTTTGGTCAATTGTCGGGGAAAATTGCCCAAAAATAGTTGAGATAATACCATTAATAAATTATATTTATTATGTTTAAGAATTCAATATTTGGGTCTACAAAATAAAAATAATAAATAAATAAATAAAAATAATTGGGTTAATGGTACCTTTGGTTAGATTCCATACACAATCTGTGTTCACACGTGAAGATTCCACCCCTAACCGCGTTCACATTAGCTTGGGTTTCGTCCACCTAATGCTTAGCCTTTCCAAGATTATTATGGCTCGGCTTGGCTTATCCCTTTCTAATATTTCTATTTATTTTATTTCAATAAAATCATTTTTAAAATTTATATTTATCAAATGATTTATTATATTTAGTATTGAATTTTAAGTAAAGAACCAAATATATTTATAATTAAATTCAATACCTATTTTTAGTATTAATATTTTAGCATTTAACTTTTTAGTTGATCAAACATACTTTGTGTCTTATTTTTTTTTATTTTGATCTTCCCTAAGGATGGTCATTTGACCCTATTATAATAGGTTAAATCGAGTTGAATTTGAGTTTACGATAAAAATACTTAATCTGACACAATATGAAAATAATAATATATCATTCTTTATAAATATATATATAAAGGCGATTATTATAATATAATTCTTTCTATATTTTTTAATTAAATCCTTATATTATTTAACAAAAATAAAGATTATATATACATATTTGTGCCAGACCGTGATTGGTTTTTATTCTAAAAATTAGATCAGGTGTCAAATTGATTAATTTTTTACACTCAAATCAAATCGAATGACGAATAAAGAGGTGTCATACTCAGATTAGATTCAGATATGTCAAAAACCTAACCCAATTCGATTAATGATCATCTTAATTTTACCACTAATTATTATGTTTAAAACCAAACACATTTTACCATTGATTTAAATCTCACCGTTATAGTAGCAGTCAATCTCATTATCTTTAATTTTTATTTATTTATTAAGTTAATACGATTACAAAGTAGTATCTGTTTTAAATACAATCTTAATCATTTGACAATGAATGTTCAATCACTCTGTTGCAACCGCTGGTGCTCGAACTCGTGACCTTTAGGTAGAGGC
Source organism: Hibiscus syriacus (assembly GCF_006381635.1). NCBI lineage: Eukaryota > Viridiplantae > Streptophyta > Magnoliopsida > Malvales > Malvaceae > Hibiscus > Hibiscus syriacus. The sequence continues at coordinate 47,269 of NW_024063066.1, forward strand.
GGAGCTCTCTTGGGGCACAAAGGTGCCCTGATCCTGTACAAAAAATTATGTTCGATATATTTTTATCTAATAGTATTTTAGTTCATGTAAAAATAAATATTTAAATATATAAGAATTTATTAAATATTTAATCAAGTAGGGCCAGAACTAAAGAATGATAATCCAATGTTCTTAATTTTTTTGGTCTAATAACAATTTATGTCATTATAAGTTTAAATATTAGACAAATTAGACATTGCCTTCTGAATTTTATGTTTAATAACCTGATATGTCATTGTATTTTTCTTTAAAAAGTTTAAATATTTCGGCCCGTGAAAATATCTAATCCTGGCTTCGTCTTCACCTCTAGGAACAACAACGATTCCTTTAACCACTTAGATAAGTTAGTAACTATGATTATATAATAATTCTCCTCAAATCTTAAAGAAAGAATCATTTAATGAATGGAATAAAAAACCCTTATTAGGAAGCTCTTTGAACAAAATGAAGCCGAGCCTTAGGTAAGCCAACTTAACCGATCGACATCGCTGAACCTCTCTAATTAATCAGATGAATATTATTTTTAAAATTTTAATTTCATTTTTTTAGCATAATCACATCAATTTCAGTTTAGAAGATGAAACCAACCCAAAATAGTTGGTGATGATCTGATCAACCAAGTTATCACTAGCCACGTCATACGACACGTCATCCAACGTGGCATGATTTTAGTTGGGTTTGACTCTTTCGCCCTTAATCCCTTTCTTATATATAACCCCTTGCTCATCACCATTCGACTCCCCCACCCTCTACGTTCATAAATTTAATTAACCGAAAAAACAAACAAAGAATGGGAAATTGTTTACGTCATCAATCATCAACGCAATGGGGCGGCGAAGATTGGGCCGCATTGATTCCGGCGGCCGCGAACGACGACGACGACGACAGCGGCGGCGACAATATAGAAGAGAAGGGTCTGCTCCAATTCCGAAACCGTGGAAGAATTGGTTCCACGACGTCGTCTTCTGCAACTCATGAAGTGAAAGTGAAGATAACGAGGAAGCAGCTGGTGGAGTTATTGGGTAGGGTCGATTTAAAAGAGTTATCAGTGCAACAGGTTTTGGCACAGTTGATCAATGTTAGTCATCAATATGATCAAGCAGATCAACGGTCCTGGAGGCCTGCACTGCAAAGCATTCCTGAGGTGAATTGAGCTGATGATCATGCAAAAGAATTGGAATAATTTCTTTTCTTCTATCTGTTTCCTTTCTTAAAGAGGTTTTCTTGTATGCTGTGTATATTTTCATTCATTGATCAACTTTCTTGGGAAAGTGACAGAAAATGAAGAGAAGAAAATTAAGTTTTTTTCTTCTTTTTAGAAATTTTTATAATCAGTTTGTGTACAGAAAGAACATTGGGGTATTGTACTATTGTTGTACAGAGTTTTAAAGACTTCATTTTTTTTTACCATAATTCTATGTTTTATTTTTGTTCTTTATTTTAAAATTGTAGATATAATATTTTAATAATAATATTGACATAAATAATATTAGATAAATTATTTTAATATTTGAAAAATAATAATATTATTTTTACATTTGATGTTTATAAATTTATCAACCAATGAAAAATAAATTACATAACATCATTTAAACACTGTAAAATAATTTCTAGAAAATGTATTTCATTTTACAAAATCCATTTTTCAAAATCTATATTTCGTGAAACAAACGGACATTTAGTTTAGAATTGATTTAGTCCTCATATTCTAATTTGAGCATTCTTAGCCTTAAAACTTTTCAAATTTTAGTGTTGCACTAAAGATTAATATGTAAAGTCGAATTCTACAATTAAATTTAATATTGTATATAAATTATATATTTGATTTTTCTGCTCCAATTAAATCATTTTAATTTTTTGTAATCTAGTTATATTATTCTTGTATTGTTTGAGTCATAATTGAAATTTTAAAATTCAAAAGGATTATAAACAAAAAATCAATCAAAATAAAAGATCCGATGTACAATTTATACAAAATATATGGACTATTAACAAAACCTGACCCAAATATACTGACGATTTAGTCATAATAATTAAATAATTTTGATACAAATAATGAAATTGGGAAGGACTTACTAATTATTTATATTTTATTTTTAACAAATAATAATTTATTGAAAGCTGAGCCATGTAATTTGCCTACTAAACTATATAGGAAATTACAAGGGGCAGTATATGTGGTTGATCAAGTTTGCCTTTCAAACATTTCCCAGTCATTCAACCACCAAAGATTGTGACCAAGGCATCTAAAAATAAATAAATGATAATATATGGTTTGAACAAATCAAAATCCAAAACAATCATTAGATTAACAAAATATTAGATAATTTTATTATTATTAGATAATATTTTTATATTTGATTTAGAATGATTCACATTTTTTTATTAATCTGAGACAAGTATAAGACAATATATGTTTAAAGGAAACTACCTTTTGGTATTGAAAACATCCCTGAATCTATGGTACTCGAACTCGGGTTCTCAAGGAACAACAACAATTCCTTTACCAGGAAGTCACTTGGTTCGTGCTAGAATGATCACATTAGGGATAAAAGATTGACCTCTTTTTTAACAAAAGTCTCAAATTTTATTTCCAATAAAAATGATTATTTTAAAAGAAGTTGATCTTTTTAGGCAAATTCTTTAAACTATCTTAAAACGAATCAACCCCTTTTAAAATGGAATCAATCATTATACACTAAGTCTAAGGTTTGGAAGAATGAACAACCCTTGTATGAAGATGAAACACAATGCTGAATGCTCTCCAAAAATCAAAACTATCGTCTTAAAACAGACAGAAATAAAAGGGTAATACTAATGAAGTAACAAACTTTTATGGAAGCTTTGCACTAAATATACCTTTAGATCCCGGAACTTGTATCGGATGATTAACAGGGAAACGAGGCTGTAGAAATGGAATGTGGCTTGGCACCGCCAATGGTTGCTGTCCGCCGGCTATGAAAGGTTGAGGTACACAAAGCTGAAATGCTTGGCCTGCACAATCACAAAGGGCTTGAGAACAAATCGGCATTGCACTATACAAGATTTGGGTTATGGTAACGTCTGCAATCTACAAGGATCGTGCTGTTTTATTTTCTATTCAACAAGGGTAATGGGATATTATACTTGCAAATACCTTGGTGTTTCGGAAATTGGACATGGTACGCGGTCAGAGGACGGGCCGGTTCTGGAGAGAGAGTTGCCGCACCCTGAACCAAATCATTCGTATGAAACAAAATGCGATTTAGTGATATGAAGAAATAAACTAATGATAACAAGGACATATCATTCGTTTACAGGTATCAAATCTTACATGAGAAACAGGCACACAAATGAGCTGTCCCAGTCGTCCATAAATGACCTAGATAGAGAATGAAAGGCCCGGATGGAGAGAGATTAGTAAATCATTAGAAACAACTTCATCAGCAACAGGGGAAGAAAAAAAGGTTCCTTCTTTTGCTTACTTCTTGCGGATTTGGATTCAAGTATGCTGGTGTAGCCTGAACAGGATGATATTGACCACCATATCTTAGTTGCTGAGTTCTACCCCCGTATGCCCAACAATCTAGAGCAGAAAAAAAAGACATTAGTAAATAATTTCAACTACAAATGCTTGATAAATATACTAAAATTCTCAGATTCCTTGGAAAGAGTTACATCAAAACCTTTTGTCATGCTGCGAAATCAGGCAGCAATTCATAAAAGGAACTGGCTTATGGTTTAAAGTTTAAACATAATTCTGATGTATTAGGTTTCAAGTGAAGCCAACTAGAACTTCAAGTCCTTTGAGGAAGAATTTTGAAGGCTAAAGTGAGAAATATAAAAAGAGAATGGAAATGATGGAAAATGGAGAGGGAGTAAGTGGGGCGAATGTGGTCCTACAGGAAATCTAGCATAGCTATCATGGAAACTAAAAAAGTTAACATTAAGATTAACCAACTAAAAGGGCCTCCAGAAAACTTACATGTTGAGAAAATTGAGTAACACCGACACCAGTTGCAGGTGTTATATTACCATAGGAGACAAACTTAGAAGGAGCAGGGGAATGAGCTGCAAAAGTGCCCATCCCAACCTTGCTGCGAACCAGCAACAGCTATCATAGGAGAGTTGCCTGGCATGTAACACATTTGCTACGGTTGGTACCATAGGAGAAGCCACTGATATGGCAGTTGCAAAGATGGAGAGAAAACTTTGCTCCTGGATTAAGCTTAAATTCCTGATTAAAACACAAATTGAAGTAAGAAACCATCAACATAGACACATGTGGTTATGACAGCCATTTAAAAACTTGTATCACTAGTGACAAAGACATTAAACAAAAATGTATGGGGCTGGCATCTTGAGTGCATAATATTGAGGCATCAGTAACCTCATTACTAATGTCTAATTATGTAAGTGTTAAAACTTTTATATGTTAAGAGAAAGGGATCCACCAATAATACTGTCTACTTGATATTACAAGGAAAATCTATATGGTTGTTTACCTTGGAGTTTTTATTGATTCTGAACTTTGTGGAGGGTGTATGGGAGTTGAAGCAGAAAATGAACCCTGGCAGATTCTAGGGAAACATCTGCAGCTGGAGTAGAAGTTGAAATACCAGAACAAACAGGATATTGGGGAATGTCTGTAGCAATGGGAGTTGGAGCGGCAAATGAACTGTGGCATGATTCTAGGGAAACCCGTAACTGGACTAAAAGTTGAAACACCAGAACAAACTGGATCTTCGTGAATGTGTGTAGCAGTGCGCCTTTCACAGCATTCATTTTCAAGTTTATCATCTACTGAAACATCTCAGATGTTCCAGTCTGTAAAAGCTTACTGTCATCCCGGTTTTCCCCTTAACAGGTTTACTGGAGTAAGGAATGCATCCACCCAACATGTAACAGTAAATTAGATTAATGATGATTGGCGAGACACATACTCAAGCTCGCAGCAAATTTCATCATATTACATGATAAAAACTACAATGTAATATACCAAGAAAATATCGATAACATTCCATCATTTGGCAGTAAGACCACCTTCTAAGTTTTTCTCATCATATATAAGAATATTAATTATCCAAATCCAGCAAGCCACACTTTCATACATCCTATGTTCATGATTATGCAATTAAAAGGACCAAAAATGCAAACTTACTTAACCAGTTTCTGACTTAAAGCTAACATAACAAGGCTGAAACCTCAGTGTGCACCAAGGAGACCAATATGCAGCTCTTGACCATTAAACTTTAGTTGCCAAGTCAAGATATTAAAATAAAATGAAACGTTCAGAGGTACAATAAGACAAGCCAGTTTATTTTTCATTTAGTGGAGATTCGGTTAGGTTAAAACCTGGCTTAAAAGTGTCAACAGCAGAGGACTCGTAGCTTGAAACTGAGTGCCATGTCCTGCAGAAACGATTTCATTAATAGGTTGAATATTAATATTAGTACTAGGTTTACGGCAAGAAAACAAATAAGCTTGCCATGACTTACATTCTCCTCCACTTGAACCTCAAACCTTTGGTCGTAGTCATCCTGCAAAAGCAGCAACCTATCAGCTCCTACCTGTCTGTTAGGAAAAAAATGATAAGAAATTGAGAACAAAAGGAAAATGTTTGCTGTACATATGAAAACATTAAAACAACCTATACATGAAAAAATGCTTCGCACATCTGGATGGAATCGGAATGTATATGACTGACAAGGTGTCTACATCCTATAGAAGAATGAGGTAAGGTGTTCAAAACATGTTCATATGAGTATGATCTTCATGAAGCATTCTATATCATGGATACCAAGTCACTTTAGAACCTTTAACCTGATGTAAGAGATGATAATGTAATTTTATATGCCCTTGTTTCAAAGCATTATGAAGAGAAGAGTAAGACAAATTGGAATGGAAACACTTTTTCTACTTTTGTGGAATCTTATGAGTAAAAGACGAGAGAATCAAGTCCAAACTAGGTCAGACCAACTCCAGCACTTGGACTTAGCTTAATCTTTTTTCTTTTTTCTCCTTTGTGTATGTGTGCATGTTCATGTCTATACATAGATCTCTCAACCAGAAAAGTTTTCTGCTAATAACATGATTTGGAACTTAGTATGGAACTTAAGCAACAAGTATACAACTTAAAGAAAAATCGGTTTTCTACCTCCCAGCAATAGTGGCACCAGAAGCATCTTCACCCTGCATGGAGACACAAGTGAAGATTTTTTAGAGAGATAAAGATGAAAGATTCAACAAAGCTCTCAGGCCAATATTTTCCTACAGAATATATGCTATTTATCAAACAAATTCCTTTACAGTTTCCATGGAGAAAAACCTGCCAACCAGATGACCCAAGCAATATGATTGGATCTTACACATGAACTTCAAAACCTTTCAGGAATAATGGAATCCAGTCAAAACTAATGGGCAACAAGAAGGCCTTTACTAACTATATTTTACAATCAAAAGATAAAAAAGACTCGCTATTATTATTTGACATCTGCTTCACATTTTCCCACAAAAAAATAAAACACCTAACTAAAAGATAGTTTACCTTTTCAATGTTTGTCCCATCTCTTTTCTGATATGAAACTTCCTTTGTATTTCCCATAGACTTGCAACAACATTCGACTCTCATGTTCCTTCCCAGCTTTGTGGGTATAAAGCCATCAGCAAATCCACTCTCATTTTGGACAGAATTACTGCTTTTATAGGTAAAATAAAATGAATTAGCCAAAAGGTAATAAGAATAAAATGAAAATCTATCCATTCAATTAACACAATTTTCTATTAGCTACCTTTTCTTATTACTTTTCCTTTTATCCATGGTAGACTTATTGAACTTCCTGGTCTCATACTGTGGATTGGCAGAAGGGAGAATTTCAAATGCAGCTTCTCCATTAGCATGAGCTGTATTTCCAGCGAAACCATCAAAAGGAAGAGGGACTCCCTACATGCAAACAAATTCATGTCATACAGATTGCTCAATGTTACATCAGAGCTGAATAAAATCTCAGAGGCTCGAGAAAAGACTATAAGAACAATTATACACCTTAGCAACACTTGAACAAGATCACCAGCGAGATTACAGAGTCTCTACCACACTGCCATTGGAACATTGGTGGCACATCTCCCTTTTTAGTCAATTTTGCTTTCTTCAAAACAATACCTAATAAAAGAAAAACTAATTAAATAATCATCCTAAGCATTCAACAGAGGAATTAGATATACAAAGTGTCAATAAACAGCAATGATTAGTCTTGACAACAAGCACATCTCCCCAAAAAAGAAAAGACTCAAGTACTTCATTTGGCTGATCGGTTTTAAGTAAGCCATTTTCCATATTAGACGTGTTTACTCCAATCCTTGATTGTGCTCATTTCTTCTTTTTATTTCCTTAAAAGACTAATAAACAAAAAAGCAAATGACTTGAATGTAAGAGAAATCAAACTGTCCGATAAAGCGAAAACCAAGTAAGAAAATATTATAGCCTTGGATTCAAATGTCTCCTTCAATCTGATTCCTAATTCCATGCTTATTTAAATTTGCAAACTTAATCGAAAACGATAAGAACAGCAGATAAAACCATTTAAAAGGTAATGTAACCAACCAACAGACAGAAAAGAATAAACCAGCACAAATCAAACATATACCAATCCGATCTCATCCAATTTACAAACAAGATCCAATAATTCAATAGAAAAAACCAAAAACCCAGATGCAAATTTCAATATAAAAATCAAAACCCAAAATCTGGCTTCCAACAGAAATCCAGAAAATGAAGAGGCAAAATGCACCATATTCCTTCTCAACCGAACCAGTGTGGAAGGTTCCAGAGATAATAGAGCCATCTTTCAGATGCACGTCCACTGGCAGACCAATGATGCACATGGTAGCAAGCAGCAGAGCTTCGTTCATTGAATAGTTATCTTCTTCTACTCTGTTTTTGAGTCCCATCTCTGCTTCCCCCTCTTCGAAGCTCTGTTCTTTGAGTTGATTCAATCAGGAGTTTTACAATTTATATGTACGTATATATATTGTTTTCTTTTGTAGCTGTATGTATAGGAAAGAGATGAGGGCAACAGTGGGTTGATTGAAATTGAATAGATCGAATCGGAAAAGAAAATGGAACACAATCCAATTTCCTTTCTTTATCTTTTTCACTATAAATCCTACCATCCTCAATTCTCACTTTCACTATAAATCAATCATTAATTTTAAATGTTTAATAAAATTAAATGTTTATAAACATTTAAGATCAAATTGATAGAATATATAAACACTAAGGACTAAATATATAATTATGTCATTTTCTTTAATGTCCACGTCAACCTTAGGAGCTTGATTGAACACCTTTAAATAGTTGAGTAGTCTAATTGATAAAATTAAAAGATCGATGAAAACAGTAAAAGAACTACATAATTAAGTGTTCAATGGTATAATTTACCCATTTTTTATTAATAAAAGTGTTCACTTTTAAACGCATAATTTTCATAGACGTCTACAATCTCTCTGAATAAAATTAATCAATCATTTTCACTATAATCCTACCATCCTCGATTCTCACTTTCTATAATGACAATCCTACCATCCTCAATTCTCACTTTCTATAATAACATTTCATTAAATTTTTATTAATATAATCACTTATATTAATAATGATTATTAATAATATTTTTTAAAAACTTTCAACCATTTGATGATAACATTCAAACATCCTACAATCGTTCAATAACTATAACCATTTTAATACGTGATTTAATTCATATCGATTGATACCAATTTGTACCAACAACATAACCAACTCATATAGACCGGTATTAGAGAGCTTCAATTTAATTTTTTTATAAATGTTTTTATAATTCCAAATAAAATAAAATCGTCATTTAAAAGACTATTGAACTTCATAAAACGATACATCTTCCGATACCATACCGACTAGGTAAAGGAAATCCACAGATAATTAAGCATAATAATAAGTTAATAACCATTATTTAAAAAAGCATCAATCTGGGGGAAACTACTACAGTATATAAGAGTATAGAGTTGCAATAGATTTAAAAAGAAGATGGGGCAGAAGAAAAGAAGCTGGGAAAGGTGAAGCCATAGAGAAGGAAGATGAAGAAAACATGAACCTCTCCAGAAACCGAAACCCACAAATTGTACAGCAATCAATGAAACATGTCATGGATCAAGCCAACACCTAAGGTGCCCTGGATCAGGGATTACGAGTTTCGAGCTGCGGTACAGCAACCTCATCTTACTGCAAAATACGAAAGAAAAAAAAAGGAAACATTAAGCACGAATGTATATAACGTCAAAGGCAATGGTGCAGCGCTAGAAGTAACAGAGTTAAAGATTAAATACAGCATGCTTGCGATTCTTTTACCTGTGGTCGTTGTTGGTAAGCCCCCGACTGCTGGTAATTGCCATATCCGGGATAGCCGCCATAGTACATGTTAGGGTCTTGGGGAGGAGGTGCGTATCCATATGCTTCATATCCTTGAGGATATCCATAGTATCCACTGCTCCATTGGGACTGGTCAGGTTGAGCCTGAAACTCCAATCCATTCCGTCTTTAATTTACAGAAATATATGTAGCATGGCTCTATATACAGAAAACTATGGTTTTAAAAACATCACCTGTTTGCTCAAAGGACTACGTCCCCATGAAAGCCTAACATTTCTTCCTCCTAAAACAGTACCATTCAAAACGGATAAAGCTTGTTCGGCGCTAGTCCTGCAGTGCATCATATTGCAGAATGCATTAATACCATTCAATAATATTTCACCTAACAAAAGAACATGAAATTGTTTCAGTTTACCTGTTAGCATACTGAACAAAACCACAATGCTTGTTAGCAGGAATTTTACATGAACTACCTCACCAAGCTGGCTAAATATCTGTTTTAGTTCATCTTCAGAAACACTGGGATCCAAGCCACCAACAAATATCTGCATTTGAGTTCATAAGAGTTTAGTTGGCATACCATGAAATTAAATATTATTAATATAAAAGAGAAAGCTACCCACTGTGGTATTATTCGGATCACCCTCGCCAGGATTTCCTTGAGTATTCTGGTAAGCAGCTGCAAATTACAAATACATGTAAACTATTATAGAATAGATGATAATAAGATATCAAAACGGGAAAAGTCACGCATGTGCTATCCCTGATGTTAAGGTTCTCATATTGTCACAAAAATTTGAAACTAATACAATACTCTTCCACAAGTAAATATTTGGATGTTAACAATGAAAGCTACAGTAAATTTCCAATTCTAGCATTCTCACTTCTCTAAACTGAAATTGGACTGTTCAAATAACAAAGCAGTACGATCACACACACACAAAGATAAACAAACGTTTTTAAAATAAGCAGGTAAAAATAGTTCCCTCCATGGCATGGAAAGAATAAAAGTGTACAATTGCCAGCTATATATCACTGAAACATCGGCAACCATAAAAATCTTTTGGGTTAAATCAAATCTTGCCTCTGCCAGGAGAAGTCAACAGCAACAGATTGAATCAATTTCAGTAGTAGCTGAAAAACAAAATCACTGATCACACTAAACTCACAGAATCAGTAAGGTTTCTCTTATAACACTAAGACTTAAACAGGGTGAAAAGGGTGAAGAGAAAATTTGAAAGAGACTCATCTTTTTGTCCTCACTTGGCATGAAGTCTTTCCTCTTTTTTCCTTCCACAAATTTTTTGGAAGGCAGAGTGGACAGAGTGAGTTGCTGGTGCTTAAATTGAATGATTCACAAGTACAACTTCAAACTTCATCATACAAGCAGAGAAGAACTGCCTGCTAAACTAATTTTGATTTTTTAGTGATACAATAAATTCTCAGCATGCACACAAGACAAAGAAAGAACATATTTTTTTTGGAAAACTAAGGAAGTTCTTTTTATCTTGAGGTGGCTTACAACCTCAAATGAATAGTGGAATAGTGGAAAAGAAAATGTCTTCAAAATGCAAGATAAATAAGGATATATCCATCTGCAGCCGGGCATCCGTTATTTTAGCTAAAGCAATAAATAATGGCAAGTGACCCACTTCCATAGAGGTTAAACTTAAATTCTTCAACTGGCAATGCTTTTAACTACAAGTTCCAGGTTCTGTTCCAGCCTCAGTTTGTCCTCATGTGCAACGGAGCATATAATGAAGACTAAGCAGATACCATATTTTAAAAAGAAGCACAGATTTCAAATGTGAGAGAACAAAACTAGCACCAAGGTTCAGTAACAGATTGGTGTTATAGAACATGAATAGCAATTTAACCATAGCTGCTGCATCTACTTTTGATTATTAAAGCTTGAATCTAAAGGACAAAAAAAGGGAGTGTGTAAATGTATGCAAGTACTCAAAGGGAACTGATCCAGTACGAATAAAAACAAAATTCTGGACTTGTAAAGTAAAGTAAATAAAGATTTAAAGGCATGTTGGAAAAATGGTGCAAAATGGAATCGATTGGAATACTTAATACGGAACTGGAAAAGAAATTTGCTAACGTAGCACAAATATTGCCACGAGAAAATGAAGCTTCCGACATAAACAAAGTAACTGACCTAAAATGAGGCCACGGATTAAAGTGGAATCATTTCAGCTGATATCAATTTCAGGCCCCCCAAAATGAGAGCCTCTTGATGTCCTGCTTTAAGAAAACATGAGTTTTATATAAGTTTTAGCATGTTTTAACTTTTAATATAATTAAAAGTGACAACTTTACAAAGGCAAACGGGAAGGAACTGGCTTTGTATAAATTACACCAATCTTCAGGTTGTAACTGAGAGAACTTGAATTTTAAGAAGACTGCAACAGATCCACCATAGAAAATTAAAACCAATAAAGAAAAACACAATAACCAACCAACACTCAACTTGTCAAGTCAAAGTACTTGGACATAAATCATGAAAAATAAATACCATAGACAACCAAGCAAACTTCATATGGCAATCATGATAAACTATAACTTAACATTAATCACAAGAGTCTACCTTTTGGATAGTGCTGATCAGTCCCAAGCTTTTTACTAGCAGCTGGTCCAATCCGCATCGCCCTAGTGGAACAATACATCCCATTCATTTCAGTCATGGCACGAATCTGCTCACTTTCATCACCAAACTTCACAAAGCCATAACCTTTAGACCTGCCCGTGGTCCTATCAGTAACCACTTTGGCACCCTTAACAGATGGGTAAACAGCTTTAAAAGTCTCTTGTAACATGTAATCAGAAACATCTGCAGCTAAATCTCCGACAAAGATTGTGTATTCAGGACCCTCTTCTTGCCTCTTTTCTCCATATCCGAGCGAAGCCCAATTCATCCTAAAACTCTGCTCAGCACTCGGCATTGGTAGCCCGTTATACGACTGCAAAACCCTCTCAGCTGCTGCTCGTGAAACGAACTCTATAAACCCGTATCCCTCTGGAAGACCCGTTTGCTTATTCCTAATCACCTTAGCTGAAACCACCTAAAATAAACCAAAATATTAAGCTTTGTTTAATTGCATTTACGCCTTATCTTATGTTATGCTTTGTGTAATTAGATTAAATACAGAAAGGATTAATCATTAAAAATGATATCAACTCTGACAGTAATATTACTAGATTACAATACATTCCCCCTTTTAATTATGATTCTCTACATAAAAATAAATAAACAAATTATTATAATATAATTACCTCTCCAGTTTGAGCAAAGATACTGAGGATGTAATTCTCATCCATCCACGGCTGAAGATCACCGATCCAGAGAGACCGAATTTCGCCGGAGCCAGTGGCCGCGGAATCGGAGTACTGCTGCATCTGAGAGGGCGGAGGGACGGGTGGCGGATTCCAACCCGCAGGTGGAGGAACAGGCTGACCGGCCTGCTGTTGTTGATGCGTCATCATCCACGGCTGCGACTGCTGTTGCTGCTGGTAGTGCTGCGTTTGAGACGGATCGTTTGTCATGGAAGGTGGCGGAGCTATGCCTCCTGGTGGTGGTTGTTGCATCATATTTGATAGACGAAGAGAAGAGATTCAGAAGACCTCGAGGCTCGAAGAGGAGAAGAAACCCTAAGAGAGAGAGAGGGATTTTATTCGCAATCTGTTGGGCTTCGAAACTGAGGGGATTTTGCATTTTATTTGGGTTAATACAGAGGACGACTGTAATGGTGACACGTGGATAGTTGAAGTTTGATGGGTTTCATATTTTGTAAGAAAATTGGCTATTGGGCTTGTAGTGGGTTTGGGCTATTTTGTATTTAGGATAAATGCACTCAATGGTCATCAAACGTTTAAGACACTATCAACTTAGTCACCGCTGTTATAAATTATGATTAATATGTTAATTTTATAAATATATTTAAATCAATGTTATAAAATTAATATATTAATTGTAGTTTATGATATAATTACTAAATTATTATAAAATAATTATAATTAATATATTTACAACTGATCAAGAAAGTATTTATTTGTTATTATATCGATCATCCTTGTTTTGGGCTTTCAAATTGGATTTAGATAAATAGTCTACATTCGTGGATAATTTTTTCACGTCTCTCGACTCAAATTTATTATTTTATTTGCAATTCGATCAAATATGTTCATATCTAACTTTTGTTCGAGTTTTTTTATTAGGTTTTTAACCTTTATTTGTAATTATAGAACAATTATTTCAATTATTTTTCACCGTGGATTTATCTTGTTGGAAAGAGACCTCAACGTTGTAAATGTTTGCTTGTTTTCAATCATCTCTTTCAATGACAACTATGTTTCGTTTTTTACACGATTTATATATCTTGGAACCAATGGTGATGTTACGATATATCGTTTTCTGAAATTTTAAAATTATTATATATTTTAGGTTTTTTATATAGTTTTTATTAAAAAATTTATTTTTATTTCTTAAAATTTTATAAATTTAAATTTAGCCCTAAAATTTTAAAATTTTAAATTCACTCTTAACATAAAAATTTATGTATTTACCTAACTATAGATTCAAACAAAGCTTCCAAAGCTAGGAATCTTGTTTACAAGGAAACATAATCAATTATCCTATGGGTAAACCATTTTTTTGTCACTCAACTTTAATTTTTTTTTTAAATTCATCCATAGATTTTTTAATTTTGTTCTAGTCGCTCGACCGTCAAGGGTTTAACGCCGTTTAAGTTTATCTAATAAATTTGTATAAAAAACCCTAAAACTTTCTTTCCGTACCGTTATTTTCAGCCTCCTTTTGATTTGTTAGCAATAGAATATTGTCTTTTAAATTTGAACGATATAAAGATCGAGGAGGAAGAGGAGAAAAAAATAATATATCTAATTTTACGTTGATGAGATTTTGAAGATTGTATATTGAAGCTCTAACTTGAATTTCGTAAATTTTAAAGAGATTTCGTGGAAAGCTAAATTAAGAAGAAGAAAAAAGAGGGGAAAAAGAAAAATATTTTATACCAATTACGTTGTAAATGATGACTAACAATATGCGAACATTGGCGGAGAAGGATTTCGATCATTTAAAAGAAAAGGTAAAAATTGTAAGAAAATTCCATAAATAAACACCCCGAAATGTAGTATTTTACTTTGTCGTAAAACATTTAACGGTCAATCTATCAAAATAAAAATAATTTCAAAATTGAGTGATCAAATTAAAAAAAATATTAAGTGGATTGATCGAAACAGAAACACAACCGAAGTTGGATGACTAAAGAAACGTAGTTTACCTTATTCAATTAGGGGTGAAAAGTAAGCCCACGATAATGAAAACAAACTGATAGCTCATCTTACTAAAGACATATATTAAGGTCCCTGCACTGAAAAGATTCCACTGCAAAAGCCAACAAAACAAAGATCAATAATTTGCTCTCCATGGATATGTTCCTCTCACGCACAACCATGAACACCATCTTCGCAGTTCTCTTGCTTCTGATCCCGGTGTTCGTCCTCCTTACATGGCGAGAAAGATCACCAGAAAGGGTTCCTCCCGGTTCACTCGAACTACCTCTAATAGGTCAAAGCCTTGGCCTTCTCAGGGCAATGCGAAGCAACACGGCAGAAGAATGGCTCCACAAGAGGATAAGGAAGTACGGTCCGATATCGAAGATGTGTCTGTTCAGGAAGCCGGCTGTTTTCACCTAGGGTCAGGCTGCAAACAAGTTTGTGTTCGCCAGTGACAGCAGCAGCATCGTTAACCAGCAAGTGAAATCAGTTGAAGCGATTCTCGGCGACAGTTGTATCTTGGAACTGGTCGGGGAAGATCATAAGCGTGTCCGAGATGCTTTCATGTCGTTCTTGAAACCCGAATCGTGGAAGCAGTTTATCGAAAATATGGATGAAGAAGTCAGGAATCACCTTGAGATGCATTGGCAAGGAACAAGTGACGGCATTGCCACTGATGAAGACCCTTACATTCAACATAATCTGTTCTCTTCTATTTGGGATCGAAAGAGGACGAGAAGGGAGAAACTCGCAGACGATTTCCGGTGCATGATTGAAGGAATGTGGTCAATACCGGTTGATTTGCCGTTCATGCGCTACAACCGAAGCCTTAAATCGAGTGCAAGGGCCCAAAAATTGTTAAAACATCTCATTGATGAGAATAGAGAGGATCTAAAGCTGGGTGCTTCGCCTCGCCAAGACCTCATCACTTGTCTGCTGAGCATTCGCGACGAGGAGAACGAAAAAGTAGTATCCGAGAAAGAGATTATTCACAATGTTATGCTCATCATGGTTGCTGGATATGGCACCTCGTCTGTTCTTCTCACCTTCTTGCTGCACCTTTTCGCTAACGATCCTGCCATTTATGCAGTTGTTCTTCAAGGTGTATATCAATCCGATCTTAACTTTACGAGGTTAAGCTCGAAACAGTGTTGCAGAAAAGCACTAATGATTTGTTTATTTCTGGTAGCAGAACAAGAAGAGAGCAAAGAACAAACATGGAGAACTTCTGTCATGGGAAGACCTTACCAAGATGAAATACACATGGAAAGTTGCCCTGGAAACTTTGAGACTGTTCCCGCCGATCTTCGGTGGCTTCAGGAAAGCCGTAAAAGATATCGAGTATGGTGGATATCTGATTCCGAAGGACTGGCAGGTAAGTAGAACCATACATTCCATCCATTTTCTTTCAGCATTTCGGAAACTGATAAATTTTACTGATTTGTATCAAGATTTTCTGGGTTACGGGCATGACACGAATGGATGATACCATATTTCCGGAACCATCAAAGTTCGATCCAAATAGATTCGAGAATCCAGCTTCACTTCCACCTTACTGCTTCATTCCATTCGGAGCTGGACCTCGAATATGTCTTGGATACGAGCTTGCAAGGATTGAAACCCTCGTTTCGATTCATTATCCGGTTACAAGGTTCAAATGGAAGTTACTATGTTCAGACAACTCTTTCAGCAGGGATCCAATGCCTGTCCCGGCAAAAGGATTACCTGTTCAAATCAGTCCTAGGAAACTGGTCTGATATTTTAGTCTCCTGGTCACTTGTTTCAAAGAAACTTGCAAGATTTCTGTTGCAGGAAGAGACTTTTCTCATTACTGAATCTGTTTCCCAACCATGTCCGAAAAACAGCAAGCCCGAATTCGCAAAGCAATTAAGACTAGCTTTTTCAGAAAATACACGTATGAATTGTACGTCATTAAACAAGCAGGCATCACACCCCTATATATAAAACTATTACTCAACTAAAAGAATGGTTTTCAAGGTTCTAACAGCATCAATGCTCCATCTTCTATCATACAAAACAATTCAATACTTGTGATCTGTCTACTCATAGTCCAGTTACTATATTTACAATCGATACTGATACACGATTACTCGTGACGTATTGCATACGACCTGAATGACAATAGATGAGCTAAATGTAGTAATTGACCACTGGCATAATAATAAATGGCGGAAGCAAGACTGCCTAGCAATTTTGTGGCCTGAAGTACTTTGGCGGTTTAGAAGGGCACCGTTCATTCATATGGGGGTACGGGTCCAAGGAATTATATCCGGGTAGTTCCATTCGATACTTCCCCAGAATCTGACAATAAGGAAGCTTTACATCATCCACATCATTGCACCACTTTGGCAGCCGGTTTGAATCATTCTCAAAAAACCTTAGAGTATATGCATCTTTGATCTGTGTTCCGGTATTAGTTCAAACAAAAAGAGTCAGCAATAGGATTGGAGAATGAATACACGAAAGATTTGTATTTCGGAAGAGAAACCCTGCGATCTTAGACAAAGATTGTACTCAAAATATAAGCTCACCGTGAACTCGGTAACTTGAATAGAGTTGGCAATAGGATCAAAAAGTCCTGCTTCCTTATACATTTCGAGGATGAAAGCAATGCACGAGGTTGACTTCCCATCACTATATATCCAATCATCTTGTTCAGGAACAGTCAGCAATTGATCAAAAGACGATCCACGTTTCTCAATTTCCACCAGTATATCAGAAAGATTAAGACCCTGCTCGTGAACACCGTAATTAGAACAAAGAAACAATAGCATATTACATCTATTTTATCTTCAGCACAAGAGTAATATATATATATCCAATATTTTTGAAGACCGAAGTGATTTAAATCTTATCAGCTTTCGAAGCATCTAGGCTAAGTTCTCAAAATTGTTAAGAAGATTAAAAAAGGGGAAAAACACATGCATGCAATTAAGCAAGGTGCATGTTACCTTCAAGACATAAATATCAAACAATTCAGATTATATTTTGTGTGAACATTCCACAATAAGTCGAACAATCACGAAAGATATATCATACCTGAGTTCCAAGCCGCTTGTTTAAGCCCTCGTTCCACAAGTTAGCAGCATAATCAGGTTGCATTTTACTCCAAACTGTCATAGCAGAAGCTACCTGTATAATTGCAGGGAAACATTCAAAACCTATGAACTGAAAATTTTACTAAGTGAGAGATGGAAACAGAAAGTAAGTGTCGTATGCATCGACGTTATTGTTATTGTAAATGCAATGACAAAGAATGCAGGAAAAAGAGGAAGATTGGGACCAACAAAATATCCACTGCAACATAGTATAGTATAAAAATGTACTTGGAGAGAAACCAAGAAAGGGGGAAGGAGAAGAGGCAGAAACTTAGCAGCATAAACTATAAGTTCAACGTAAGATATTCATTATAATTTATAAATATCTAAATACCAGGTGAGCATCCAACGGAGGAGGATAATTCCCATCTATGGTGTCTATCCAGCTGAATAGCATGTTATGATAGCCATATGGTTTGCCTGCCATGCTTAGTGCATACTCCCAAGCAGCGGTCTCATTAAACTTGGCTCGAACATCAGGATGCAGAGGAAGCAATGCGATATGGGGATTAGAATCATCCTTGTTCATCTCGAAATCCCACCATTCTTCCCATGGAATAACAGCAATGATATCTTCTCCCTACATTCCAAGACAGATAAAAATAGTAACTGAGAATCATCAATAAGTGCTTGTAGAATAATGCGATAAATAGTTATGTATGATATGTTATTGCACTTGGTCACAATAGCGAAAGAAAGATTTTCCGACAATATGAAACTTATTCCAAGTGCAGCAGAAACAAAGAGAGAATATATTTACAAGAACAGGGGAATTTTAAGGGATTCAAATGGTAGTTTGCTGTTTTCATTCTCGATTCCTATAGGGCGAAGGTCTTCTATTTTGGCAGAAATATTAGCAGTGGAGCACAAGGTGAATTGGTTTATCGGCTCAACTTGGGTCGATTCATCGGACCTTATTCTAGAATGTGATTGTGAATCGGTTGTAAAATGGCTTTAAAACGCGGAGTTGATTCCTCCCAAGTGGGAGGGAGTCCTTAGACCGGTAGCAGAGACTGTTTTTAAAGGAAATTTCTTAATTAAACACATTCCTAGAAGCAGGAATATGGCTGCAGGCTCCCTCGCGAAGATGGCTGCTAGTGTTATCTCTGGTTAAATTTGGTTTTGTGTTTTAGCTTGGCTGTGTTGTTCTTGGGGTGAAGCTTTGTTCTGCTTTCGGCCTGCATTGGGTGTTTTAGGCTGTGTTGTTCTTTAGAAGCAGCTTTGTTTTGTAATGGCTTTGCTCGGGTGCACTCTTTTACCTCCACATAGGGTTAGGGAGGTTTTTTAACGAGGCCCCGTGCTTTGCTTTTTCTTCTTATTACATTAATAATATGTTCTCTTTCAAAAAAAAAACATAAAGCATAGTCCAATACAACAATGTATTTATACAACTTTACTTGATTTTGAACTAAGGGTTTTAATATTACCTCCTCGTTTTCATGTCCTGATTCACCAACCCACAGCTTCCCTTCAGAATCCTTTAAGAAAACAGCACTATGACCAGCATAAGATCCAGTAACCCACTTCTCAAGAGTCTCGAAACCACCCCATCTCCCACGAATTTTCGATAGTACCATGAAATCTCCAGAGTGTATATCATCGACACTAATGTTTGTGTTCCAGGGCTGAGGCCGTGGTTCGAAAGTAGCCCCCATGTGTTTTTCAAGAAACCCGAGATTGGCATTCTCACCCCATCCAGTGTTAGTAAATAAAGGGAAGACCTCCCAAAGAGCTTGGAGTGTTCCGAGCATCCCTGCTTTCATCAGGAAAATAGCAATCCCCTTGTTTTTCACCTAATTAAAAAATTTACCAATTACAATTAAAACCATGAACAAGTTTGCAGTAAAGATACATGACGGTAAAGGCAACTTACATATTCATACTCAGCTCTTTCTTCCCACTCCTTGATTTCGAGTGTATGCTCCCGAGATAGAAAATAATAATCCCAGGTAACGCGGTACGGAGTTGCGAAGACATAAAGATCCATACAAGTCCAACTATGGGCTTTGCTAACCTGGATAAGCAAATAGGTATCAGTTTCACATCATTTTGTGCCGAAGAACTCAACAAATTCTACCGTAGATAAACATTTTGCAGCATTTTAGGCCTGAGTTATGCAAATATTCTATGTTACAAAATCTATCAAGAAATATCCTCTGGTAGTTGTTGCATTCGCATATATGGCTGTAAAAGCAGAAACAAATGAAGTCAAATCCCCAAATTGGAAAACTAAGTTCAAGAACTTTCAGCTCAAACCAAGCAATACCCAGAAACGAGAACACTTCAAAAACTTCGAAGAAATTAAGAATTTGAGCACTTTCAGCTCAAACCAAGCAATACCCAGAAACGAGAACACTCCAAAAACTTGGAAGAAATTAAGAATTT
The DNA here is from genome assembly GCF_006381635.1 of Hibiscus syriacus. Classification (NCBI taxonomy): domain Eukaryota; kingdom Viridiplantae; phylum Streptophyta; class Magnoliopsida; order Malvales; family Malvaceae; genus Hibiscus; species Hibiscus syriacus. Next base: position 67,495 of record NW_024063066.1, read on the forward strand.
GAGCACTTTCAGCTCAAACCAAGCAATACCCAGAAACGAGAACACTTCAAAAACTTCGAAGAAATTAAGAATTTAAGCACTTTCAACCCGAACAAAGCAATACCCAGATTAGGAAAAACACTCCAAAACATGATGAAACAAGGGGCAAAGGTGTTACCTTGAGATGGAGAGTTCCACCACCGAACTCACTGCCACTCTTGTTATGGAGCTCCATCCAAGCCGTGTTCTCGTAGAAGCACGCACCTTTCCAGCTTACGATGTGATTTCGGGACGAAACTGAGCCCACAAATGTTGGCAAAAGGTCCACGGCACTGTTAAGTGAGTTGAGGATCGGCCATGAAACCTGTCTCGGCAATAAAGGGAGAACATCCCGTGGGTGAAACGGTGTTTTCACCGCTTGTACATGTGAGAAGAAGAAGCAAAGTAGCAAGCAACACCGAAGAAAATAGGGAGATGCCATGACTGCGAGCACGAAGAAGAATAAGAAACACTTGTTTTAGTTTTTTTTTTTCTTATGACAGAACCAATAAGAAAAACCAAACATCAGATATTTTTTTCACTGCAATTATTTTGGTTTCTTGTATAAATATTGTCATTTAGAAATTTCGTTTTCAAAATTGTGACTAAGAAAGACAATGAAAATGGCTTTATGTAACTTCTTTCTCTCTACAACTCAACAAGGAAAGATGGTGATGATTTGTTCTATTTTTCTTTAAAAAAATTTAATAATTATAATCAAAGTGGCAACATAAATTCTTTTTCATTCAATATAATTTTAAATATACTTGACATATTTTGTTTATAGCCAATAAATAACTTTGATTTTGTCTGATTTTGACTCTTTAAATTGACTTTTAAATTAATCAGTATTTGTAATTATTTCCTACAAATCACATCTAAATTATGATAAATAGATTATAAATATAACTTCAATTTTATATTGGAAATGAGTTATATTTTATTCATTTATTTTTTTTCTTAATTTATACGAAATCTTTGAAAAGCATATAAATTTGTGTGAACATAATATTTTAAAAATTATCAAAAAGTTATATCTATAAGTTGAAATTAGAATTATAGTATTTGAAAGAAGAAGAAAATAATAGGGTAAACTAAGTATTTAGTACTTAAATTATCAGTTTTGACTTGTTTTAATACTTAAACTTTTAATTTTTTAAAATCATACTTAATGTTTAGTTTTTATTTCATTTTAGTATTACACTGTTAAAAACTTAATACGTTTAGTACTTAAACTATCAATTTTAGTTCGTTTTAGTACTTAAGCTTTCGATTTTTTTTCAAAACTTAGTTAAAATTTGAATAGGGGTACTAAAAGAAAACAAAAACTAAACATTAAGTATGGTTTTAAAAAATTTAAATGTTTAAGTACTAAAACATGCTAAAACTGATAATTTAATACTATATATGCAATTTACCCAAAAAAAATAATAATAGAAACCAAAATAATGAAAAGAGAAAGAAAGGAGGAAACTTCTGGTATTTTTGACTTCATTTCAACAGTGGGATACCAATTTATCATTGCAATCGAGGTCTGATTTTAAAAAATGATTTAATATATTTATTTTTTTAAAAAAATAATAAAATAAAATTGTATATTAACAATTTATATTTATTTATTAAACATAAATGAAAATATAATCTAAAATTAATTAAATATATTTTGATCGGACAAACTGACAAATTAAATATTCTTACTCGTACCTGATAAAATAAATAAATGATAAAACAAACAAGTGGCTGAATCTTTGAAGGAAGGAGATACTTGGAAGGAACTTCTATTACATATAAAGATAGATATTATATATTTAATATAATATATTTATTTAATATATATTTTATGGTCAATTTTTTAAACATATTTATTGACTAAGTTGTAAATTTTCGAAATACTTTTCAATCAAACATAACTTCTTGAATTTACCCAATGTTTTAATCTTGCTTTTAATAATTCCGATTGCGGTTGTTGTTGTGATTATTACGTAACGCTTTTAATATATATAAAAATCGAGTAAATTCTAATTTTAATTTTAATATATAAATTTATATGAATCTATTAAATGATGTTATTAATAAGTAAAAAATTATGAACATATTTTACATCGTGATCATTTTAAATTATCTAAAAGTAAATTATATAATATATTTATCTTGTAAAGTTGTCGTCTCATTTTTTGAATGGATATGCTTGAAGATATGGGTGTAAATCCGGATATTCGGATTTTTAGATACCGATTATCGGGTATTCAGAACATCAGGATCAGTGATTTCTCGACCCATATCACAACATGGATGTAGCGGGTATCCGGTAATTGGGTACTCGTTTTTTTTTCATTTTTACATTATTAATTTAAAAAAATATACACAAATTTAAATGTTCGAAACTTCGAATTATATACTCCAACATCCGAACATAAAATTTAAAAGTTCGAAATACAAAATCTAATAATTTATAATATAAAATAATCCATTATATATTATATATATATATATATATAATAAACTAACCTGGTACTCGGGTAACCGGATACCTGGAAAAACATAATTTTGTAATATGAGCCCGACCCGGAAAAGTTGGGTCGAGTAATTTTTTTAAGAAAATTACCGGTTTTTTAAAATTCGAGTCAACGAGTCGGCAAGTCAGGTCAATCGGATCGAATATTTCTACTTCAGGATACTTATTACACCTCTATCTGCTGCCTACTTGGAAGCTTCAATTGAAGTTTCATAGGTAAACAAATGAGAAAAAAAGGACAACCCATTTTTTCACTTGAACTATTTTGTAATTACTTTAAATTAATAAAAAATATTTAAAAATATTTATTTATTTTTTTAAAATATTCCTACTCAAAAAGCAAGCGATTTACAATTTAGTCTTATAAGATTATTTAAAAAAAAAACTAAACTCAAAACAGATTATACGTGGGGAAAATAGAGTCAAATTTAAATTAAAATAAAAGGTAAATTACGCATTTAATAACTAAATTATTAGTTTTGATCCGTTTTAGTACTTAAACTTTTAATTTTTTAAACACATACTTGAAGTTTAGTTTTTTTTTCATTTTAGTACCCACCGTTAAAAATTTTAGTTTTTGTTTCATTTTAATACCCCATTCAAAATTTGTCGTTAAGATTTAAAAAAATTAAAAGTTTAGGTCTTAAAATAGATAAAAAAAAATGATAGTTTAGGTACTAAATACGTTAAGTTTTTAATGATAATGTACTAAATTGAAATAAAAACTAAAATACATAGTTTTTTACATAAATAGATCAAACCTGTTTTATTACATGTTTTGAAACGTATTTAGTATGATTTTAAAAAAATTGAAAATTTATGTAATAAAACAGGTAAAAACTGACAGTTTAGGTATAAAATACGTAGTTTACCCTAAAATAAAAGGCAATGGCGTTTTCTAGAGTTTCAAACGATTTGTGTGAGGGGCAGGGATTCACTTAATCTAAAGCCAAACAAACTGTGAGCACAAGTTTACATGGAAGACATTAGCGACTTCAATAGCCCCACGCACCCTTTTCCCACACCACATCACAGCGTTGATTCTATGACGCAAACCTTCATTGGACCAACGCCACTATTTCATGCTCTTAGCATTCATTAAATATTGCCCTTTCATTACACTAAACTTTTAGCTTCTCTTGTGCGGACTCTTTCAATGTCTATCTTGCATCAACACAGGTGCCCGTCGAGGTCTCTAACTCATGTTCCGGCCAGCCCACGGCAAAGCCCTGTTGCACTTCTGACATGTTCGGCCACCACGACCAAGCCTAGGTCTAGTCGGGACCAGTTGGTCATTGAGCCACGGCTCGAGACTAAATTGGACCCGATAACTCCGGTTATCCCTACTGCTGGTCCTCCTTTACCAAATGACCCGAGTTTGCAATCAACATGGTCTCACCGGGCATGGGTGGCGAGCGGTTGCACCACCCTTTCTTTTCCCTTGCCAAGACTGTACTGGCGGCTGCAGATTCGCATATGTGGTTTGAACCTATGGTAGCAGGCTATGCTGGGTACATTTTGGCTGACCTTTTGTCTCGGGTTTACCATTGGGGCATCGACAACTATGGCGATTCATCAACTCCGGTTTTCGGTTCACAAATCGAGGGATTCCAGGGGCACCACAAATGGCCCTGGACTATCACCAGGCGCCAGTTTGCTAACAACTTGCATGCATTGGCTCGTAGCATAACGTTCACAGTCCTCCCCATAGACATTCTTTGCAATGACCCTGTTATTCAAGGATTTGTTACCATGTGCGCTGGTTGCATCATGTTTAGCCAACAATTTCATGCCTGGTCTCATGGCACCAAGAGCAAGCTCCCTCCGTTCGTTGTGGCGCTACAGGATGCCGGTGTGCTCGTCTCTCGGACACAACATTCTGCGCACCATAGGCCTCCATATAACGGCAACTACTGCATCGTGAGTGGAGTCTGCAATGAGTTTCTCGACAAAAACAAGGTTTTCGAGGCATTAGAGATGATCATATTTTTTAAGCTCGGGGTGAGACCCAGATCTTGGAGTGAGCCTGGAACTGAATGGATCGAAGAGACGGATGAAACTCAACCTCAAGTCACAGTTTATTGATTTTTTTCCTCTGATTTCAGTAATAAGAAAATTATAAGCGAACATTTAAATGACATATGTCAATGATTTGCATTCTTGTTGAGTTCAGGCTTTGATGTATATACATTATGTTACACAGGTGATCCTTTACGTTTTCGATCCGTCTGATTTTAATCGATGGTTAAAAAAAGAGTGGTTTTGGACCAATGTAGTAACTTTTAAGGTGCTATCAATTTAGTCACTCTAACAAAAAGTCCTTGTACTTGAACCACCCACAATTGAGTCACCTAACTTCTTTTAGAAGGTTATCAATTTAATCACTTAACTTTTAGAACGTTATCAATTGAGTCACCTAGTCGAAACAAAACAACTTCCGTTGTTACCAAAAAAAAAATAGTCTTTAACATTACTTGTCTTAACAATACAGATAAGTGAGGGCAAGCAAAGGATTGATTGCATCGGTGTAAGACATCAATGATTGGGACTAAAAGTGTACTTATTCGCTAACACTTTCGCTGCAGTACGATGGAGCGGTAGAAGGTTGATATACGAACGGTCTGACGGTGTGGAAATGACCTGATGGGCGATTATAGGTGAACTTGATGCCGGTGCTACGTCCCCCTGGATGGTTGCAGTGATCGTGGAAGCTACTGATTGGTCGTGCCAAGCATGCATTCCATCGGTCACTCTCGGGCATTGTTTCCGCCACGGTGTATATCCCCTTAGCATTTGTGAAAGCTTGATAATTTACTACTTCCCCGGATTTTGTAATGCAAAGTACAGCAACCTCAGCGCCTGCAAGAAAACATTTGTTTTACATAAATATAAGGTAAACCAATAAATCGCATTGATGAGTCAAATACTTCAAGACTCGGTTTGAAATATCAGTTAAGCATCAATGCCGTATTACAGCTCGAAAGACCAAAACAACACAAAACATAGATAATAGTTATTCAACTCTTGCCATCATCGGCAACGGCAATTAAAGAGTTAAAGTGAGGAAGCATTGCTTCCACCTTAGGTCCTTAAGAAAAAGAACAACGGAGGAAGTAGACTCGGAATGCAACCTATAAAGATCACACGTCAATTTTTCTTCAAAAATTACAAAGTTCACTTTCACCTATTAATGAAGAATTCAAGATTCATTCTAGCATCACTAAAGTACGACCATTAACCTTGAGAACAGTAATATCAACCGCAAACAGTTTGAGAAACATCGTAAACATTTTCAAATTTGTTAGAGAGTTTCAGTGAGCTTCCATTTCTTTTGCCACTTACTTCACCAACCAAGCAAAACAAAGGAAGCATCGTCTCGACCAAGGTTAGTCAATGGCATTGTTGTTGCAATTTTACCACATTGGAACACCAATCTATCCTCGACGATTTGCACCAACTTAAACAACAAATCAATTACATAGCTTACTTGTCAGCCATTGCACACACACACACCACATAAGAAAGAAAACGAAATGAAAGATCATGAACATATACCGCCATTCGACATTTTAAGCCAATAACAAAGAGAATTGCTTACACAGACTTTTGGAGGATGCACCCTACACAGAAAGGATTCGTGCTAGAGCAATCAGCTCAGAGACTCTTTCTTGTACATTATAATGTCTATTTACAACACAAATGGCCAGAATTGAAAGTATTGAGCAAGCACCAACCGTAGAAGCAGCTTAGCAAAGCAAAGAAAATCACAAAAAACCCACTCGAACAGGTAAAATTGCAGGACTTGGTGAGCTAATCACACCATCGGAAGGTAATTTTAGAGCATTTCTTTTATGAAGCTAATCATAAATTGTATTAACCCAACACAGTAATTACTTGGTCAAATTCAATGAAAACCATTTCAAGTTAGCATATAATCAACCATTAATAAAAAAAAGGTGCAAACTTTGTACTATCCAGAATCCATAAACCTACCGACAAATGAAAGGGCTGTAATTCCGACCAAAAACCCACTTCAAAATTCAGCTAAAAAAACATAATTGAACCTATCTAACAACTATAATCATAAATTACAGAAAGGGACGGCAGAGAGGAAAAGGAGGAAGAGAAGAACCTTGTATAACATGATCTTCAGGACCAATGGAAGAATCAGCACAAACATCACAGACAACTCTACCATGAATCTCACCAGTCCATGATTTGACACTTGAGATCAAGAATACGGCTAAGACAACAAAACCCAGAACCAGATTCTTGCTCTTTGATTCCATGGCTAACTTTCTTTTTTAGAAACCAAAAATGAGAGCAACCACTGTTTTCTTACCAGAACCGACGCGCGTGCATATATATATATATAACTATTTCTCAGAATTATTAATTTGATTATAAACATATTATATTAATATAAAAAACTATAAATTATTTATCCAAATTAAATATTATTAAAAAATAAATTATTTAAATTGAAATTAAAATGAAGGTCTAATATTATTAGATATATAACAACTTTAATTCATGAAAATTTTAACATAAGTCAATAATTTTGTATTCAAAATTTTCATCAGTTTTCTATACCGTGTAGATAAAGTAATATTTAATAAGAATTGATTTTTTTAAATTAATCTAAGATGTTTACAAATATTAATATATTTTAAAGATTTTAGTTATTGATAATGATCAATTTAAATATCTTACTATCTTTAATGTTCAAATTTATGTATGAAAATAATAATTATTGTTTTAACCAATGAGATAACTTAATTCTTCCTATAACAAGAATTTTACTTGGATTCATGGACAAATGTAATAGATCGAACTTGAACATAGAACAAACAAAGAATCATATCAAAGAAAAGCATCGGATCAGATTAGAAGAGGAAAAACGCATATAATAATAGAAAACCATACTGATTTTCCAGAAAATCTCTTGATAACGAAACAGGTAGTTAAGAAATAAGAAAACTTTCTCTCGGATTCTATCTTTAGCAAGATCCAAGCTATTTTTGGCATTATGGGGTCAATGGGATTTGGAAATGACAGAAGCCAGAACAACAATATGAGAAAAACATATCCGTTTGATCTCCCGAGGGGCCAGAGAAATTGAAGAAAATCCACAGCTCAGCTGTGGATTTTCTTCATACTGGACCATCTCATAAATTTTGATTCAAGGGATCTTTTTTGTTGTTAAAGCAGTCGATTTTTAAGCCTGGGGTTCCGAGGATTTTGTTTGTTGATTCATATCCCGACAGCAACGAAGAAGACGACCGAACAATGAACTGCTTTTCGTGTTGTATGTCGGTAGAGACAATATGCAACAACAGTGACGGAACCGATGAGCCCAGAACACTAAAAGACATGCCTTCGTTTGCCAATATTTCATTCAAGAGTGGTACAAATTTTTCTCCAATTTCATCATCAATCAAACATGTAATGGAAGGAACATGTTTTCTGCATAAGTTTTGTTGACCCTGTTTTATGTTTTTTTCTCAATTCAATCCATGAATACAATTTGTTTGATGAAATGGGTGTTTGAAATGGATGCTAAATTGTTTGCCATTGCCAAGCCCTGTCCACTCCTTGTTTAGGTAACTACGGCCATGGAAATGGATGTACAAGTCTCGGATGTTCGTGTCGAGTCCGTGTTCGACACTCGCACCCGAGGAGTAACATAGTTGAATCCTAGAGCCTAAAGGTGGTTGATTGATTGATGTTTGAACAAAATTTCCTCTTTCTTGGCAGATGGAAGCCGAAAGAGATACATTGCCGAAGAAATAGTAAAAAGGGGTAAAGGCAACACGAGTGTAAAGACTTTTGATTACCGTGATTTATGCACTGCTACTAACAACTTCAACTCAGAGAATCAGCTTGGTCAAGGTGGTTTTGGGAGGGTCTACAAAGGGCAGGTTGAGAACCCGAATCAGGTTGTTCACGTATCCATACATGCATGCATACATACATATCATATCATATATAGATGTGTGTGACGTATAGTTGTTCCATTGTATCAGGTTGTTGCTGTCAAGCAACTTGACAGGAATGGATACCAAGGGAACAGAGAGTTCCTTGTTGAGGTCTTGATGTTGAGTTTACTCGACCATCCTAACCTCGTGACGTTGGTCGGATATTGTGCCGATGGAGATCAACGGATTTTGGTCTACGAATACATGGTTAATGGCTCCTTGGAGAGTCACCTTCTAGGTATGTTTAACATCTAAGGATACTGATGACGTGATTCGGAGCTTCGAAGGCCTTCTTTCCATGATTTGTTCTTTGGATGAGTCTGATATTTGAAGTGTTCTAAACGTATTCAGTTGTTTGTGATTATGGCCTTCAGGTTAGACTCACAGAAGAATCCATTGGACTGGGATACCAGGATGAAAGTCGCAATCGGTGCGGCTAAAGGCCTTGAATACTTGCACGAAAAGACTGATCCCCCGGTGATTTACCGCGACTTTAAAGCATCAAACATATTGCTGGACCAGGATTTCAACCCGAAGCTCTCGGATTTTGGACTAGCAAAGGTCGGTCCGACTGGAGACCAGTTGCATGTTTCCACCAGGGTTATGGGAACCTATGGCTACTGTGCACCTGAGTATGCACTGACGGGCCAATTGACTACGAAATCCGACATTTACAGCTTTGGAGTCGTGTTTCTGGAGCTAATCACAGGAAGAAGAGTGATTGACACTTCGAGACCAACAGAAGAACAGAACCTTGTCAAATGGGTAAGTTTAGAATGTTTTGTTTCTTCTAAACAATCATGGAACATTGTCACAATGTCACTTTTATACGACTCTGATTTCCAAACATATACAGGCAACACCCTTGTTCAAAGATAAGAAAAATTTCCAGCAAATGGTTGATCCATTGTTGAAAGGGAATATCCCAATAAGGGTCTCAACCAAGCACTTGCAGTCGCAGCAATGTGTCTGCCGGACGATGCGGCCGCTCGGCCCAAGATGAGTGACGTAGTAACTGCTCTTGAACACTTAATTGTGGACAAAGGACCAAAAGGAGATAACGACTACGACTACGATGAAGAACAAGAAAGAAAGAAAGAAGAGTAGTCAACAAACAAGAGTAGAGATGGCTACGGACACGGTCGAAAACATCGGACGAAAGGGAAAAGGGAACAAGAAGAGGGTTAATGGAGCTCAATAAAACTCATTTCATGGACTCAAACTTGAAATCTTACGGCATTTCATGGTCTGCATTTCTAAAAGGGTGGCTGCAAAAGGAAGCTCATGGCATATGGCTATGGCATCTTCCAGTTTCATGAAGCTTTTAGCCTTTTTACTATGCCAAGACCTGCAATGTGCAAATCCATCAACCCAAATTTGCTTTTTGTTCCAGTTGGGCTTTTCATTTGCTGAAATTTTATGAAAACTTGATTTGTGTACTCTTTCTAATAGTTAGAATTTGAAGAAATTTCATTAGATAATTTTAGCATGATCCAAGACTTCAAATGTATAAATCTTATTACTTTTAGCATACAAAATTCGTAATCATGTTAACAATATGGGTTGAACGTTAGTCAATTAACGATTTTCATATACCAAATTTGTTTTAACAAAAAATTAAAATGTTTATAAAGTAAAATGTTCCAAAAAGAAAGGAGACACGGTGACTATTTATACAAACATTATAGAGTATTTTTTATCATTATACATTTATTCGATTTTGGTCATTCATTGTTAAAACATAGAGGTGGCAAACAGTCATTCGGATCAGGTTAATATCGAATCGATTGATTTTTTATTTGGATCAACCTTTGGATCACATCAATTCAGATTGAATTGGTTATAGTCTAATCAAATATATGTAGAATTATTGATACATTTTTGTACAAATATGTCTTCTTATTTGTTAATATTATCATTTAGGCTTAATTCAATTATAAGTCTAATCAAGTATATATAGATTTTCGGTTCAAATTGCTTTCGATTTGGATTAATTTCGGACCGGGTTAAACTTGGTTCGGGTTGTTTCAGTTCGAGTTAATTTCGATTCGGATTACTTTCAGTTTGGATATTTTTGTTTCGGGTCAAATTGGATATGAGTCTATATTGGGTCAACTAAATTTTGGATTGAGTACGGTTCGAGGTAGGTATGGTTTGGTTTTCGGATCAAATTTTATCATCATGTTCGGGTTAATATCAAGTATTGCGTTGGGTAAATCAATTATGATAATTAAATTCGGGTCAATTTTACTAGGTCTATTAAAAAATAACAATGATATATGTGATGATACCTTATCAAAATTGAAAAATAAATAAATAAATACTAAGCCATCATTCTTAATTTTTCAATGATAGATGATTAAAGTAGAATAAAAAACATTAGGTATAATTTTAAACAAAATAATAAGTAGATGATAAGAAAACAGAAACTAAATAATAGATGAATTACCAAATAATCAGTTTTCCCTAAAGTTTATTAACGAAAGGAAAAAGGAAAGGGTTTTAGGCTTTCCTTCTTTACCTTCTTTAAATTTTCCCTCCTCTTTCTCCTTCTTCTTCTTCTCTCTCTCTTCATGGCGTCAATTCTGCAAGTCTAACAGTCACAGACTCACAGTCCAACTTGTAAAAACCCTCCAAAATCTCCAAAACCTTTACCCTCCGATCCCCAATATTTTTCCATATTTGCCACTCGCAGACACCCAACAAAAAGCAAACAAAACGGCTCCTTGTATAGTAAACAACCCTAGCGGCAAGCTAGCTAGACTTGCAGATATCATGACTTCCGTGGGGAGTTTTTCTTCCTCTTCCCAAGCTGCTGCTAACCCTTTCGGTAGACCGTTTTGCCCTCCTCCTTGGTTTTCCCGGTTCCGTTCCGTACATTTTTTCTTGGCTTCTTCTAGAGCCTTTCAGAGGTTCACTCTTCGACTTCAACGCCTTTTTTTCGTGTTGTTTGGGGGGAGGTTGAGCTAGTTTCTTAGACTATTTGATACCCGTTTATCCTTTTAGAGACGTCCTTTTTTTTAATTGGTTTTCGTTTCATTAGCTGATGCCTGATGCTTCGTGTTTTAGAGGGGTTTGGGGTTTATGTAATGGAAAAAAGTGTCATTTTTATTGCTTCTGTGCATTTTCAGTGCGCGGGTGTCTGTTTTTTGCCTCTCTTTTTGCTGTTCCCCCCCCCCCTCTCGTTATCTGGGTTGTTTTAGATTATGTGCTGCCGTTGCCTATTATAGAGGTTTTGGGGATTAGTGATGGAAAGTTGTGTTAAAATATGACATAAGATGTACATTAGCCATTGGAATGGAAATGCAGTAGTGTTTTAGTTTCTAGATTGTGATTTTCCTTAAGGAAATGACAAATGAAGTGGAGCTAAATGCTAATGAATTTTTCGTTACTGTGATGCTTTGATTGGAATGCTAATTGGGATATGCATGGAATTTGGATTTCCCTCTTTTATTGTTTGATTTCTAATAGATGACTTTAGAATATAGATGACATGCTAGAACAATGCTTCATTCAATTACTAGGAACTTATTCTATTTTGACTTTTCTTTTCTTTTTTACATTGTAGGCGAGAAATGTGCACAATGCAGAGTGTTCACTATGCTTTTCTCGGTGCGACCATGTCAAGTAGTTCCCGTCATTGCCATCATCCCAAAGATATGAAACTTAAGGTAGCTGCTTCTGACTATGCTAGGATGGTCCACCCTGAACCAGATTGGCATGTTTCTGATAACAAGTGCAAAGGAGCGATTGTCGACCATAGAAAGAATGAAAACCCAGCATCTTATGGAAAGTCTAGAATGGCATCATTTCGAGTGAATGATTTTACTTCTACTCTGAAAATTCCTAGCATACCCAATACTGAGCTCTCATGGGAAACAGAAGTTCGCAGGATGAAGAAGGATAAGGAGATGGAAATGGAGAGCCTTGAAGGCTGTAGTTCTTCCTCCAATTCCCAACAATACTTCAATTTGAAGCTTACTGCCCCACTATTTAAAGCAACTGATAACGAAGGATCAGTTTCCAGAAATAGTGGGAAAAATATTAGTCTTTTTGGGAGTCATTGCACACCCTTACCAACCAGTAATACTCAAATGTCTATTGAAAATCTTGTAGATACTGATGAAATAAATGGTTTTAAGCAGCTGAAGGGTTCTAGTAGGACTGTAGCCTCAACTAATGGATCTTTCCCGGGGCTGGTCTTGGACGACCACCAAGAACTTGAAACCGGTGATGATACGGATTTTCTTTCTAAGGATCATTCTTCACGCCATCTGACCATCACTAAGCAAATTTCTAGGGCCAAAAGTACATCTGCCAAAAAGATAAATGGTTCCAAGCAGTTAAAAGTTTCAATTGGACCAGACGTTTCAAGTGACGACTTTTACAAGGGGCAGTTTCGGATGACATACAAGACAGAGCACATATGGATCCTAACATGAACACAATGGAAAAAGTCAATGAAAAATGGGGTTGCTAGCATTGAAGAAACTCATCTAGTTTCTCGAGAAAATATTCACAAGCAGCTTGCTAGAATTTATGACCAGGTTCTTGTTGTAGATAATATCACTGCAGCAAAGGAAGTTGTTCTGATGCTTACAACTAAATATAGGCATCTTGTTCATGCATGTGATACTGAGGTATTAGTTCTGCTATTTCTCATCTCTTTTACCATTTTGTTTTGTTTTTTACATGTAGTACATGACTACATGCTGTATGAAATATGAATCTGCTCCAAGCATTATCCGGTCTAAATGTAATAAGCTATTTTCTATTTGCTGATGTAGAATATTTGCAGGTATCTAATATTGATGTGAAGCAAGAGACGCCTATTGATCATGGCGAGATAACATGTTTCAGTATTTATTCTGGAGAAGATGCAGATTTTGGAAATGGGAAATCTTGTATCTGGGTTGATATCCTAGATGGTGGTGGCAAGGATCTTCTGAAGGAATTTGTTCTGTTTTTTGAAGATCAATCCATCAAAAAGGTGAATGCGCCTTGCATTTGCTCACTTCTCTTTCTTCCTCGTGTTTCCCCTGATCTGCTGTACCTTTTTCTTTGCTTGTTGTTGCATAGTCCATTAGAGCACTATATCACACTAAGTCCTGAAACAAACTTGATTTTGATGTATAGGTGTGGCACAATTATAGCTTTGACAGTCATGTTATTAATAACTATGGGCTTGAGCTCTCTGGATTTCATGCTGACACAATGCATATGGCACGGTTGTGGGACTCATCGAGACGTACAATGGGCGGTTATTCTCTTGAAGCTCTTTCTGGTGACAAAAATGTTATGCAAAGAACTAAATTGCGCAAAGAAGAGAAGGAACTGATTGGTAAAACATCAATGAAAACCATCATTGGCAAGAAAAAGGTGAAAAATGATGGATCTGAGGGAAAAAGGATTACCATTGCCCCTGTTGAAGAGTTAAAGCGGGAAGAACGCAAATTATGGATTTGTTATTCCGCCTTAGATTCAATAAGCACCATGAGACTTTATGAGAGCTTGAAAAACAAACTTTTAAGCATGTCTTGGGTATTTGATGGTAAACCTGTTCCTGGTAAGTCCATGTATCACTTCTATGAAGAGTATTGGCGACCATTTGGTGAGCTGCTTGTTAAAATGGAACATGAGGGTATGTTGACTGATCAAATGTATCTTAATCAGCTAGAGAAGGTTGCTAAAGCAGAGCAAGAGATTGCTGCTAATAGGTTCCGCACATGGGCATCCAGATATTGTGATGATGCCAAGTATATGAATGTTGGAAGTGATACTCAGCTCCGTCAACTTCTTTATGGTGGCATTCTTAACAGGTACTAATTACATATTTTGTGTACAAGAACATCAATATTAATCAACATATTGCAATGAAATTTAGACATTATATTGAATAAATGAGCAAGTTGCATTTTATCATTTCCTAAATCAGAAATACTACTAATATCCAATTACATGTCTTGATTTGAGTTTCTTGCTGTTAAGTCATTGCGAATTGTATTGTTGTTGGTGGTTGTTTGAGAGCAGTGCACGACCATGTTACTCAGACTTGGGTGTGAGTGTTGGGCATGGGTATCTTTCGGGTATGGTTAGATTTTTCGTAACATTCTCTTGTATTTTGAGGATGCTTGAAGGTCATATCTCCATATTCATGTATTGCACACGAGTATAGGATATGGGTATTGATCTGGGCAACATAGGTGGAAGAAATTCAGAACTTGATGTTGCTTATGAATGTTTATTTCCTATAATCTATGGAATTATTCATACCATCAACTATCATTATTCATTATCCTGAAGATCTGCACGTCTGTTTGTTAAGGATCCAAATCTGAGTCTTTCTGATTAGAAAACTTTCAGAGTGCCGGCAGAGAGGGAGAGAGTCTGTTGAAAATTTTGAAGTGAAGTTTCTAATCATTAACTTGATTATTTCCTATTACAGTAAGGATCCAAATGTGAGTCTTCCTGATGAGAAAATTTTCAAAGTTCCAAATGTCGATAAAGTGATTGAAGAAGGCAAAAAGGCTCCCACTAAGTTTCATAATATTAAGCTGCGTAGAATTGGTGTTAAGCTCCCTGCTGAGATTTACACTGCCACTGGTTGGCCCTCGGTTGGTGGTGATGCCTTGAAGAGCTTAGCTGGGAAGGTTTCTGCTGAATATGATTTCACAGAAGACACTAATGATGGTGATGTTGATAATCTTCCTAAAACAATGACTGATGTTGACACATCTGCTTATGGAACTGCTTTTGCTGCATTTGAGGATGAGGAGAAGGGGAGGGAGGCATGCCATGCTATTGCTTCATTATGTGAAGTTTGCTCTATTGATTCGTTAATATCCAATTTCATTCTCCCCTTGCAGGTGATTATGATGCCTCATTGATTGTTCATACACGCTGATCTGCTTTTACAGTTTATTTCCTATGCCTGTTTTTCCTCTTTAGTATCTGTTTTTTCCTTATTTTTTTAATTGAGAGCTTGTGCTAATGCTTATTGGTCGAAATTTCTACTCAATATAAGAGCTGTGCATATGTCCACAATGTGCATCATTATGTGTGGTAATAATATTACGAGGATGACAAAGTGATTACATAATGCCTTTTCATGTCTGATATTACTAGCGGAGGAAGCTATCAAAATTCTGGTCTGATATTTGATCGTAACTAGTGAGTACTGCTAGGTGTCAACAAATTGGTAAAATCATGTATACTGCCAGGGTTAAAATCAAAAGACTGTGTAATTATAATGGCAGTTAAACTATATGCTAAGTGGTCAACAACCTGCCATACAATTGTGAATACTTGTTCGGCTAAGAAGATAACTTTGAAAATTAAGAAGGCTAAATTCTTCCTTAACTTGAGCTAGTATTTCCTTTCCCTTAATTAATTTTGTAAAATAACATTTTGGATGGTTTACAAGGGGAGTTCTCTCTTTACCGCAGGGGAGTAATGTGTTAGGCAACAGCGGGCGTGTTCATTGTTCACTGAATATCAATACAGAAACTGGGCGCTTATCTGCAAGGAGACCAAATTTGCAGGTTCATTCTTTTATTTTGTTCTCTGCCATTGTTTTAGCTAACATTTGAATTATTAGAACCTCAAGGTTCTATATATGTCTTTAACCGCTATGTTACCTGGATAGCATTAGACCCAAATTTTATTTGTGATGAAGCACAGTGGACTATTGTTTTTTTCTTTAGATTATATATAGTCTAAATATTTATATCCCAGGATAGTTTTCCACTATGTAATCATATGGTTGTTTCCTCCACAAAATTTGTCATAGTAAGGCATAAAGAAAAGAAAATGATAATTTTTGTTACTCTTCAAATCCTACTCGTGCCTGCTGGATTGGGATGGAAACCTATAATATTAACATCTTTCTTGTAATTTTAATTTTTGAACCAGAATCAACCTGCTCTAGAGTAGGATCGGTATAAGATACGTCAGGCATTTGTAGCTGCCCCAGGAAATTCCCTTGTTGTTGCAGATTATGGACAGGTAAGTTCATTCAGTTGGCTTTTGTTTTCATGTAATTTCATTATTGATTAGAGTATAAATTCTTATTACAGCTGGAGCTTAGGATTCTTGCACATTTGGCTGACTGTAAAAGCATGTTGAATGCCTTTGAAGCTGGTGGAGATTTCCATTGAAGGACTGCAATGAACATGTACTCTCATATACTTGAAGCCGTTGAAAGGGGTCAAGTTCTTCTTGAGTGGCATCCGCAACCTGGTGAAGAGAAATCACCAGTTCCACTCTTAAAGGTTAAAGTTAAACAAAGAAGAAAAACATTTCACTTTGCCCTGGTTTTATTTAACAGAAGGTAAAATATCTGATGACGAGGACTGTGCTTGAAATTATCCAAAAACCATCTTAATATATTGAACTAGTAACCTTTATCCTGGATACTTTTATCTATGACCGTGGTTCAAGTATGACCTAAATTGCTTTTTCAATTTGAAAGTTACAAGTATTTGATGTTTTATGTTGAAATCATTGTGGCATGCTCAACATACTTTATTCATAAATGTAGCAGGACATCGATGTATAGAAGTCTGCATATCTTGAGATGTTGCTACCTGATAGTTGGATTTGGTTTTGATTTTTGAATACAACTAGGTTGATTTTTTTTCCTCTTCATTTTAGGATGCCTTTGGTTCTGAAAGAAGAAAAGCTAAAATGCTCAACTTTTCCATTGCATATGGAAAAACTCCTGTGGGGCTTGCTAAGGATTGGAAGGTATCCTCGGAACCTAAAATATCTGTTGAAACTTAAAATTCATAAAACCTCCACGTTAATGATTGTTGAACCTCTCTTAGGTTTCTATTGAAGAAGCAAAGAACACTGTTGATCTATGGTACAAGGAAAGACAAGAAGTGCTTGAATGGCAGAAACTGCGTAAATTTGAAGCTCAGAAATTCTGGTGCGTTAAGACATTGCTTGGAAGGGCTCGCTGCTTCCCATCATTTGCTCATTGTACACGTGCTCAAAGAGGTCAAATTGAACGGGCTGCTATCAATACTCCAGTTCAGGTTGTTTTCTTTCTCATGCACTCAACTATTCGCTTTGTCTCTCTCCCTCTCTCATCTAGTTGAGTTTTACAGGGAAGTGCTGCTGATGTTGCAATGTGTGCAATGTTACAAATATCAAAGAATGATCGTCTAAAGGAGCTTGGTTGGAGGCTTCTTTTACAGGTACGCCCTTTATATTTTCATTCATATAGATTTCATTCGTTTAAGTAACAAATTTTGGACCATGCTGTCTGACTCTTCTTTCTGGAACTCAGTTCTCTTATCAATGCTTTGGTTACAACTTACATGTATTATTCACATATTTGAACATTTTGTCTTCATTCAATAAATAAGCATTGCATGAGTTATATTTGCTGGTCTGTCTTGTACGTCTTCTTAATCTCATTTCTTATGTTAGTTTAATTCAGCAAATTCTTGGGAATAACATTCTTTAGAAAACAGGTTCATGATGAAGTAATCTTGGAAGGACCAAGTGAGTCGGCTGAGATTGCGAAAGCAATTGTTGTTGAGTGCATGTCGAAACCCTTTGATGGAAATAACATTCTTAAAGTTGACCTTGCTGTCGATGCCAAGTGTGCCCAAAACTGGTATGCTGCCAAATAGACGGTGGTTTGAGTTCCAAACATGAATTTTTTTTTGGTTTCAAACACTTTCTTCCAAGACGCTATTTTCCCCCTGTTCTGAAGAGGAAGATCGGAGCTTGTGTCATCCTTGGCTGCTGCAGTAATTTAACGCACTGTACCTTCGGGATTTCATCCTCTGTTCAGCGATGTGGCCTTTGGGGTTCTTTGTGGATTCAGGTCGTAGTTTGTGGCTTTAGTCATTTTAAGGAGCATGGTGATTGCAGCGCCATATGTACAGAGAATATTGTTGCATTAGTTAGTTCATTGTAAAATTCTGATAACACTGATTCTTTTTTTTTCATCTCTCGAGTGAGAAATGTTGTTAAGCTTGATCTTGTTTCCTTTTATGTCATTCTTACTGTTCTATTGTTTTATACCTGTATTGTCCGAGCGTTTATAGTAATGTAAAATGTTAGAAGCATCAGCAGGTGTTAAAAATAAAACCATTAGAACATCCCTTATTTGTAAAAAAAAGCCACATCGGAGAGAGGTTTTTTTTTGGGTATAATCATCGGCATTCAATCTATTGATCAATTAATTCGGATCGGATATTATAAAGACAATGACGAACGTTTGAATTTATGACATTATTTAAGGAATCTAATGTCTTATACTATTAGACCAATTAGTTGTCTGTACAGCTGTCTCGTGTCGATTAAGGGGGAAATAGGTAAATCTGCTAAAATCTGGTTGCTTTAGCCCGCTTGACTATATTTGCATGTTGGAAACCCTTGTTTCCCTTTCATTTGACATGTCAGGTAAAATAAATGTACTGAACCAGAATCCTCATCAAGAAGGTTGCAAGAGCAACACAGGCTCCCAAAACCAGCAGAAATTACTGTCCCAGATCAATTCCACAGGCTGATGATAATTGCAATAGAAGCTGGCCAGCTCTTTCAACTTCATTTCCTAACACAACTTGGACCAGCTGAAACTTGAGAAATAAAGCAGCTTGAACTAAAATGATAAAAAGATCTTAAGAAGTATAACCAACAATTGATAGAAAACAAACTATACCACCATCTAACACTTGCACTATACTATATCTTAGAGGAATTTTGCTGCTGAAGGCCTCACCAACAGTTGATGCTCCTTGTTCCACACCGCAAGTTCAATCACTCCCAACGAGGGACAGAGATTCAAATAACGGAGGCTGTTACAAGTATCGCGGTCATATAAAATAATGGTCATGGAAAACACTGCTACCGTTATGTCACGGGTCGTAGACCGCCCTGCCCCCAACCTCTAGCGGGAAAAAAATCAGTAAAAGTTGGGGTCATTAAGTTCCAACCAAGAGACAAATCTCCTAAGATAATTTTTTTTTTGTTCACTAAAATCACTTAATAAGACCTGCACTTAAATTCATACTTTAACAT
Organism: Hibiscus syriacus; assembly: GCF_006381635.1. NCBI lineage: Eukaryota > Viridiplantae > Streptophyta > Magnoliopsida > Malvales > Malvaceae > Hibiscus > Hibiscus syriacus. The sequence goes on from NW_024063066.1 coordinate 87,043, forward strand.
GTGATTTCATCAACAAATACACAGGTGTGACTGAATCTCAAAACACCGAAAGTGGAACTATTGCTGATAATTCCTGATAGCAACACAACATAAAAGAAATTTTTTAAAAAAAGTAGAAGATCCAATTCAAACATCTATCTCTTCCCTCCAAACTTTTCGGTATCCTGCGATTTATCGTCGTTTCTCCGTTTCTTACTCCTCAATTTGTCACACAAGAATGCCTTCTCAAGCTGCTCCACCCTTTGGGTCAACGCGCACAGCATCCGAGTCTGCGTTTCGTTCCTCTCCGACAACTTCTCTATCAACCTCATCATCTTCTCGTTATCCTCCATTATCCTCTCTAACATCATCTCCTTCCTCCCACTTTCTTCCCCGCCAACATTTCCTTTCTCTTCCTTCTCATTTTCATCCTCTTCTTCAATTGTATTCTCATGATTGGCAAAGGAATCGACTCGACTAGTTTCTGACGCTTCCTCCTCATTCCCTTGAATTGCAGCAGCGGCAGTTCGTTCCGATTCACACGAATCAGGCAAGTGTTCAGCGTCATTGATTGTTTCCTCGAGATTTTCCGACTCCAGAGGTTGAATGCAATTATCAGAAGAATCGATATTATCTTGCCTTTGATCCACAACCTCGGCATTGCTTGATTTCACGGACTGATCACCGGAAACAATGGCGTCAACAAGCTCTTGCAAAGTAATCGCCTTCTTAATAACGGATTTCCTCAAATCCCTAACGCGAGAATCCACTCCACTCACGGAATCCAATTTAAAAAGCAAGCTCATCAGAATCTCGTTCACTTTCAATCTCTCCTTTGAATCACTCCGAATCAAATCCATTCTCTCTTTCTGGAGAACACTACGCTCGATTTCATTCACTTCCTCCCTTGTTGCCATGATCTTCTTCACGTTTTTTCGCACAAGAAATCCTCTAAACACCTTCTGGATCTTGATTGCCGAGTCGGATCTGCCCCGCTCCGAAGAGAGAAAGCGGACGGGGATGGATACCGTATTGGGCTTCAAAGATTGGACCGGCGAGGCTTCGGGCATGACCTGAACCGGGACCCCTCTGAAGCCTCTCCCGTAGCGAGGGCGAGACGATACATTCCATGGATATTGAGGAAAAGGGAAGTCCATATGTTGGCTTTTGAATGAATTAACAGGAAATTTACTGGTAATCTTTCCCTCTTCTAACTCACAGTGTGATTAAAATTTTGTACTTGCTGGGCTGATAACAGAGAGAGGGAGAAACGAAATATATAGGAGAATGCAATTCCAGAAGAGAAAAGGTAGGATCGGGAAGTTACTGGAACATTCTGGCGAGAATTTTTCTGTTTCCATTTTGCCATAAAGCCAATGAGATTTTCTCGTTGACGAGTACACGAGGTTTTGGATCCTTCTGGATAATTATCGATTTTTTCTATTTCTTGAACTAAACTCTTGTTTGGAGGGGTTTAAATACTTGTAAAGTGTACCCCTGGTCATCGACTATAAAATAACTATAAAATATTTGAGTATATTAATTATTAAAAGTTATAAAATGATCTTTTGAGTATAGAAAGTTTTGTTGAGTCTTTCGATTATTAAAAGTTATAAAATGATTATTTGACTATTTATTATGTTTTAAACTCGTCATTTTTCATTAAAAATTAACGTTCATCTGAACTAAACGTTAATATGTTGACTGAGATATGATAATCATTTAAGATTATGAAATCAAATTTTATTATATATCGGTTAGCAGGTTAGCGTACAGCTCAAATTATCATATAAATTTTAATAAAAAAAGATAAGTTTAGAAGATAATGAATAGTAAGATGATTATTTTATAATTTTTAATAGTCGAGGGACTTAATAAAATAATTTTTATAATTAATGGATCATTTTATAATTTTTAATAATTAAGGAACTCAATAAAATCATATACTGTAGTCGAATTATTTTTGTATATTTTACCTTTAAATGTAATACAAATATTTTTTTTTGATAAATATTTAATGAATATAAATATTTTAATCTAATTTAATCATTTTTAACATGGTAGAACTGTTTGTATGTATATACACGCACGTTAATTTAATACATTCATGATCAAATGCAAGATCAAATATTACAAGTAGGTGTCAGAGTAGGTCAGATCAGGTCAGATTTTAAAAGGTCTGAGTCTGGCCAACGATGAATTTTTTAGGCATGAGCCTAGTCTATAGCCTATCAAAAACTTTTATTTTAACTCGGTCTGACCTTTTTAAAAGTTTGGTCTGATCTGATAACCTTTTTAAAAGGCTTTTTAAAACTTTCGCTTGGATATATAATTTCTGGGTGGGAAAAAACGTAAAAAAAAAAATTTAAAAGGAATTAAAAATATAGCTAAAATAATTGTTGATACCCACACCTTAATATCATGCTTGCCACGATTGTATTCCCCTCCCTCGGGAACCATGTAAGTTGCCTAGGAATGAATGGATTTAAAACATTGTGGTATGCCAAAGCATTCTTTCTAAGCTTTTCTTGATCTTTTGAAATACAATCATTTTATTTGCATATTTCTATACTATTCTTAGTTTCAATGTGGTCCTAATTTGCAACATTACGCCTTTGTTTGTTTTTCCTTCCCGAAAACAAAGGGAGTTTTAAAAGGCTTCGACCAGGCCACATATATCATTCTCGATGAATCTCATGAACGTGTGTATTCCACCAAGGTTTGTGTCCCTATTCAACAAGCTATGCCTTTATTACTATTTTTTCATTTAATCTTTGGCACTTGGTTTATTGAAGAAGCAAGAGGCTGTTCCTCATCCTAAATATAATATAATTCGACCCTTGGATCATTCCTTTCGTTATTATTGCAGAAGTGTCGTCGGTGAAGTAGATGAAGAGCTTGATTCTGCTCTCGACTTGTCAAACGTTAGAGCACATCCTCTGAAGCCTGTTATCCATTGATCGAACAAGGAAAGTTTGTAGAGTTGCTAAGGACGGCACGTTGGATTAAGTTCCAAATATGATGATGAGAAACCGAATGTGTATTGATTTTTGGATGCATATCTATGTCATATTTCAGGGGTACAAGTGTTAACTGCGTTCGTATTGATCATGAACTGGTATGGAAGGCAAAAAAATGAAATGCAATTTCTACTCAGGACCCCATGTGATGTTTGCCAATTCAACTGAAAATAAATCAACTTTCTGATTTGTGGAGCTTGGCATGTGTACAAATGAATGACTTCTTGTATCGATCGATCATCCGAAGAGACTGTCGTTAGGTTTTCATGGGGGAGCAAGCTATAGAATGCATTTGTCTTGTCACCTGCATTGCTTCCGGTCTCTTTTGAAGGAAGATCAGTTGTGTTTTCTGTTGTAGAAGCTGGCCTTTTCACAGATACAAACGCCACTTTCATGTATTATACATCAATTTTAAACCATCGAGCCAGCAGAAGGTTCAATTTTGAACAACAATATCATGTAATAACAGTGTTATCTACTTCCTCTGCAAAATTTTCAACATGTCCTCCTTGCTATAGGTATAAATAAATAGAGCATTCGATAAAGTATTTGTAAATCTTTTGTATAATAAATAAGTATGAACAAAAATTTTATGTTCATTTAATAAATGAATAAACATGAATAGAGATATATTCGGTTCGTCTATGTTCGCAGATAAATTTGTTTATCGACTCTATTATAAGCTTGTTCACCGGTTTTTTCTTTTAATTTTAATTTTTTTTTACATTTTCAATATTGATGAAAGTAGAGACTAAATTGAATATAGGGTGAACTTTGGAATTCAAACTGTGAAGCTAAAGGACTAATGGTGTGATTTCATCATTTTTTAAACATATAAATGAACATGTTCGTAAACGATAAACAATGTGATGATGAACGTTATACAAATATGTTGGCATAAACGAATATGTATGTGAACATTAAATAAATATATCCACGAACACTAAATGAACTGGACACGATCACATTCAAAAACAAATAAATGAACACGGACACAATATTAAAATTTTAAATGAACACTAATCAAATACAATCACTTTTAAAAATAAATAAATAAACACAAATATAATTTTTTTCATTTGATCCGCTGTTAAAAAAGTATATTTAAATTATATAAAAATTTAAAATTTTCAAGGATACAACCATCTCTTAACACACCTCAATTCATCTCTATTTAAACGTATACATTTAATGTCATCACCAATATTTTTCTTAATCAAATTCTAGATTAAAAAAAGAAGATAAAATACATAAATAGTCTCCCAACTATAGAGCGATGTTTTGTTAAGTCTCCAAACTATTAAAAGTAACAAAATAGTCTTTCGACTGTAGGACGTTGCTTTGTTGAACATAGGAATAGTTGAGTGACCAAATTAAAAATTCTAATAATCAAGAGACTCGACAAAACAACGTCCTCTAATCGAGAGATCGTTTGCATATTTTACCGCTATAAAAATTGTTCAAAACCATAATTAAGAAAACCATATTATAATGGTAGTAATTAAGGTAACATTTCGTTTAAATATTTTTGTAATAATTGTTTAATAATTACAGTTTGGTACTAGATAAGTGGTTCTGGTCCGAATGTCAAATATGGTCCCTCCCACTCGTAGGGCACTCATTTACCAAACGGATAATATATATAATTAATTAATTATATTTCAATGTTTTCTCTTTGGACAAGGACCTTTCATTGTTTGATTACCAATTTTTAATATTTTGAAACATGGATTAGTGTAGATGTTATGAGAGATTAAGAGCTAAAATACCCACATTTTTTAATGGAACAAAAAATTAATACTATAATTTTGACCATATATGTCAATAGGTAGATTGTAGTTGTAGATGAAGAATCGATGGAAGAGAAAATCATACATAACATTTAGTTTTCATTTTATTTTAGTATCCCGTCGTTAAAAATTGAACGTGTTTAGTACTTACACTCGTAATTTTGGTCCGTTTCAGTACCTAAACTTTTGATTTTTTTCAAATCTAACATTAACTTTTGAATGAGAGTACTAAAATGATACAAAATCTAAAATTTTTAACTTCTGGTATTAAAGAGAAGCAAAAACTAAACTTTAACTATGTTTTTAAAAAATTAAAAGTTTAAATACTAAAATATACTAAAATTGATAGTTCAGATACTAAATGCGTATTTTGCTCTAATATCAAATATGTTATATCCTGTTAGACTAAACTAAAGGAAGGATTATTTCCTGATCCTTAAACTCAGAGATAAATTTTAAGTTAATCCTTTAACTTAAAAATATTTTGAACAAATCCTTAAATTATTAATATAGTTTCAATTATATCCTTCCATTCCTAATCCTTCAATTTCAATAAATCATTTACCAAAGCTGATTTTTTCGATTAAAAAAATAGAAATAAAATAATATGATATAATTCATGTGAAATTTTGAACACATAATGTAATCTCATTGATATTTTTTCCAACCATATTTCCTAATGAAAATTTGATTGGGTAGGTCGGAACTAGAAATTTATTATAGCAAAAGTTAAAATATTTGTTATTTGTTAATAAATATTTTTTTTAATTGAAGGGACCTGATAAATTTATTTATTTATTTTCTAAAAATATACATTTTAATATTAATTAATACTTAAAAATATAATTTAGCTTTGGTAAATGATAAAAAATACAAGTTCGGAAACTAACCTACACAAAAAAGGGTCTAATGATCAAATTAGGAAAAGCTATTTAATCACCTATATGTTACATATTTTTGTTTTGGTCACCAAACTATATTTTTCAAAATCATACATAGAGTTATGTTTCATTTCTATTTTGGCCACCCACTATTAGGTTCGATGATTGGCTTAACGGAAGTGGTGATGTAGTATTGGTATTATAACAATTTTGATCCACGAAACTTACACATTATACCAATTTGATGTTAATTCGAAAATTTCACGATATTTAAAAATTATATCAATTTGGTTCTCATTTTAACTTGTAATAATTAAGTAGCCTACTTTCAAAATTGTGGACCTTCCTTTTTATTTGAATTTATCTTTGTCCATCATCCTACGTTCTCTATGGCTCCCACCACCGTCTTCACATCGTCGTCCGACGAGTCCCCCAAACCCCTATCGCGACTTTGCTCACCATCACCATCGCAACGACGTTACCACTCATATGATGATTATCCCATACTCCCATTGTAGTTTTGCTCACCATTGTCATCACAACAATGTCTCCCCATTTGTCATATCATCGTTCTTCGGCAAAATACGTCTTTCATACACAGACTTTTTTTTTTATCGTTTTTATCAGTTTTCTCTCCCTGTCTATCGCTCTCATTGTGGTCCGTCCTGGCCCCAAGTTCATCAAAACCTAATTTTCAAAATCGATCCAATAACTTACGAGGGAAGATTGAGTCATGTGGTTGTATGGTCTAATCAACGTTGCAAGGGGTCAACAAAGAACAACAATGACGATCGGGATTTTAGAGAGGGGTTTTGGGATTTTATGTTGGCCAAATTGACGGATTTCCAAATATTGAAGATTTTTTGAATTATTTCGAATTAAGATCAATTTGATAAAATGTACAAATTTCGAGCACTAAAGGATTATTATACCATGTCATATCACTAGGTGAGTCGAGTCAACTATTAAACCTAAAGGCAAGTGACCAAAATAAAAACGAAACATGACATTAGGTGATCAAAACAAAAATATGATAATAAACGGGTGACTAAAAATAAAATTAAAAATATTATTTCATGTGTTTTGTATTATGTTTATGTTATCTACTTTCTGATTTTGTCGTGTTCTGCATCGTTCTAATTATTATTATTATTATTATCACAGATAGTAAAATCGACCGTCTATGGCTATTCAAACACCACCTAACAGGAAACTTTAAACAAATAACATTGTTCTTGTTCTTATTAATGATCATATGGGACCTTAATCCTTGTTTATTCAATCAGATTCCCCTCTGACCTGCAATAAAGCATAAACAAACCCAGCGGCCTTCCTATCACATTGTTTATAGTCATCTGTGTTGCACGAACCCCTGGTTTTTCTCAAGCTTTTGCCTGCAAAAACGATCGAATGAACATTGTTTAATGATAATGAAAACCAAGCAAAGAACAAACTCGTTCTTGTTAAATGAAATCGGTCCATACAGTTCAACTGGTACATTCAAATACCAAAGATGTGGACCTTGTAATGGAATCTAGTGCCAGTCTGTGCCAGTTTCGACGTCAATGGATATATATTTTCAGTTAGTACCAGATTCAAAAGATTACACCGAGTAGGGGTTAATAGACTGTCCCACAAACAGACCAAAGACACCGAACATGAAAGTGTTTTTATAACATAAAGCTGTTGCATGGTTCTTAGTTACGTATGATTACTCACCTGAGAATACAAGAAGGTTCCAAGGATAGCGATGGCGGCTCCAAGAGCATTGACTGGCTGGACAGGCGTGTGGAAGATGATGATGGACGACACTATAACAGATATACGTTTCATGGTGTTGCCAATGCTAAATGTCAAGGGAGAGATCTCATCGAGGGACATGTATGAGACCTGGTTGTAGAGATGATAGAAAATACTTTGGGCTGCTACCCACCTATCAAATATGATCGAACCCACAATTTTGTTACCAGACGGGTGTCGTTAAAGAGTATCTAACGAAGAGAACCTAAACATTGCAGTTCTTGAGAAAAGGAAGAAAACTGAAGAGAAATAATATAATGTAGTATGAGCCTAGCTGAATCTTTAATGAAACTATAATCGATTATGAATGGTTCAGTTCAGGTTATATGTGACTCGAGGCATAAATTCACTAAAGATTAATCAAATTCGATGTATAAATCATCCAATTGCATCAGTTCTTGAAAAGGAGCATCGAATTCAAGATCGATGGCATTCCATCATCTATTTGTGGTTCATATTAAAGATAGAACAAATACGTATTCACTAACAAATTCGTAAATGGATGATGGAGTATCAAACTTTTGATTAGTTTATCTAATGAGTGCAAAGCATCTGGAAGAGTAGGATGAATAAATCCAGACAGTAGTAAGCGAATGGAAACAGAACAAGGAACTACAACTTAGTATTTCATGTTATTACCAGATGAACTGTGGTCCAATTTGAGATAAAGCTGTTTCCCATCCTGCAGCCCACATCTGCGGTCCCTCCACAGCAATTGCAAAAGGTGTGAGAATTACGAGAGACAACAAAGATAGACAGGCATAGTAGTTCATCCCGCTAACGGATTTCCCCTTCATGCCCTTCTTCGAGAATATGTTACGGAGGACAAATGCCAAGTTCGATATCATAGCTCCCATAAAACCTGAAAACATGGAGTGTTGATTAAAACTATAATCTTAAATGCCAGTTGGGACCCTCAAGCAACGTAAAAATCCAAACCAAATTACCAGCTAAGAGAACACAAACCAGGATTAAAATGAAAACGAAGACCATATATTGAACATTCATAGGCTTGGTTGTTAATAAAACCGAGGTTAAAACGAATTTCGTAGGAAAAGACTGCTTGGTATGGAATTATGGAGAACATTCACCTTATATAAGAACACAACAAGAGAAATTTGTCTAACAGAACTCCTGAAACATAAAAGAAGAGATTACAATGTTTTACCAGTCATATTGAAGTTGAGTTCGGTTAAAGCGGAAAGAGCACAACCGCCGATGATTGGAATAAGGGACAGGTAAACCGAGAGAGGGAAGGTCTCCCCGAGCAAGAACCTGGAAACCAACACACTGAAAGCAGGTTCACCACTCTTGATAATGTGGGTGAATGAAACTGCAACCTTAGACATGCTCACTGTAGCTGCTACATGTCCAATTGTATGTGCCACAGCAACCTATGAACAAAATGTAAACCCAGAAATTCATTAGTATTGCAATCAGACAAACTTCAATTTCTGCAATTCTAACATTTTCCTTCAATACAGTCCAAAACAGAATAAAAGAACATCAATACCTAAAGAAAACAAAAATCCCAAAAACGCAGCTTTCAATCTTTTTCTCTCACTTTCTCAGCAACCAAACAAAAGGTGGGGGAAAGAAAGTAACTCACCGGGAACAAAGTCTTCCAAAACTCAAAATCTGTTTTTGGTGCCTCAGCAATCCTTGTAGCCCATGAAATTAACATCATCAAAGAACCACAGGCAAGGGACAAAGTCGAGGTCAACCAAGGGTAAGGGTAAGCATTCAAAACCTTCTTGTTATAAATATTGAAAACCACGTTTAAAGCCCACCAGGTTGCAAAATAAACCCCGATTTTCACCCTGTTTGCACCTTCCGCTTTCACTTGCCCGGCTGCGTCAACAGGCTGTGACTTGTCGGCTTCATAAGCCTTGCATATGATCACCGGCTTTTCCCCCTCGCCGATGCTCGAAATTGACGATATATGCAGTGGTTTCGACACTGAAAGATTGGTTCTTTTGGGGCTGTTTCGAAGATTCAAAGATGGTGAAAAGGAATGTCTGCAAATTGTTGAAGGTGGTGACCTTTTGTGAATCGAGACATCGATGCATGACGTCAAAGCAGATTGCTTGAAGCTAAAACTCATTATTTTCCCAATTCAAAGAGGGTGTTCTCGAATCAATGATCAAAGGTTTGAGGGAATTACAATGAAAAACTCAAAAGGGTATTTCTTAGTACTCGAACAAGGATCAAGAAAAGACAAATAAAAACTACAAGTTGGAAACAAGGATGGCGGCGATTGCAAAAAATACGTAGTGATCAACGATTACACAAGCAAATTTTTTTTGGGGTAAACGAATTTTCTCTTCTTTTTTGGGTTTTTTAGAAAAGGTTTTATTTAATCTAGAGAGGAGAAAGTTTGCTTAAGCTCTGAAATCTCAGTCAAAAACTGTTCTTTTCCGGTGGTTGAAAGACATAAAACACAATAAACACTTTGGTTTCATTTCATGTGAGCTTCCCACAGTTTTTTTTTTTTTTTTGGTATTAAAGTATTTGAATTCACTTTCCCTAATGGAAAAAGTCGTTTTGTTCCTTGGTTTGCGAAGGTTTGGCTTGAGAGCCACAGTATTTGTGATTACACCATACGAGCATACAAGTCAAGTATGAATAAAGTAGGGTTTATTCTAAAATTACAAGTACTAGTTTTTCCCACTAAAATAGTTCTCTATTTTTATTTAAATCACTAAAATAGTTCTCTATTTTATTTTGTTTAAATAATGTTCTAATATCGTCATCTCTTTTATTATTATTATTTGTTTAATTTTTTCAATTTAAGTTTAAAATTTATTTTAATTTTCAGAAATATTTATTTTTATGTCTTTATGACACAATTATTCTTGTATTTTTATGACATGATTTTATATATTATTATAATAGTTTAGTGTTTTCCTTGCATTCTTCATAGTGCACATCTCAATCAAGAAAGGTCGATAGGGATGTCAAAAAAATCCGAATTCGATGGAAAAAATCGAAAATAGAATTAAACAGGGACGGAGAAAATCGTTTATGCTAATCAGGGATGGAAAAAAATTGTTTATTTTAAACGGGGATGGGGACGGGTTTAGTAATCCCCGCCCCGATTACCCGGCCCGATAAATATTAAAAATAATTATTATATATATATATATATATATATATATATAATATTAATAAATTTAATTTAAATTAAAAATATATATAATATATATATATATATATATATTTAATTTAAATATATATACCCGACCCGATATCTATTTAAATAACTGTTTATGCTAAACAGGGATACCCGTTTCCCCGCAGTTTTCTCTGATTATCTGATGGGGATCCCCGTTTAAATCCCCGCAGTTTTTTAAGCGGTGACGGGTACGGGTTTTTTAAACGGGGACAGGGGACCAATCCCCGGCCCGAAACTGCCCTGTTGCCATCCCTAAAGGTAGATGATCTTGTATAATTAAATTCATTTTCGCGATAGTTTGTCGATGCATTTAGAATTAGGAATGATAATGGATCGTGTTTTTGGTCAACACAATTCAACCTGGCCTGAAAATTTTACATCAAATATCTGACCCGATCTGATTTGAAAAATATATATTCTCCACCGACTCCGATCCGACCCCCATTTTTTAGAATATAAAGCAAATTAAGGATTTAATTAAAAAATAATAAAATTTTAAATAAAATTACATTATTATCCTTGTGTTGGGTTAGATTGGAGTTTTTTACCTTCCACCGACTCGACCTGACTTCACCCCTAAAAAATCTAACCCAACCTGAACCAAATTTTTTTTATAAAAAAAACTGACTTGAATCGGGTCAAATCGGGTCGAAACCCGTCAGATGCAGGTGAAATTGCTATCTCTATTCAAAACCATTCACGGAATAATTCGTTATATTAGTTCAATCAATTTCTACATATACATAAATATTACGTAAGTAGTATCTTATTATAACTTTCTTAACCAATTGACAACACACAACCAGCAAACATAGTTGCTCAAATTCAAAAACTATGAAGAACAACATTCCTTTTTATTAATGAGGTCACTTGATAGATTCAACACAAAATTATTTCTAAAAATACATAAAATATTCTCTTTGTTCCATTAAATATGTTTGTTATTGACTTTTTTTGTCAATTCTTTTTATTCATTATTATTTAAAATTTATTAGTGAAAAAAATGAAAAATATATTTTAAATCAATTAGTATTTAAACTACGATTTAATATATATATATATATATATATATATATATATATATATATATATATATATATATATATATATATATATAATATATATATATATATATAAATTTAGTAGTTCAAAATATTTAAAATAAGGTTAAATTACCTATTTGATAACTGAACTTTCATGCAATTTCTATTTTACTCACGTACTTTTAAAATTTTCAATTTTCTCACTGAACTTTATACATTAAATTTTTTGTCACTCTGTCGTTATATCACTAACATCACGTTGACGTGATTTATTTTAATATTAAAACTCAGTCACATAAGATGACACATAAGATTTCTATTTAATAAAATAAAAATTAATCAGGCAAAAAAAAACCTAACCCCTAAATTTACACCCAAAAACAAATACCAAACCCTAACCAAATATACAAATTAATCAGGCAGCCATCAAAATCCACAAGCTACTCTAATGGAGATCTTACAAACTTATTCCAAGAACCAAACAATCACAATAAATCATTTTTGTTCTCTCTCAAATCCAAAAATGAAAATACCAAAAAAACAAAGAGGAAGAAGAAAAAGAATAAAGAGGAAAAATAGAAACAATAAAAAGGATGAAAATACAAAATAATCGTTTTTTATTTTCCTTGCACGCTTCCACAACTTCAACAGTAGAGAAAATGAAAATGAGAAAAATGGAAATGAGAGGATGAAGAAGAAGAATAAAGAGAGAAAACGAGAAAAATGAAGAAAAAAAGAAAAATAATTTTTTATTTAGACCAAAACAACGTTGTTTTAGTCAAAATTTAAATGTTTTAGAGATCCAAAACTACGTCGTTTTGGTATAAATTTCCACGTCATAACGTCGTTAATGATTTAACGACGGAGTTACTAAAAAAGCAAAATGTATAAAGTTCAGTGAGCAAATTGAAAATTTTGTAAGTACGATAAGTAAAATAATAGTATTAAAATATGTAATTTACCCTTAAAATAATCGTATTAAAGTTAAAAATTTTAACTTTTAAAAAATTAATAAGGTACTATTTTAATGAGAAGAAGGGAATATCATTTAGTAATAAAATTTTAATTATCTGTCTACCTACCAATTATTCTCTTTATTATGTTACCAATTATTTGATTTTTGTTTTTATTATATTTTTAATTGTTCGTCTACCATCTAACCATATTTCTTAAACTAAATAAATATTAACCAATTATTAAGTTTCTTACACGAAAATAATTTATGCATATATATTTCATGTGTGAAACAGTATTAAGAATTTGATTGCTTGTAAAGTAATGAAATTAATGGTATTGATTTTACAGGTAATTAATTGATAGCTAATTAATCTATTGCTATATTACGCTTGTTAGTTACTGCAGTTGTTTTTTCGGTAACAATTGTTTAGAGAACGGAACCTGGATTCGAGGATATACTAGGAACATCGGCTGTCGTTCTGACGCCCAAGCCGAGCTCTGGACAATCTTCGATGGTCTGTAGTTGCTATGTCCTGTTGTTCTCGTGTTTTGGATGTTCCAAAGAATGTTCATCTTCCGAATTTAAAGACTCTTCATCTTTCAAATGTTTGCTTTTCGAATGACGATTCATTTAAAAGTCTCTTATCCGGCTGCATTAGTCTTGAAGATATGGTCATACGGGGTCGCTGCTTAAACTTCAGTCTTTCACATCATTTTCTCAAGAGATTGACTATAGAATCGTGTGGTTATTTTTCCAGTTGTGAGATTATAATTGATACCCCAAATATAGCCTACTTTAAATGATCCAACCCTAATGGAACAAGGTTATCACAAGAGAACATGCAATCCGTTGTCGAAGCAGATATTGACATAGACCCATATGTCGTTCTTCAAGCCGATGCAATGGCAGTTTTTACAGGGATCTCTAATGTTCATTCACTTCTTCTGTCAACTAGATCTCTGGAGGTTTGTTTTTCCCTAACATATCCTTAATCTTATTTCTATTATCAAAAGTCATGACTAGAGTTCTCACTATTTTAGGTTCTGTTAACCTGTGATCCGCTTCCTATTTTTGCTAACTTGGTCGAACTGGAGATACCTTATTGTCCTGATCATAAGGAATGCTCGATTTCAACGAATAAAGGACTCGAAACACTACTGACAAGTTCGCCCGAGCTAGAAAAACATAGCTTTTATCAGGTATTATTCTAGGTTTAAGCTTTGATTGAAGTTGCAAACTCTTTACTGATTCCTTTTGTATGTTGTGATTATAGGAATTTCTCTGTTCTCTGCCTGAGGAAGTGCCTCATTGTTTGTTGTTCAGACTCAAGGTGATTGAAGTTTCAGGGTTTATGAACTATGGAAATTATATTGAGAAGGCAAAATATATCCTAAAGAACGGTGGAGCTCTAGAGAAGTTGACAATACGAACAACACCAAACGTTTCTCAGGCAGAAAGATTGAAGATATCCCAGGCGTTGTCGGGCTGTCCGAGGAAAGCGCAACAATGCTGCGTTTTGGTTCTCTGTCACTCGTATTGTGGCTGTGAAATCGATGAAGACGATGCAATTGCACTTGGAAAATGGAATTGGGACTATCATAGAATGGTTTACTTTCACAATAAGTCATAGATGGAATTATGAAAATTATTTTTATTTTTATTTTTTTAATAGAAACGAGCTAACAAATTACATCAAGAACGAGTGTAAGGAGGCCCCTCGATGTCTCCCATGGAGTTAGTTGAGTTTATGACTATGTCATTTAAATTTCATTTTGTATTTTTTTTCCCGAATTGAGTTGATCCGAGTACATTTATTTGAATGTATGTTTAAATTTTAATATAATTATTTAATATGTTATGGTACTATTGGGGTTTAATTTAAACAATTCTCTCTCTATGTATTTATAATATTAATTTTGAAGATAAAACATAAAAAGAATGTAAAAGAGTCAAGAAATTAATGGAAATAAATAATTTAAAAAAATATAATTGAAAAACCAAATTAAATAAAATACAAAATTGATGGACCAAAATTAAATAGAATTATATTAAACAAAATTTAAAATGATATTTGAGTGATTGAGGAGTACATGCTTTAAATTTAAGGAAAATTACACATTTAGTACTTAAACATCAGTTTTAGTTTTTTTTTGGTATTTAAACTTTTATTTTTTAAAATTATACCTAAAGTTTAGTTTTTGTTTCCATTTTAGCATCACTGTTCAAAATTTTACGTTAAGTTTTAAAAAAAATTAAAAATTTAGGTACTAAAATGGGTCAAAATTAATAGTTTAGGTACTAAACACGTTAAGTTTTTTTATGGTGAGATACTAAAATAAAACAAAAACAAAACGTTAGGTATGATTTTGAAAAAATTAAATATTTAGATATTAAAAGAAACAAAACTAATAATTTAAGTATTAAATACATGACTTACCCTTAAATTTAATAAAAATAAACTTTAATCAAAGAAAGAATTTAAGAAACAAATAAATTAGAAATTAAATCAAAAAATAAATTATTTAATTAACTATTAAGACGACTTCAATTTGATTTTTGATTATTTAAACTTAACTCAAGCTTACAATTTAAATTAAAAGTTCAATTTGAATCAAACAATTCAACTTGAATAATTTAAAATTAAAATTAAAATAATATTTTTCTTTTAGGAAAAATGTGAACACAACGGCGTCGTTGGGGAATTAGCGAAAAATAAAACGCACCGTTTCAAACGCTCTCTTATCGTAGTCCCGAGAAAAAAAAGCCGTCGCGGGAACTTCCCTCGTGGAAACAACAGAAGAGAAAAGAAAAGATAGAGAAATGAACGACCGAGAAAGAGATTGGGATTTCTATCTGCGAACAGTATCGAACAGCGCAAGAGACTCAACTTTCGCCAACGATCCAGCCTCCGATCCTTCTCTTCTTCACGCTTTGAAGAAACTCTGCGATTTCTGTCGACAAGAAGAGAAATACTCCGAGGATTTGGTCGCTAGGGTTTATCCTCATATCAACAAGCTCTTCCAACGAGCCACTTCTTCCCAAACTCAATCTAGTTCTCCCAACGGAATTCTCTTACTGGTTCGAATTTGTTTCCTTATATTTTCCTATTTTTATTTGAATTATAGAAAATATCAGAGCTAGTTGAATATTGTGTGTGGAATTTTTGACTAAACTCATTTTAGGTGGAATTAACTTATACCGATGCATGAAATAATTTCCCGTTTGAAGTAAATTCCATAAAGAACAGTGTGTAATTAATCGAAAATGGGAAAACAAATTAAATGTTTTCCCTTTTTCTAAGTTAAGGGTCGATGGGGAAGTAAATTGAAGAAGTTTGGTTGAAAATGGCTACGGGTTTTAGTGTTTAAGCATTCAAAAGGACTCTTTTGGTTAGCAAAAGAGACAACAAAACAAACAATATTTTGGGCTACTGTGGCAAAGATGGTATATCTCAAAATTCAAATATTTCTGTTGTTGATTAGATGGACCCAGTCAAGGTGTTTTTATACTATAGTACTGTAGTTTAGCTGTATTGTTTACATAGCTTTTTTGGATTTGTTAATCAGGTCATTCTTCAATTTTTCCTTGATTTTGGAGAGGTGGTTCTGCATGATGCTGATCCTAGTCTGAGGACATTTTTCCGTTCATGTTTGAGCCGGTAATGATATGCATTATTTTTTGTTCTCAATATATATTTTTCTTGTAAGTTAGATTTTGATCCACTATATTCATTTGATTTGTTTTCTTACTTCGAAAATATCCTTCTTTTCTTTAAAATTAATGATCTTTACTGGATAAAAATGAAGCATAATGATGTATTTGCTGTATGAAGGACAGGAATTTAAGCAACATCCTTTGGATGGATCATTAGTTAATCTGTTTGCTGCGATGCTAATCTAGATGAGCCTTTTCTTCTTGCATTCACTTTATCTTGCCTATACTCTTATGCCGATATTCATTTTAGTATTTTTCAAAGTTAAACTTTCTGTTTCTCTTAAAGTTTTTTTGATTAGCACTATTCTTATGCTGGTTACAGTGAGTTTGCAGATCCTGTTGTTGCAGCTGCAACTCTTGATTTTCTGAATGTGAACAAGAACAAACTTCTTATATCTTTCCCCAACTTATTACCTCAGGTATGATCATTGAATTATGATTCTGAACATATTCTTTTGGCAAACATAATGCTGTTTAAGGTATTAAATATGCTGGATATCTGAATTGTTTGTGTTGATTTGAACTTCTTTAAAAATGATGCTATTACTGTGATATGCTTTAGACATATATAACGTTGGAAAAGTAAAGATTAAAAGTTACAGAACCTAAATAATAGAAATAGATGTACTATGTACCATGTATATATGTAATTTTGTCCCAAAAGCAATTTTGAGACCTGATGCTCTGAATGAGTGCCCTCTATATACTTTGTTTCTTTAAAACATGAGTTAATAAAATCTCATTGATATTGAACAAATCATTTAAGGGTGAAGTTAACTTGTTCTGTCTAAATACCATTTTCAGTAATCCTTCTGGGTTTGCTCTATGTTTTGAAACTTGAAGGTGTCATGTTTATCAACAATTCATTCCCCTCTATTATTGTACTTGTTATATCTCATATTCCCTTTGCCAATTAGGTATTTTTCTTTTCTAAATTGAAATCTTGTTTAAAAGTAGACTAATCATTGACTTAAGTATTTATCTCTGTGCACCTCTTACTAATATTCGTTGTTTCTTTGTAGTTTTTCCCTTTGCTTCTGAAGCTGATTGCATGGAACGGAGAAAAGTAAGTTCTCCTATCTAAAGTTTATTTCCATTTCAGAGGCCCTAGTCTCTGAGTGTTTGGTGATTTAGTATATTGCCTGACTGGCAATAACATTCTTTCTATAGTCTTGTCTCCACTTCTTGAAAACCTTCATCAGTAATAAACAGGCTAAATTGATACTAATATCCATGTGAGGTGGTTTACAGAATAAACGGTTAAACATAGAGTACTCTGAAATGGTTTGTTTTAAAGTGCTATGGAGGTAGATGTGAGGTGCTAATGGTTGTCTGCTTTGCAGATTAGAAAAGGCATTTCTGAAGGTTTTTCCCGGATTGGTGTCACCTGGGTCATTTCTCCCTCTATTTCCATCTTTAGTAGATTTGCCACGTGAGTTTCTAGGCTTGGCTTCTCAGCTGACTGGATTGTCCTCTTGTGTGCACTTATTTCATACTCTGTTTTACCTCATGTGCGTTTTAAAACCTTATTTGCTTTCATTCTAATCACTTTTTAACATAAATAAATTGGTGGATGGCATATCAACTTTTATTTCCATTTCTTTGTTTTGTTTTCAATTGCATTCGGTAGGTGTATCAGATGGTGAAGTGAATTTTTCTGTTTTTTTAATAGCCTAATTATGCTGTCTGACTTTTGTTTATCTACATTAGTCGTGGTTGTAGCATTGGAAAAAGTAGAACGAAGCTCAGGGTCACTAATAGGAAGCAATATAGCTTCAATCCAGAAGAGTGCGGCTCCTGAGGTTATATGTGGGATTTTATAAGTTGTATATTTTATGTAAAAACTCATTATATAGTGCAAATGGTAACCCTCCCTTATATGATGCAGATGCTACTTGCACTCATGGATGAGGCCTATACAGGTTCTACCATTGGGGACGAAGGGGGAGACTCTGAGTCCGAGGAAAGCAGTACAATTGATGTTGCTGATCCTCTGTTTCTTGAAATTCTTAAGGATGAAAATGATGGCCTTGCTGTATGATCTTATTTTTCTGAAACTACGTTTACAATTTGAAAAAAGCACTTATAAACTTAGTATTGCCTTATATTTCTGAAACTCCATTTACAACAATTAGACAAAAGCACATATAAATGTAATATTACTTGACGAGAGTATAGTTGTGTAACCATTACAGGATTTTTTTCTTAGTTTTGTTTCTCACTGCTCTTGTAGAGTACTCTCTTTTCTTTTTAAATTTTAGATTGTTCATTTGCTCTATAAAAACTGTTTTTAGCTTCTATTAATTTAAGTAATACAAAAATTTGCATGTTTTCTAAATTAAGGCTAGCTTACTTAAATATTTTGCACTTTTTCGATTGTATGATATCATATTTTCAAGCTACTAATTGTGTCTATACCTATTTTAACCTAGTTTATTCTTTGATTACTAATATCCCTTCTCTTTCCTTAGTTTGAAATAAGTCAACATGTGACAGAAGATTGATTGTTTCAGGAACGTCATTGGACTTCTCCTGGGATTTCTGCAGTGCTACAAGCTGCAACAAATAGCCTACAATCTGATAGATTGAAGCATATACTCAATATCGCACCTCGGCTTCTTGATTTGTATTTTACTATAGCTTTGCGTGATGCAAATAACTGTATGTTTTATGTCATTTCCTTTATAGTATTTCATTAATCTATCGACAGAATCTAGCTTTTATTAGAAATGTTGATGGTGTTCATTCCTTGTATCTTAATTTGTGTGTTTGCCTCTCTTTTGTAGCATTAATCTGTGCATTAATTCCCATTCTGATGGCTAGAAATTCCACATTATTTCCTGACAAGAACTATATGTATGAGGTTCGTATATATTTTTCAAAATATTAGAGTTCTTTTATAGTATTAATTATTTGGGTCCATACTAGTAGGCTTATGTAGATAAGTCAATCAGTTAGCATCATTATGTTTTTGTATGGATTAAACCCTTTTCTTGTAAATGTCCATGAAATGGGATGGGACAGCAATATAGATGCTGAGATTAGAATAGTTTGTATTTCTGAGAAGTTATATTAATGCAGGTTCGCAGAAGGCTCCTAGAATTCATGCTTGCTTCATTTCAGCGTTCTCCGGATTTTATTGCGCTCTTGAAGGTATTGTTCATGCAAATTTTCTGCATTGATTTTATTAATTTTACTGCATCATATACCAATTTGTATCGAGCTTAAAGGATTGCACATGTTTCCGTTTTCATAATTGTGCTGGAACTTTGCTTAGGCTAGTGTTAGTACTTAGTATAGTTATGGTCCAATAAACCTTCTGCAGAAGCCTATTGTTGACAGACTCGGGGAAGCATATGACAGCCCAGAAAAGGTGAACCATTTCATCCTATGTCTTAGTCAGTGGTCTGATGCATTAAGAATCTAATTTACAAATTTTTTCCTTGAGTAGACGAATTGGCGTTACAATTGTGCTGGGCTGTTGGAGAGCATGGTGGAGGTGGTGGATGTCACAAAGATGCAGCTAGGGAACTTTTTGAAAGTCTAGAGCTACTTTTGTATGAAATCTTTCATCTAGGTAATATTTTCGGTAGCTTAGTTTTTTCTGCTGCTTCGATTTTTTCCCTAGTGTTGCTTATATGCTGGCTTTAATCTCGGTTTTGGAAGTCGGCTAGGTCTGAGGCAGGAGTCTGCTGTCAGTTCGGACAACAGGAACTTCAGAAAGTCATCACAATCAAGGCTTCTATGTTTTGCCATCACTGCTATTGCAAAGCTTGCCACATATCACCGTGAACTATTGCCGAGGGCACGTGTAGCATTGGGCAAGGTTTGTCTTGAGTCCCATGTTTTACATTTTCTGGTCAAATGTTTGTGAAGCAAAAAATGAATTCTATAAGTTTAACTATGTTGCTTTTTTATTCTCACATTCAGGTTGCTCGATCTCGAATATCAGATTCAAGGGTTTGGAGGCGAGCTCATGATTATTTGGGATTAATGGATGATCCCGCTATCTGTTTGTCTGTATTGGGATCTTCCCGGCCTTCATACGGGCACACACACAATCCAGGCACAGTCAACTGGAATGATGGAAGAACAAAAATGATTGCACACATTCCGTTTTACCTTCTTGGTGAGCAGGAAGGTAAGAGACCTTGCCACTTACCCTCTCCCTCACACCCCTCACACTTTCGGGTATTCCCCTTCTGCCGGAAACGACATTGCAGCCTGTTTTTTCTGCTTTTGACTGGATGAAATCGATAGGGTACAACTCTCTAGATTAAATTCATTGCTTCTGATGCAGGTCCACCCTTCCATGATTTTTCGTTCTCAGATGTTATTCCGAGAAAACGGTAGCAAAGAGCTCCTATAGAAAGGCATCTCTGCTCTGGAAGGATAATAAATATTACTATAACGATGTTTTTGTCTTCTCACTCCTTAAACACTATTTAATTCCCAACAACATTTCAAGTTCCAAATTCCTTCGGTTTACATGATCTTACAAAGAAAAAGATATAGGCAAAAGGGCCGGTTCTTTTAGATTTCTCCATCTATTTTCCCTCGATACAGCCATTGATGATATCTCAGCCAAGAAAATCTGCAACTCTTTAAAACAAATAATCCATTAACATCTGCAGAATGTAAGAACAATAAAAGGGTAGCTGGAAATTTACCATTAAAAACTGCATTTCGAGTTTTAAAATTAAATTCTTCATCACTTTCTACCAAATTGCATCACGTTCCCATTAGCCATGATTGCATCCCTGATCAAAGCAGCGGTTGTTCCCAACACTAGATCTATGGTTTTAAGCGTCACCGGAGGTATAACTTCATTGGTCGATGAGCTGTCGGCGCTCTGAAATGACATTGTTAAGATACTTCCCTCAGGTTCAGCTCCTTCCCCTGGTGGCTTATCAGGCAGGATGGTAAACCCTGAAGACAAAATAGCAGCAGAATTTGGGTTCCCACCATTCAAGATCACAGACATTGCGAAGGTGTCGATCGGGGCGTATACTATATATGATCTTGTTTTGTCGGTGTAGCTTTCTTGCAGATACAATATCTCGATTTTGTTCGGAGATGACTGCGAATTTCGTAGTGTAATTAGTTCATATGGAGGAAATTGTCATGAGAAGAAATGGAAATGGTAAGCAAACTTACATTTACTTGCATAATGGAAACTCGATTTTGAGGATCTTCACCATTTATCACATAGGCAACTTCTCGGACAAGTCGTTCATTTGAAAGCAAATCCCACTGCAGATATATTTAACCATATGAAAGTTCATGCATGCATGTAGAAACAGAGAAACTTGAGCATATTAATTGTTCGAAATATATCAATATCCGACACTCAACCAAGTCCATTACCTTGTTTCTTGAATGTTCGTGACGAAGAAAATCGAACAGGATCTTCACCGGAACCGGCATTCGAACAGAAGTAGTGAAGATTAAAGTCTTATCGGGAGGCTTTCCAGGAACAGCTAATGTATTTCCAAACCGGAACCTAACATCTTCAGCACCAAAGCTTAAAGGCAATGCCATCCACAAATTATCAGTACACGAACCAACATTCATGAAGAAATTCCTCGTCACCCTTTCAGCCAACTTCAGCAGACTCTCCCTCCCTGATTGTGGCATCAAAACTGCGCAAACAATATCAATAATTCGGATTGTGCTTCGACGATTGTCCCTAAATCATAATCGAAAAGAAAGAAAGAACATTTTACCACCAGCATCAGTAGGAGTGGTTCTTGTCATTGAAGTCGCGAGCCATTGGCAATGCTTGTTGATCACTGCTATCCATCGTCTCGCACCGAACGCAAACCGGAGCTGACGACGGGAACGAAGAGAGGGTGAAGGTATTTGTTATCGACTTCGACGTGCTCGATCCATGTAATCTTAGAGATTCCATTGTGGGGTAATTGTTGAATTAAACAGCCTGATGGCCTTCTTCGGAAGTGGAGTTGTGGGGATGGGAACAAATTCTCCAAGGAAACATCAACCACTCCCCATGTTTCATAAGCTAGCCTTTTGCAGTACCTTGCGAAGCAGCTTTGTCGAGTTGGTATTAGTGGTGTAGACTGATGAAACTCTCCTGTCATCTGAGAGAGAGAAAAAATGGATATATAAAGATGAGCATTAATTACCATGTATTAGGACCATAAAAAATGAACTCTTAAACCCTAAATTAAAACAAAAATGGATTAAAAAGCCAACAAAGAAATAACTATGAAACAACTATTTCCTTTAAGAAAATTGATTGAAATAATTCATTTATGGAAAGAAAGTATCACATGCAATTAATAGTGCATTTATATGATATTTATTATAAAATGCCAACGTGAAGAATCACATACATGCATGCATGCATGCATGCATGAAGTAAAACTAGAGATGATATACCACTTGAAGAACTCCATTATAGCTCCCATCAACACTATCTAAAATGACTCCCACCATTGTTGTTCTCGACACAATGCTGGAGAATACCATCGACCATTGCTTCTAATCACAAGAAAACGACTACCATTAGTTCATCAACTACTATAAAAATGAAAGGGAAAAAGAAAAAAACACATACCGAATCCATGAGCAATTCAACAATGTTCATAGGGTTCATGTTAATGAATCCGATTTCTCGGGAAGCTTCAATGTGCAACGGCTCGAATTCGGGTTTAGAAGAAGGTGTCGGGATATTTGGAGCGAAGTAACTGTCGTTGAGATCAAAGCTCGGAAACTGTTGGGGTTCACCGATTTCAACCATTCTGACTATATCCTCCATTGTTGCATTAACACAGCCGAATTCCCTCAAGTATTGAAGTCCATTTAGGGTCTCCATTTCACAATTTCCTTTGCGTTGCCATAGTGGTTCACCCATTGTAGCCAGTTTTATCAGCTCTTCCATGGCTCCGAGGGCTTGTTCTATGATCTTGTTCTTATTTGGATCGGCTCCTATCAAGACCGCCATGAGAAGATCACCCGCTCGGTTCACATGATCGGATTTAACGTTGGTCGATGATTCCGAACCCGATGAGTTTTGTGGAGACTGAGGATTGTACAATGAAGGGGAGCTAAATTCTTCATTGCTATGTAAAATATCATCCTGTTGAGTTTTTTTTTTATAAAAAAAAAAGTGGTCAAGATAATAAGAAAAATGGCCTGATTTCTCATTTTGCTTAGTTTTTATCATCACCAAATGGACTAAAAATCTAGGGTTTTCCCCTAAAACTTGTTCATTATCATGAAATGGACTCTAGGGTTTTCAAAAGTAAACAAATCTAGGGTTTTTCTTCAATGTGATTAACATATGCCTTGGAAGATCAAACATGAAATAATAAAAATAAATATGGAAAAATAAAGAAATAAAATTTTACCTCTGGATTCTTTTCAGGAGGTTGATCTAACCCTAACTGGCTATCATCAACCTCAATTCCATCCATAAGAGCTGCTTGAAAGCCCTCCATTGACCTAATTTACCAAAATCCAAAAATATAAAACCAAACTCTAGATATATCTTTTTTTAAGAAATAAATAATAATTAAAAAGAAAATTAAAATTAAGAAGCACTCTCACTCTTCTAATTCTTTTGTTCCAACTATCTTCTCGATATCATCAAAACCACCATTGTTGAATTGTTCCTCTAGGTATTGGATGTTATAACTCCCATTTCCACCCATATTATCCATCTGCAAAAAGAAGGGGGAAAAGGATCAATCTAGTTTAAGTTATCTGATATCTACAAAAATATTTTTTTATTAACAAATATTAGTAAAAAAATAGAAAAATATTGAAATTTTAAATTTTTAAAAAATTATTAGACCCTTTATTTTTTTTATTTGAAATTAAAATTTTCAATGAATATGATCGTCCCAATAAGGCAACACCCTCTCGATCCATCCTTGTATGTGGCTTGAACTCTCTCCCTATATGATTTTGATGAATATGAAATTAAAATTTTCAATGAATATAATTGTCTCTCGATTCATCCCTGTGTGGGGCTTGAACTCTCTCCCCCGTATGATTTCTCTCTCTTTTTTTATCATTGTAAAAGATGAATGCCCCTTCTCTAACTTCATGTGACCAAATTTTAGTATAGATTTGCATCAATAATAACATTCAAAAGATAAAAGGTTCAACTCATTTTAGGAATATATTTTGTTGACTAATGATGTTTAAATTTATAAGCAAGTAGGTTGAGTATTCCTTTTTTAGTCGAAATTGATATATGAAATTTTATAGGCACCATCCATGATTTTATAATTTCTCAAGGGACTAAATTATAATATTTACCATTTTAGGGCGTTCAAGGACCCTACCTTCCTCTTTGCCCCGCTATGTCCATTAGGATCTTGGTAAACATTGGGGTAGGGTTGCAAGGATGAACTTATGCATGGTACAATAAATAGTATAATTACTTTTTAACCTCTTTTAAAACTAATATATATTGTTTCAAAAAATAGCCATATTAACTGGTTAAAATATATATCATTTTACCAACAACCAGTTGGTCTAGAGGGATGAGACACTAGGTCCCTTAAGCAAGGTCAGGGGTTCGAATCCTGATGTTTGCGAATGGAGCAAACTAGGTTGGGAGGGTCGCCCTCACCTCTGCAGTATCCGATCTGGATTAATTGGTCAATATATGATTAATTCAATATATATATATAGTTTTAGTTTGTTCTAATTTTTTTTATACTTTTTGACATGTTATCCTAAAGTATAAACCCTAAATTCAAGTTGAGTTTTATTTGGATGGTTGGCATAAAAAAGAATGTTTTAATTTAAAAACAATTGAAACAAATCTTCACCAAATCTTCTTACCAACTAATGCTATAAAGAAAATACACACACACATACTCTATAGCATTAGATTATTATAATTGAGAAAAATAAAAACTATTCTCAATTTGTTTTATAATAAAAAGTAAACAGATAAGGGAGAAACAACATTGGCTATGTTACATGATGTACGTTGATATATTCCCTTCCAATGATGGAAGGATGCATGCATTTCAACGAATGATCTGAGGATAAAACACCAAGTCTTTCCTTAATTTCAACGAATGATTGTCTAATTGATGAAAAAAAATAACAGAATTTTATTAATTTTAACACTTTCTTAGTGAATAATACTAAATTAAAATTAATATCTGTTTAGAATCTTTCATAGCCATCGTATATTTTGCGTATACAACTATTCTAATTCGATACCTCTTAGAAAAACGTCATTCCCTTTTACAATCAAGATCACTCGATGGGTTTCATTATACCATATACTTAAAATTAAATATCCAAGCATTTAAAAAGTCTATCCAACAAGGATAAGTTTGTAATTAAGAAGAAAAATTCCATTGGTCATTTGGTCTAACTACGTGACTTAAGAGAGAGAGAGAGTGATTCAACCAATTAATTAGTGGGAAAGGTTTAAGTCCACCCATTAACCAACTACAGTTTGGTATAACAAATCTCTGTTGGTGAACACATTCTTCCCCCTAACTCTAATTTCTTTTTGGTCCACACATCCCACATAGATCCTAAATTATTCTCAACTTGTCTCTTCTTCCCCCCCCCCTCTCTCTATATATACACTTACACACTATATGTATATATAAATATATATGTAGTTGAGCTGTGCAGCAAGGGTTTTATCAGGTCTTTCTTTTGTTATCTCTTACGTTGAAGAATTCCCAGTTTCCCATGGATTCCATGAGCAGATCGACGCCGGTTCCGCCTTGCTATGACGACGATGGAACGCAGGAGGAAAGTAGTTGGACTATGTATTTTAATGATTTCTCGAATGGCAACGAATACGATGATGTCGCTGAGATGAATGGAAACAGAAGCTGTTGTTCTTCCGACATCAATCGCCAGACACCACCTCTGGTTTCACTGGAACATAATAAAAGCATAAAGAAGAACAGGTTGAGTTTCAAGAAAAGGAAGACTAATGGATCCTCTGCTTGTTTTGTTGATGAAGATTTGGAAGACACTGCCTGCTCTCCTATCAATAGCCCCAAGGTCAGCTCTTTTCATTTCTTAATATAAACATTCATACGATGCATCGAAGGGGCGGCAGGCGTACTCGCCCATGAAAATTATAAAATTATCATATATTTTAGGTATTTTCTTTATATCTTTTACTGATAATTTTTCTTCGTTTCTTAGAATTTTATAAGTTCGTCTCTTAAAATTTTAAAAATTCGTCTCTCGTAATACCGTCACTATTAACGGTGTCTAAGAAAAATAATAATTGAAGTGTCTTTCTTTTGTTTTTGTAGATGTGTGACATGGAGAATCAGTTTGGTAAGATCATGAAGATGAAAGATGCCATGTACATATCAAAGGTAAGTAATCAATTACTTATTATTCATCATCATCTGAGATCCTTATTATTTTCGGGTTCGAACCTAAGACTTCTCTCTAAAAAAAATTTTGTGGTAAAATTTTGTTGTTGCAGGAGGACAAAGAAAGTGGACCAACAAGGGAGAGAGATGAATCGAGTTCCATCAATGGGGGAGAAAATGAAGAAACTCAACTGAAGAAAAGGGGTCTTTGTTTAGTGCCTTTGTCAATGGTAGTGCAATATGTAGGTTGATTTTCACATTTTATCACATATCCTATGTGTATGTCTTTCTCTACATCAATGCAACCAATATGGTTGCTTTGCATTATCTCACACACACACACACACACACACACACATATATACATATATATATATATATATATATATGCATAGTAGGTGTCATCGACACGTATTTGCAGGAGCACTAACTTGTTAAATGGTGACGACGCATGTGTATCTGTATTATCTTCAATTACTTAATGAGTGTATATTTAACCACTTGAAAAATATATATATAAATAATATTAGATTTGAGAATTTCATGGCAAAAACTTTGTTTTTAGCTATCAAAAGTAGTTCTTAAATTTAATCAGACTCATATCACAGTACAACAGTCAAAAGATAATTTTAGATATTGAGATCACGATTATTTCATAAGGCAACAATCGTTTTTGATTGCATTATGAAATGCTCAGGATCCCGATATCCAAAATTATCTTTGACTATCACATTGATACGAGTATGATCAAGTTTAAAAAATTATCTTTGTTGACTCAAAATTAACAAACTTCTGTCAAGAGATTCTCAAAATTATCCACTACACTAGATGCGCTTACCTGAAGTGTGGTACCGAAAATATTTACAAATTCTATTTTTATCTTTATTTTCGAGTTGAGTAAAAAAATTACGAGGTAGCTAAGTTTGACGAGTCCTCTCTTATAAGTCAAATTTCGTTGAAATTTTTTCAAGTCAAGTTGTTAGAGTTACTGTCTAAATTTAACTGCAAATATTTATAATGTTATGGTACTAATTGATTTTAATTTGAATTGATTTTTATAACTATATATAATTCTTCATATTTTTTCATATACGATATACATATATCATGCAAAATTGAAGGATTAGACTCGTACTTAAAAACCAATCTAATTACTAAAAGAATCAAGTTATTCCAATCATATTTTATAACTCCTTTATTCATTTTTTTAACAGAGGTGAATTTATGAAATTACGAGTCAAATTTAAAAATTTTACGTCAAATCGAGCCGATAACTTCAATTTTTCAAATAAATCAAATTTTGTTCACCCCTCCTACTTGTATTCACTTTCCTGGCAAATATTTGAGATTGAAATCTAATTATGCTTATTCTTGTAATCTGGTTTTATAAGAAAACACACAAAGAAAGAAAGCATTGTTGGCATAATTTTGGGTGCTTCACAAATGAAGAGTTATTTAGCGTGACAAAATACCACAAATTCTGCTTTAATGCTATTCAATTGGAATCTTTGTTTAGACAGCATTCAACAAAATTTGCAACTTTGGGACGTAAACGGGCCTACTTTTTCTCAGGAAGCTTTTCTAACAACTCCGGTATCACTTCAAAAAGATCGCCAACGAGTCCATAATCGGCTACCTGCACCGTATAAGAATATAGAACGGCCGTGAAAATCAATCAGTATTTGACATCTATGAATCAGGGTCATATATGCACCCTTTTTGTGTATGTATCCATGCATTCACATCTCTCAAGGACAGATATGCATCTCTGGATGGGAAATGAAGGTCACCTGAAAAATGGGTGCATCGGCATCTTTGTTAACAGCAACGATAACCTTAGAGTCCTTCATGCCAGCTAAGTGTTGAATGGCTCCTGAAACACCGAATGCCATGTATAGTTCCGGGGCTACGATTTTGCCAGTTTGGCCAACCTGACAAAAAATATAACACAGAGAAGATGATGAAGAAAAACATATGTAAGATGTCCTGCAAGATACAAGTTCCATATGGCATGCTTGTAACTTGTAAACAGGAAAGAACCATATGTATCTTACCTGAAGTTCATTGGGAACAAATCTGGCATCAACGGCAGCACGGGTTGCACCAACTATAGCAAAAAGCAAGAAACAGTAAATGTGATATTTAATAAAATAGAATTAAATACTAATATACCGCATTGACAAATCTGACATATACGTACATATTCATTGAAGAAGGGACGTTAGAAGGACAACAATGATATGAATATATACAAGTTCAGAAGAGTAGTGTTCTTGTAGTTACCTGCTGCACCAAGTTTTTCTGCAAGCTTCTCTATCATTTTGAAGTTCTCAGCACTTTTCAAAGCTCTTCCACCTGTAACCACAACTCTTGCACTTCCCAAATCAGGGCGATCTGTATCCCCGGATGATAGCTTTATGAATCTAGATTTACCAACAGAATCTGGAATCAATGAAAGAATGAAGGTCAAGACACAACATAGACTCTGGTTACAAACTCAATACCCAAATAAATCTGACGAGTTAAGAGTACTGAACAATCTTTAAGAAAGAATTTCTCAACATTATAATTCTGATCATAAAAGAAACATCCATCAGAAACTACAATAACACAAAAGCGTTCTTTGGTTTTAGATAGAATTTCTCAACATAATAATTCTAATCACAGAAGAAAACCATCCATCAGAAACTACAAGAACATGAAAGCCTTCTTTGGTTCGTTTCTTCTCCGAAGCAGGAAGGCAAAATATTTTACAGGGCAGAGAAAAGTCGATGTGAACACATGTGCATCAGTAAAAGATAAACAGACCTTCATCTAGGTTGAGAGATCAACCTCAGAAATAGAAGCGTAATAATACAAGATACATATGTAACTTCTTTCAATTTTTCTAATTTACTCATAGAACTTTTGAATTGTTCTTGTTTTGATCACTCTTCATTATTTTATTATTATTTTTGCATGGCATAATTTTTTTTATTATTATTTAATATAAAATAATTTAAAATATAAAATAAAAATAGAAGATGGTCGGACGCCATTGTCAACCATCATCAGTCATAGTAGATGGTGGCCATTCACTCTCAAATTCCATAGGTCGATTATTTTAGACTCTAAATCTGAATTTGGTGGTTGTTTCACCGAGAAATATCCCAAATCTCATGAATCTCGATTGAAGCATTTTAAATTCCTCACTTTTGATCTCCAATTCGTAGATTCAGAGCAAGTTTCGACAAAAATGAGGTTGGATTTAGACTTACGATATCGAGGCGAAACAATCCATAAAATTTAGGACCGAACGACCACCATCTGCGACGAATGACGATGGTGTCCAGGCACCTTATGTTTTTATTTTATATTTTAAATTATTTTATATGAAATAATAAAAAAAATACCATGTCATATGAAAATAATAATAAAATAATTTAGAGTGATCAAAACAAGAGTAATTTAAAAGTTCAGTGAGTAAATTAAAAAAATTGAATTCACATTAGATGAAATAAGAGACAGAATAAAGAATAAGGAATTATATAATTTATCCATATATATATATATATATATATATATATATTGAGTTAATCGAATGACGAAATTGGCCAAGAGGGGGGTGAATTGGCAATAAAAATTTTGTGGAAGCTTTTGCAGAAAATTGAAAGCAATTGCACAGCGATTTACAGTGGTTCGACTTTCTCAAACAAAGTCTACGTCCACTACCTTAGCTATCCACACTAAGGATTTTCCAACAAATTCACTAATTTGTTCTTTCTTTTGAGGCCAAAGAGATAACCTTACAATTCCCTCAAGAGTATACCCCAACTCTTGAGAACACTCTTTTCTCAAAGAGAAGATTACAAATTTGCAAACTTACAAGAAAACCTCACAAGGTAAGATGTTTGCACAATTCTAGAACAAAGAAAGAACACTCAAAGATGAATACAATTGAGCACAAATAGTGTTCTTGAAAGCAAATAAATATTGAATGAAAATGGGCTTGAAATGCTCAAACTTGAGGTTTGATGCTTTCTCTTTGATTCTCTCTTGATTCTAGTTGCTTGATGTTTCTTGTCTTTGATCAATGGCTTCTAAGCTTGCTTAAATACACCTTGAATCACTTCTGAACGTTGGGGATAATTAGAGAAGATATTATAGCCGTTTTAGTGTGAAAACATTTAATAAAACAGCTTGGACAGTGGGGGGAATCGGTTCCCTATCATAGGGAATCGGTTCCCTAAGTGTAAAATTCAAATATTTCGACCGTTGAACAGGGGGAATCGGTACCCCCTTGAGGGGAATCGGTTCCCTCCGAGCATTCTGGAAATCTCGGAGCCAAACCATTCAGGGGGGAATCGGTTCCTCCTATGGGGGGGAATCGGTTCCCTCTGAGTATTCTGGAATTTTTGGCTTTGAATTGGTTCGAAATACTTTGTAAAATATTTTGAAATTGTTTTATGATTAAAACTTAATTTTACACTTAAGTAAGGATCAAAAATGATTTTTGAAATATTTGGAGTAATGTTTTGATATTCGAATAGTTATATCGAATATACTTAGAAAATCATTTGGAAAATCTTAAAATCCATTTAACTTAATTTGTTATATCGAAATATTAAAATGTTTCAACAATATATATATATATATATATATATATATATATATATATATGCATACCCAAGTACTCTCAAACCAAGGCTTAAAAGAATAGTATTTTATTTTATAATTTTTTATTAATATAAGGTAAATATATAATAATATCATTAGACAAATTTAAATAAATTGTTGAAATTAAAATGTTTGAATAGATAAAATTATTAGAGATTTAAATAGATAGTTGAAAACAAAATTTTATTATTTAATTTTTGGTAAAAAAAATAATGTTAATCAACAAAGTTTTAATTTGAGTCATTTACCTAGGTTTATCTCAGGGTTATATTTTTATGTAAAAGTAATAAATTTCACACTATAGATTCTATCTCAAGTTCAATTAACTCATTTACTTTTAGATATAATTAAATAAATAAAAATAATTAAATTATCAATTATAACTTGAGTTAATATATAATAATCCTTCATTAAAACAAATTCTATCTGATAATTGATCTTCAGGTCCCCAATAATTTCTTACATATATCAAATATTAAGACATTCCTAAATCGATTGAGAATTATTCTCTTCACAACTAAAATGCATTGCCCTAAAACTCTTTTCTTTCTATCGTCGCTAACAAAGCCTAAAATAATAAATCACTTCACAACTTCACAACTTCACAACTCAAATCATATCTCACGATTTAATATAATTTGTCCTTATCTATCTTCAAACATAGGAATGGCAACAGGTCGGGTTCGGGGCGGGTTTTGCTCGCCCCGTCCCCAAACCCGAAATGAATCCACGTCCCCGATTCTGACCTGATTCCCGACGAGTTTTTTATCAGGGCGTCCCGTCGAAGATTTTTTTTGCCCAATCATCGTCCCCGACCCGAAATATTATACCCGAATCCGAACCCAAAAATATTTTATATATAATTAATATAAAAAATATAAAATATTATATATATAATTAATATAAAAAATATAAAATATTATATATATATATATATATATATAATCGGGGCGGGTCGGGGCGGGGATACCTTGCCCCGAACCCGAACCCGACCCGAATAAATCCCCGAAAAATATCCCCGAACCCGAACTCGACCCGATATCATTCAACCCGACCCGACCCGAATTTGACCGGGTTTCGGGTTTCCCCGTCGGATTCGGGTCATATTGCCATCCCTATTCAAACACGAGAGAAACAAACGATTCACTATAAACGTATATATCACGAAAAATATACATACATAAAATTTTTTGTATCTTGCGTATCTTAAAAACTTAATGTATTTCATAATATTTTTCGAATATTCTTATGAAATTATCTATACAATAAATATGTCAAAAATTGTAAATCACAAAAAAAAAATATATCTCCTATAATTATCTCTACAATTTTAAATATTAAATTTTTGCTTTATTTATAGAGGAAATAATTTTGATAATTAAAGAATTTCACTATATGATACTCTCATCCATTAAAATTAACGCTATACGATGACGATAATATAAAGCAAAAGAAAAAAAATAGTGAGTTTAGTTCACGGAATGTAAGATTACCAGTGAGAATAAAAGATTACCAGTGGGAATAAAAGATTACCAGGGAATAGGATTACTGGGAATGTTGTATTTTATGTTTGGTTGATTTAGCAGGAATGTGAGATTACCTTGTTTGGTTAAAGGAATAAAAGATTATTAGAATGTATATTTGACCAAATTGTCCTTATTATATATTTGTATAATATTACAAATTGTAAAATATTTATATATTTTCTTTAAAAAATTAAATTCATAATATTTATATAATTTTTTTACAAAATTAAAAATATAAAAAAGGTTTAATGAAAGGGTAAAAAAAAATTTAACCCCTGAACTTCATATAAAATTTTAATTATAGACTTTTTTTTTAAATCTAAAATAATTTAAGAATAAATTTGTAATTTAACATTCGTAGAATTTTTATTATTCAATGACAGAAGAAGGATATTTTTGAAAAAAATAAAAATTTAAGGGCATTTTAGTCCAAAACGCCGGTAATGTTACAATACCTAAGGGAAGAGAGGTAATGACATTCTCGATAATATACCTAAAAAATCTATTATTGGTAATAAAATATTACCGGGAATGAGATTTCCGGCCAACCAAACATGGGAATGTCCCACAATCCTTGAACCAAATACCCCCTAAAAGTTTAAGGGTTGTTTGTTTACTTCATAATGATTAAGTACTGAATGATTCAAATGTTGAATGATTCAGAGATTCTGTATAAATTAGCTCTGAATGTGACATGTTGTTTGCTAATGACTCTGAATCATTCAGAATGTGTTTATGTTTTTATAATTAATGATAAGATTAAAAATATCCTATAATTGAAGTACTATCCACGTCGTTTAACCTAAAATTAAACATAAAGCTTAATTTTTTAGTGGGGTTTAATTTATAATACATTAAAAATGAAAAATGGCGGTTGAGTTGAGATAAGTACAGAACACGAGGGAGACGGTAAAAAAATAACGTATACAACGGCCAACTGTTTTTCTAATTTTTTTTTTATTATCCTTTGTGGATGTGAGATGGCAGCTTTCTTAGCGACAACAATGGCTGCCACCATCATCACCATCAACCATATAAAGATAATAAACCAAGTTTCTTTCTTGGTTCAATTTCGTATCGAAAACAAAAGGAGCTTTTTTCTTCTTCTCCTTTTTGTGTCTTTGAAGAACTTGTCTTGGCTGAGCCCCACATTTTCTCGACCTTCCCTTGAATTTCCTTTGATTTTTCTTTCTGGGTAATTTCTCTTACAGTCAAAGGTTTCAGCTTTCTGGGTATATCCCATTCTCTGGGTACAAAAAGGAGAAAGAAGAAGCTCTTTTTTTTTTGTAGTTTTTTTTTCTTTATAAATGTGGGGGGCTCATTCAGAACCTGCTGATTCTTATTATCAGGTCAAGCCTGAATGCAATGACGTTCCAGCAACCAGATTTAAGATTAGGGTTTGTTTTATTTTTATTTTTTTGAATGAAGGGTTTGTTTTCTTTATTAATTGAACAAAACTGAAATTTTTTATCCATGTTTGAGAAAATTATGGAAAGATAGCATATTTGATGTAATGGGGTTACATTGATGTTTATTTTTGTTTGGATTTATGGGGAAATCTTGTTTTTGTATCTATAATTTGATTGGATTTAGCCTTAGGGAATTTATCCATTAGAGGGCTTTGCATTCGATGGGATTAATAATGATCATCTATAGATTTGGTATTGAATTTGTACATTGGTAGAAAGGGTGTCATGATTCGATGATGATTTTGTTATTTGATTATGCAGCCTGGTAAAACTTTAAGTGTAAGAAAATGGCTAGCTGCATTTGCTCCAAATGGCCAATTGGATATAGGCAAAACTCTACATCGAATCCATCGAGGGGTGAGTTCGTATTCCGGAGTT
The DNA here is from genome assembly GCF_006381635.1 of Hibiscus syriacus. Taxonomy (NCBI): domain Eukaryota; kingdom Viridiplantae; phylum Streptophyta; class Magnoliopsida; order Malvales; family Malvaceae; genus Hibiscus; species Hibiscus syriacus. The sequence continues at coordinate 121,775 of NW_024063066.1, forward strand.
AAATGCATGTACATAGCTATGCTTTTCTGTTTCGGTCTCTGTCTATTGGGTTCGTTTATTTATTTTTGTCCATGAACATAGGGGATTCATCCATCGATAAGAGGAGAAGTTTGGGAGTTTCTGCTTGGATGTTATGATCCTATGAGCACATTCGATGAAAGGAAGCAGATACGACAGCAACGAAGGTAGTACGCTTATCCTGTTTAACGATCTCGTACTATTCGGATATCGAATCTTGAGGGACCATTTCTTGAAAGTGAAATGTTCCCTAAGATGTTCCCTCGATTCTATATCTCAGGGAGCAATATATCAGATGGAAGAAGGAATGTAGTCAAATGTTTCCCATCATTGGAAGTGGCAATTATATCACAGCACATGTAATCACCGAAGATGGTCGACCCATTCGAGACCCTGCTGTGTGTTTAGGTAAGCAACTGGGGCTTTACCTGTTTAGATAATTGTTTACGGAAAACCGTAAGTGAATAAACCAGGTATTGATATGTCATGAATTATTCAGATACTAATGCTAAGAGCACGGAAATGGCAATCGGTAATGGTCCTTTGGACATGAAGGTAACCCAGTGGCAGCTTACATTGCCTCAAATAGGTCAGTTTGTTGCTGTTTCTTATTTCGAATGCATTTCTCTTTTCTGTCTGTGGCTTTCTTCTCTTAGTCATGAACGCATTCCTTGTATTTATGTATCTTTCAGGTCTCGATGTCAAACGCACCGACCGGGATTTGGTATTCTATGAGAATCAAGAGAATTTATCAAAACTTTGGGATATACTCTCTGTTTATGCCTGGATAGATACAGATGTTGGATATTGTCAAGGTGCGTAATTACATGAAGTTTTGTATCTGTATTTTTAATTGGAATTCTGAAAGCTAGATTCGATTACAATGTTGAGCAGGAATGAGTGATCTATGCTCCCCCATGATTATTCTTTTCGAAGATGAAGCTGATGCATTTTGGTGCTTTGAGCGTCTCATGCGCAGATTGGTACCTTTCATCGTTTTTTCCTTTTTTATGTTTCCACTTTTTCCTCGACCGGTTTCTTACAATACGGTTTCCTGTTTTAAATCGTAAAGCGAGGAAATTTCAGATGCACCGAGACTTCTGTTGGGGTAGTAACACAGCTTAGTAATTTGGCCACAGTAACTCAAGTTATCGATCCGAAACTTCACCAGCACTTTGGTACAAAATGAAGTTTTTTTCTTTCATTCTCTGCTGTTATGCATTATGATTTCCCTTTTATTATTGGTTCTACAGAGACACTTGGTGGAGGTCACTATCTCTTTGCTATTCGAATGTTAATGGTCTTGTTTCGTCGAGAGTTCTCGTTTTGTGATTCATTGTACTTATGGGAGGTATGTATGTTCAACTGCTAGGATCCTTTGATTTTATAGAAACGAATTCAAAATGCATGCTAAACTGCTTTGAGAATTACCTGATATAATTCATTGGAAAGGGTAATTAGTTCCATCTTATATTTATTAAGCATAAACGTTTGGTTTTGTGACTAATACGAATCAGTGCCGGACTTCATGGAACATATAGTAGTGTGTACCAGCACGCTATACATGAAATTTTAGTCATTCTGGTTACCTGAACTTTTTACAGATGATGTGGGCACTAGAATATGATCCGGACTTGTTCCTTATGTATGAAGAACTTGAATTAAATATGGAGAAGTCCGAGGTTTCCAAAGGAAAACCGAAATCAACCCGCCAGTGTGGGAAGTACGAGAGAGACAATATGAAAATTAAAAGCTCCGGTGAGCCCCTCCCCATATCGGTTTTCCTTGTTGCCAGTGTATTGAAAGATAATAGCTCGGTATTACTGCACAAAGCTCGTGGTCTGGACGATGTAGTTCAGGTAAGATGACATTTTCGTAGAATTTTACTCTTTAGGATAATTAAGGAAATTCCGAAACTACGAAATGTTTATAGATGGTTTGGCATCGATGAAGCCTTAAACCGGTCTACGCTCGTCTTTTAGAATTCCGTCGGCTGAAATTCTGGCTATATTATGTCATCTTAATGCTTTGTCCTGTCTTGCTTTTATACATTTTTTTCAGATCTTGAACGACATGCCCGGAAACTTGGATGCCAAGAAAGCTTGCATCGGGGCATTGAAACTTCACAAGAAATATTTAAAGAAGGTACTGCTACTTGCATTGCAGCATCTGGATGATTCATTTGTATCCATTCTTTTTATTTCTAAAGCTTCTTCCATGAAAAATACATATACCGGAAAATCCATGACATCGAAACTCCTCCATGTTGCGAATGCAGGCCAACAAGAAATCGTAAAGTTAAAAACCGTGTGACGATTTCTTTCCAGCGATGAGCTTAGGTGACAATGAACTTCCAGATGAATCCAGGCTATAGAGATTGCAGCACTGGAAGCCATGACTCGATCTCAGAAACGACGACGATGAACTTCCGGATGAAGTCCCAGCTAGTAAATGTTGCTACTGAAGCAATTGTTATATTATATATAAATCTTCCACATTTGTACTGAAACATTGGTTTTCCAATCTATAGGCAGCCATTGTCTTATTTTTAAATATATCTTGTGTTTCATCATCATTCAATGCAATGGAAATTCATTTTAGTACCTCACTCTTAAGTTCAATGCATTCCATTTTTATGGGTAAATTATATCATTCGTCACTTAATTATCTTCTCACTCCTATTTTGATACTAAAGTTTAAAAATTATAATTTTGACTACTCAATTTTCAATTTTCTCTTATTTTAATCACTCTAATTTATTTTATTAATATTTTTTTATGAAATGACATTTTTCTTATTATTTTATTAATATATAATTAAAAAAATAAATTTGAAAGTTAGAGTGATTAAATTAGGAGTAATTTAAAAGTTAAGTAATTAAATTAAAAAATTAAACTTTAGCAACCAAAATATGATTGAGAAGATAGTTGAGTGATGAATGATGTAATTTACTCATAAAAAAAAGCGTATTGTGAAATCACCCGTTAAGTTTTTAACGGCGATGTACTAAAACGAAACAAAAATTAAACATCAGATATGATTTTAAAAAAAATTAAAAGTTTATATACTATATCGAACCAAAACATATAAATCAACTCAAACTTCCGGTCAACAAAAGATCAGTGATTTTAATATTAGGGTAAATTATTTAAAAATACAAAGATAACAAACATATAAATATCTCCAAAATCCAATATACTACAAGCTAACAGAAAAAACATAAAGCCAAATATCTTCAATGGAAGCGGTTTAGCAAGAAAGTGGCGATGGCTACGAAGATGAAAGTAGTAATGGAAACACGAGAGGCGTTCCCTGAGTTCGGCAAACTACTGGGAAGTGCACATTCTTCGCCATTGAAATACACCTTGGAAGGGAACCCATAGCCTTTTTCAACGTTTATATTGGGTGTGTATTTCTTCGTGAATGAAATCACCGATTGTTGTTTTCCGGGGATTCTCGGATCGCTTGATTTTTGTCCCATTTGTCCCTTGCATCAAGTATTCTAAGCCTTTCAATGCTTGGAAGAAGATTGTGTTCTTAACGTTGTTCAGGTTTTTGGTTCCGTTGAACGAATAAACTTGGTCGTAACCTTTGTATGCTTTCTTCATTTCGACGGCGACGAACCAGTCGACGAACGGAAGTTCTCCCCAGTTGAAAAGCGTCATCCTCGCCGTCCATCCGCTCTTGTGATCGGAGTTGAGGTGCCAGTTTATGCTGACGCCGCAGTTGTCGGGACAAGGCAACTTACGAGGAACCTCTTTGTGTTTGAGCGCTGCGTATGCTTTTGCTTTCCTCGTCCTGTTTTCGGCCGGAACAAGGAGAGCTTCCGGTGGGATAAACATCGCCGTCTTGTCGGGATTGCATTTACTGGTGTCGATACTGTCGCATCCGCAAGCGCACGTGGGGCAGGGGACGGCGTAGTCGCTGTAATAAGCCGTGAACGAAACGCAACACCTCGATTTCTTCTCTCCGGCGTCGTGAAGTTGCAGACGACTTGCCAACTCGCGATGGCGTATGTTTTAGCATCGAGGCCGGTCGATTCGGGGAACTCCGTGGGGTCTATTCTAATCGGCGGTCCACATTTGTAACGGGCGTTAAGATAGCCCGTGATGTTCCATTTTTGTGGCGGATACAACACTTTCTGAGAGACATCCGGTGGGATTTTATAGACCCTTAATTGAAACATAGCTCGAGCTTTGCTCGGGTCCATTAATGGCGGCAACAAAGTCCCGTTTTTACAACAATAAGGGACCTTACCGACCTTGGTATCGTTTGCTTTTATCAATGGCAAATCGGTGATCGTCGGTCTTTTGTCGCAGTTCAAGACTCGAGTGAAATCCAAGCCTGTGAGGTATTTTCCGGGTAAACCGTAAACGCAGCCGGAGTAATCCATTCGGGGAGTGTAGGCTCCTTTCATTGAGTAGATGAACTCGCCTCTCATCCATTCCCATGTCAGGTTCCAGCGATCAAGTTTGCCGATCGGGCTGTTGTCCATCGTCACTTGTGCCTCGTAGCTGCCTTCATATGATTTGAGAACATCGTACGTGAACGTCAGATCTCCGTTTTGCTTGGGCATGTACTGGCTCTTGATGCTCTTGGCTTTGTATTTCGGATCCCTCTTGCAACATACATGCATGTAGGTTTCTATAGGGGAAAAAAAGGGTTAAAATAAGAAGAAGAAAAACAAAGATATTTAGCCAAGAGAATCAGGGTAAATTGATTCAATATTACGGGACATCAGAAATTATTTTATGATCTAAAGTAATTGTTATATTAATCCAAGGAATTTATCAGAATTTTACAATAATTAAAAAAAAAATGTGTTGATTATACGACGATTTCATCATCTTGCCATACGTGCTCCTTGTCTCTCTTACGTTCGAATTATATATTTTAAAAAATTTAAACTAGGAGAAATTAACCCCGATATATATATATATATATATATATATTATAATGATCATTAATGGATTAATCGAAGCTTACTATATTTAGTGTTCTTGGGGCATTTCCAGCCATCATTTGCAAGAGAGATGTTTTTGGGCATTGGAGTGGTCTTCTCGCTCAACCCGAACATGGAACCCTTGATCAGAATCTGCACGGCAATCTGAGTATAATCCCCGGCGGTGTCAATCGATGTCTTGAGGTCTGTACTGGGGGAACCTGAAATGGTTGTTCCGTTCCCCACCGCCACCGGAAAATCCCCGGCAGAGTCGATGATGACGGCGTTGGTGAGGGAAACCAATATCTCCTTATGTTGAAACCCGATATACATCTTCCATCCTTTTACCTCTTCCGTCCCAGCATTCACAATGGTGGCCATGGAATCAAACGTCCACGGCTGAGCCGACAAGTTCTTCAAGATTGGCACCGATTTACTCCTGGAGGTAAAAGAATAGCTCAAGAACACGCCGTTGCAATTGTCCATTTCCGGCGGGGGTGCCGGAGCCCTTTTCTCCTCGTCGGCATAGTCGTCGACGATCGTAGCACCATCACAGACGTGAGTTCTAATATGGATCAAAATTAATGCAAGAAATAAGTGTTTCACCCCAGACACTTTCATGCCTGCTTTTCTCTCCTTTTGTTTTTTGGTTGGCCAATGCAGGGAACGTAGAGAACGGCGGAGGAAAAAGAAAGGGGGTGGAGAAGTTAGCCGCGCAGCCACTACGCGGCGGAGGGAGAAGAGAAGCGGTGAAAGAATTCCGAGTGAAACCCTGTGGAGTTTAGAGATAAAAGGGGTACGAAGAAGAACGCACATTAGGGATATGAAGTGTAGCTAAATTCTCTGCCTCTAGTTTTGTGCGGCTGCTTCGGACATGGAAAATTAGTTATTTTAGTTTTGTCGATTAACAATGTTTTTCATTTTTGCTGTTTTTAGATTTGTTGTCAAAGTATTCGTAATGGTTTATGTATTTTTTTTAGTGGTTAAATGGCTTTTAGATTTCATTTTTAATATATAAATATTACGGATGCAAAATTTTATGGTAGAAGAATGAATTTAAATTTATAAAGTTTAAAAAAATAAACTTGAACTTATAAAATTTTAAAGGACGAAAATAAAATTTTAATAAAAATACATAAAAATTTAAAATTATCAACACGCACCTACTTCTGGTTTGATTTTGTACCGTGATTATCAATATGTTTGTCAAAAATTAAAGGGTAAATAATTTTCCTTGAATTTTAAGATTTGTATTTATCATTAAATTTAAACTATTTGAATTTTGATGTTAAGTTCTAAGTTTAATTAAAGTATTGAATTATTAAAATATTAATAGTTGGATGATGTAATACTTTGATGATGACACGTGTTATGTAGAAGTAAAATAAATTATATCATACTACCATTTTATTATCTTAATTAAGATTTTTTTACCTATTTTTAAATTATTGTTTAAAATCATCACTTTAAGACATATTTTGTCATAAACTACAACATACCACTAAAACGACGTACTGAAATAACTAAGTAAATATTAAAAAGATAAATTATACGTTTAGTACTTACACTATCATTTTTATTTCATTTTAATAAATAAATTTTATTTTTTGTTAAATCATTAACGATAATGTGATGTGAAGTATGTCATGTCAATTTTTTTAATTTCCACTTAAAACTAAATTTATGGTGTCCCAAATTTGAATTTTATAATCATAAAATAATGTTGATTTCATGGTGATATTATTATATAAGTCAAATTCAAAATGTGGTGAAATATATACAAATAACTAGTTTAGTTCAATGGTTGAGTGATATGTTTCGCATGTAAGATACTCAAGATCGATTCATACTAAGAGCAAGAATGATTTATATATCTTTTTATCTCATAGGTAGTGTCACATGTCATTACCTAATTGATTGAATAAAATTAATTAAAAAATAATGATAAATAAAAAAAAGGTGATGAGGTAATTAAAAAATATCGACATGTCATGCTACATAAGAATTTCCGTCAATAATTTAAAAAAATTAAAGTTTAAATACTAAAATTAAATAAAAATGATAGTTTATGTACAAAACTATAATTTCTTTTTAATATTTACGAACAATTTAACTAGTGGTATTGTAGACACCCGTTTTTGTCCGGGTATACAAAAATATTACTTTATTATTATTATTATTATTATTATTATTATTATTTTATTATTAACAAAATTATTTACATTTTGTAGGCTAAATTACAAGCCCAGCGGAACAAGCACTAAACCCACCCGAAGCCCATTACAAGAAGCCCCAATCAGTGACCCAATTGCAACACTCAAAAACACACCAAGAGGATCCAGACCTGACCCGGATCCGATCCGATGACCCGACTCACCTAGGGTCTGAAACCCTAACCCTTGTGAACTGCTATTGCCTGAACATTGACGCTACTGTTGTCGACAGTTTCAGAGCCGCCACTCTCATCAACAGTGACCGAAAGTCAAAGTTGTCTATCAACAAATCTATTAAACAATTTGGAGCAAATCTATTCAAAATCATATTTCATCGCCTTCCCCCCTAAACTAATTTTTTTGAGTCTACCGGATCCCTCGGAGAAACGTTATGGCAGGTATGTCTCGGTACGTCGTTTAAATGATATATTGCAGTATGCGACTTACGTCATAGAATTTCCCCATCACCTTTTATCACTTTTCTCAAAATCTATTTAGAATAAAACTCATAATATTAAACATAAAAAAATATATCATTTTCGAGGTTTTGAGGGATATTGTTACAGCAGGAGGAGAAGAGCTTGGAAATGACGAAGGAATTGAGGGAAGATGAGGTCAAGGGTTAGGGTTTAAGGAGGTAGAATTGGGGATCGAGGGAAGAGAGGGATTTGAAATTGGGGATTTAGGGATTAAAGTAAAAGAAGAGGGAATGAGATATTTACCTTCTGATTTGGAGCAGATTAAACGTGGGAGTTAAGAGGGAGTGGACCGTCCGAGTTGTAGTCCAGCAGGAGAGGAATGAGCCCAAGTTCGATGGCCCAGGATCTGAGGAGAGAAGAGAATATGAGTTAGTTATAGCTGTTATAGAGTACTGACAGCTGACACATTTTAAATTACAATTATAGCCCTGTAACTAAATAAAACAATGGCTAAGAAGAATTGATTTCTCAAGTAATGAATGAAGTATCTCCTTTCTGTAATCTCTCAATTCTAATTTCTTCTTCTTTTATCCTTTCTATTACTCTAAACTATAACAATTGGTAATCAGAGCTACGATTCTGGCAAAAATTTTTTAGGGCATACCAAAGAAGAACCAATCGATGGCAGAAGCAGATTTAGCTGGGATTCAGAAAAAAATTGCAGACCTTGCTGCTTTGGTGAAACAAGGCCAAAATGAGACTAATCCACCTAAATGGTGGGAGAATCAGGAAAACAAGATCACTGCATTGGAGGTAAGAATGGTCACGAATCACGGTTATGTGGAAGATATCCTGAAGATCTTAACTGGAAGAAATGGTGAACAAGAGCAATCTGCAGGGGATCAGGTATACACTCCTAATAATTCTAAAGATGGGGAGAAAAATCCTGTTTTGGTGACTGTAGTTAAGGATAAATCCAGATTCTCTTATAAAATTGATGAACCTAGAATTTTGAGGGATAAACCTGATGCTTGTTTAGCCCCTAAGAACAGTCCTAGACCTGAGAATCAAATGGGTGAAAACATTAATAATAGACCTGTTATGTTGGGATTGGAAACTGAAAACAGGGGAGCAGGGGGTTCATTTAACAGTTCAGGGACTATGTGGCATAGACCCAAAATAGAGTTGCCATTTTTTGAGGGGGTTAATCCTAGGGGGTGGCTGCAGAAGTGTCTCAAGTATTGTTCTTTATGCAATGTTTCTGTAGATCAAAGGTAGAAGTGGCTACTATGTATCTTACAGGAAAAGCAAAAATTTGGTTTGATGGCTATATTATGCAGAAGCATCATGTAACTTGGCATGAGTTTGAAGCTGATTTGTGCCATAGATTCAGTGATAGGTTTTTTTCTGACATTGTGGAGGAATTTACTAAGCTTACTCAGAAGGGATCTGTTGAAGACTATCAAGAAAGGTTTCAGGAGTTACAACCACACATGTTATTACAAAATCCTACCTTGAGTGAGGATTTTTTTGTGTCACTTTTATAAGTGGGCTTAGAGATGACATCAAACATAGAGTAAAAGCTTTAGATCCTAAAAATTTATCTGAGGCATGCAAGCAAGCTAAGCTCTATGAGTTGTCTTTGGAGTTTGAAAGTAGAAGGTTGAGACCTTCCTTTAAAAGCCCACCCTACCCAAACCCCATTCATACTTCCAAGCCAAATTCAGTTCCACTACCTATTAAATCCTCCCCAAATTCCAATACTAAACAGACTCTCATTGAGTACATAAGACAAAACAACCTTTGTTTTAAGTGTGGAGATAAATTTCAGCCAGGCCATCAATGTAAAACAAGAAACCTCAATATGATGATTGAAGAGGACAATCCTATTCCTACAAAATCAGTTCCTATTGATTCAGACCAACAGTTATTACAAGAAGAGGAAAACTTAGAGATATCTATGAATGCTATTACGGGGTGTATTAGTCATAATATTTTGAGGATTCAAGGAACAATACAAGGCATACCTTTGAATATTTTGATTGACAGTGGAAGTACACATAGCTTTTTGACACCAGAATGGGCTGATGCTGGATTTCAGGTTCTAACTCCCTATCATTTAGCTATTACAGTAGCTAATGGCCAACAGCTCTATAGTTCAGCTAGATGCAACAAGGTGGAGTGGCAGATGCAAGGGCACTCTTTTATACATGACTTTAGACTCCTTAAATTGGGAGACAGTGATATGGTTTTAGGGGTTGATTGGATGAGGGTATATAGTCCAATTTTGATGGACTTCAATCAACTGACAATGAGTTTTCAGCATCAAGGTGAAAATATTGTTATACAGGGACAACAACCTTCACTGCTGTTATAGCAGATTTCAGGTGCTACTTTATTAAAAATGACAGCATCTGAGGCAGCTATTTTGGGGTATGTGGTTTTGTTGAGTATGACTGAAACTCCTAAGTCAGTTCCTACAGCTCTTAAACCTCTTTTAAAGAGGTATAACTCTGTTTTTGAGGAACCTAAAGGATTACCTCCTACAAGGACTCATGATCATGCTATTTCCCTCAAACCTGGTTCTAGTCCTGTTAATTTGAGGCCCTACAGATTTCCTCATACCCAGAAGACTGAAGTTGAAAGACAGATTTCTACAATGTTATCATCTTCCATTATTCAACCTAGCAAGAGTCCCTTTGCTTCTCCATGCCTATTGATAAAGAAAAAAGATGGGACTTGGAGGTTTTGTGTTGATTACAGACAATTAAACAATCTGACAGTAAAGGACAAGTTTCCTATTCCTGTGGTGGAGGACTTATTAGATGAATTATATGGAGCAGTTTATTTTTCCAATATTGACTTAAGGTCAGGCTATTGGCAAATCAGAATTAAAGAAGAGGATATTTACAAAACAGCATTCAGAACTCATCAAGGGCATTATGAATTCAAGGTAATGCCATTTGGTCTTACTAATGCTCCTGCTACATTTCAAGCACTAATGAATGATTTGTTTAAATCATTTCTTAGAAAATTTGTTTTGGTGTTCTTTGATGATATATTGGTCTACAATAATTCTATGGCAGAACATATTACTCATTTGCAATTAGTTTTAGAGATTTTGAAGGTCAATCAACTATTTGCAAAAATGTCCAAGTGTTTTTTTGGATAGACCCAAGTGGAGTACTTGGGACATATTATTTCTACAGTAGGAGTAGCAACAGATCCTAGTAAGATATAAGCTATGAAGAATTGGCCCCTTCCTAAATCTTTGAAGTCTTTGCGTGGATTTTTGGGTTTAACTGGTTATTACAGGAGGTTTATTAAAGACTATGGATCCATTAGTAAGCCTTTAACTCAAATGCTTACTAAGGATAATTTTCAGTGGAATACTGCAGCTTTGACTGCTTTTGAATTGTTAAAACAGGCTATGTGTGTGGCTCCAGTTTTGGCTTTACCTGATTTCAGCAAAAGTTTCTGTTTGGAAACAGATGCTATCTCATGAGGAATTGGTGCTGTGTTATATCAAGAGGGCAGACCTATTGCCTATCTCAGTAAGGCCTTAAGTCTTAGACATGCTACCCTCTCTATCTATGAAAAGGAGTATCTTGCTATTTTACTAGCAGTTTCTAAGTGGAGGCATTACTTAGAGAGTTAGCCTTTTATTATTAAAAGTGATCATGAACCACTAAAGTACTTATTGGAGCATAAATTGACCACTATAATTCAAAAGAAAGGGTTGACTAAATTACTGGGGTTGGACTATACTATTCAATATAGAAGGGGTAAACCTAATACTGTAGCAGATGCTTTGTCAAGGCAATGGGAAGATACTGGTAACTGTTTGGCCATGGGAACTACTTTGCTTATTCCTAGCTGGGTACATGAAGTTGAAACTAGCTATAAGGATGACATATTGGCTGCTGATTGGATCAAATTATTATCTGTAACACCTACTCCTGCTCCTAATTGGACATATTCAAAAGGGATTCTAAGATTCAGAGGCAGAGTTAACATTGGATCTAATGGGTCTCTTAGACTCCAAATTCTTCAAGTTCTACATGATTCTCCTCATGGAGGGCATTCTGGGACTCAAGCTACATATCAGAGGATTAGATCCTATTTTTATTGGCCTAGGCTGAAAGCAATGGTGGTCAACTATATAAGATGTTGTACAGTTTGTCAGTAAACTAAGGTTGAGCATATATCTAAACCAGGACTGCTACAGCCCCTTCCTATTCCTCAACAAGCTTGGGATGTGGTTACTATGGATTTTATTGATGGCTTACCTACTTCTTTGAGAAAGAATTGTATATTGGTTGTGGTGGATAAGTTCACAAAATACAATCATTTTATGGCATTGTCTCATCCCTATACTGTGGTGGAGGTGGCTAAACTCTATCTTGATAATGTTTACAAGTTACATGGTCAACCTAAATTAGCTATTTCCGATAGACATAAAACATTCACTAGTCTCTTTTGAAGAGAACTAATGAAGCATCTTGGAACTACTACACTGTTCAGCACAGCTTACCATCCTGAGACTGATGGTCAGACAGAAAGGGTAAATCAATGTTTGGAGCAATATTTAAGGGGTTTATGCTTTTTTCAACCTAAGCAATGGGCTAAGTGGTTGCCTCATGCAGAGTGGTGGTATAATACTACCTACCATACTGCCCTGAAAATTACACCTTTTCAGGCATTGTATGGTTATAAGCCTCCTACTATGGTTTGGCAGACAAACTCTCATGTACAGACAGTTCATGATTTAATGAAAAGCAGAGAGGACATTAGACAGTTAGTAAAGCTACAATTGGAGAATGCTAGCAACAGGATGAAACAAAAAGCATATAAGAACATAACATAAAGGGTTTTTACATTCGGAGATACAGTTTACCTGAAGCTGCAACCATATCGACAGACTTCCTTGGCCCTGCGAAAAAATTTAAAGCTAGCAGCGAAATTTTATGGCCCTTATAAAATTATTGAAAAAATTGGGGAAGTTGCGCATAGATTAGACTTACCTGAATCATCACGTCTACATCCAGTCTTTCATGTAAGTCTGTTAAAAAAACACATCGGGCCCTCAGCAGTCTCTTCAACGACTCCTCCTGCAATGGACGAAGAAGGACAGATAACAATAGAACCTTACAAGGTGATGGGCAGAAGGATTATCAACAGACAAAACAAACATGTTACACAGTTGTTGGTGCGATGGACGAACCTTGATGAGACCAATGATACATGGGAAGATTATACTATTTTGCGAGGGCAATTTCCAGGCTTTGATCCTTGGGGTCAAGGATCGATTCCAGCGGCGGGTATTGTTAAAGTAGGAGGAGAAGAGCGTGGAAATGACGAAGGAATTGAGGGAAGAGGAGGTCAAGCGTTAGGGTTTGAGGAGGTAGAATTGGGGATCGGGGGAAGAGAGGGATTTGAAATTAGGGATTTAGGGATTAAAGTAAAAGAAGAGGGAATGAGATATTTACCTTCTGATGTGGAGCAGATTAAACGTGGGAGTCAAGAGGGAGTGGACCGTCCGAGTTGCAGTCCAGCAGGAGAGGAATGAGCCCAAGTTCGATGGCCCAGGATCTAAGGAGAGAAGAGAATATGAGTTAGTTATAGCTGTTATAGAGTACTGACAGCTGGCACATTTTAAATTACAATTATAGCCCTGTAACTAAATAAAATAATGGCTAAGAAGAATTGATTTCTCAAGTAATGAATGAAGTATCTCCTATCTGTAATCTCTCAATTCTAATTTCTTCTTCTTTTATCCTTTCTATTACTCTAAACTATAACAGATATTTGAATTAATTGTTCGAAAATTTAAACCATGAAAAATATTTTTTGAGAAGACATATATAATATCTCAAAATTAGTCTTATTAGACGATCACCGAAGGAAATTAGAACATTAAAACATAAATTTTTTAAATTAACTTTCATCAAATTTTATGAATTTTATGAAAAATCAATCCGATTATAAAAAAAAGATAGTCAAATACAATCATTTTGTTATTGTTCTTGTCATAATTGATGACCAATGATTGACAATAAATGACGAACAACATCGGTTTGAGGAGTTGACGATTTTATGTATAGGCCAAATTGATACAAAACTAAAGTTTATAAAACAAAATAATAATGTTATCTTGTTTTAGCATTTTAATAACCAACACTTAAAACTAAAATTCATTGGTAGAATTAAAAACAATTTAAATCGAAAATAGCTTTAATATTTCAATCGTGGAATGAGGATAATTTTAAGTTTTACACCCACAAGATCAAAGGAAGTAATAAAAAGGGTAAATTACGTGTTTAGTACCTGAACTATCATTTTTAATATTATACTCGTGGAATGAGGATAATTTTAATCACATTAGAATGTTGAATGCATGGGAATCCATGCACGAAACGTAGGAAAAAGGATTAAGTTTTAAGCATGATTAAGAAGACATAACAATACTTCTAATCAAATTACAACAAACACAGTAATTAATCCAGTAATCAAACTCCAGAGACTAAAAAAAAAACAAAGTTAAGCAAAATCCCAGAATGTTCTTCACTGGCTTGTCGAGTATCTTGTGTTCCAATACTTCTCAATCTCCTCAGCTGTTCTTCCTGGAATTCTCCCAGCAATCAAACTCCACCTGATACATACAAATGTTAAAGATACAAAAACTCTCACGCGTTATGGAAATATTTACATGATTTACCTTTCTCCAACCAAATTGAACATCCTGATTATCAGCGTTTCCTCATCATCTGAGAACTCCAGTTCGGAATCTTGTTTACTGTGCTCCTCTGGTGAAAAAAAAAAGTAATGAAGAAGAAGAAAGAAAATCCCAAACAGTAATGAAATATAAAAACATGGCTTAGGGTTCTTACCTATGGTGTCCATGGATGCATTTTCACTAGAAGAATGTTCTGATTCGGCCATTTATTAATTCCAGTTGTAGCAGAAGAGAAATTATGAGTTCGGGTATGCTGAGACATGCATTTAAATACTGTTTCCAGTGACTAAAGAGAAAGAAAAAACATTCTCTTGTATGTTAGTTGGGAAAAATAGAATGTTAGTTGGGCAAATAGAATATGGAGCTTGGTGATGGTATATGTTAGGTGGAAATGTAGTGTTCAATTACTGATAAAGATTTTTAGACCAACACATGGACTTTAAGCCAAAAGGTTGTTGTACATCTCCAGTTGGAAAGATTTACAAATATTTTCATCTGCTGTTCATCTGCAATCTTCTGCAGACGATTCTCTTGGTTTTAACTGATATTACTGCTCAGACTTGAATTTTGCAACTTGAACTTTTGATTTGAGTCTTATTTGAATTCACGTATCCATTAGTACCCATTAAACTTGAAAGTTTAGTACCAGAAATCGAAACCCAAGGCATGAAAATCTAAAGATAAACAATGGTGGTTCGGGGTACCAGAAATGCAGTGTGGTACTGATAAAACTATGCATCAGGAGTCAGGGTTGAGGACCCACCATCACAAGCATGCTTGCATTGCAGAAAAAAAAAAGTGATTTTTCTTTCTGGGGGTTCAGAGAAAAAGGTGAGTAGCTCACATGGCATCAATGTGTATATGATAGTCATATGCTACTTGTATTTATTTATTTTTGTTATAACCCAACAAGAAAAGATTAATTACACTAATGGTTATTATATTTTTAGGTCGTTTGCACTATAATTAATGAAATCGAAAAACTTCCATTTAGGTTTGTATGCTGTTATTCGTTACTAATTGTATCTGAGTCAGTATGGTTATATGTCAATTTTTTTAAATAAACATATGCCCTCTATTAATGGTAATAAATTGGGTACATCGATAATTCACCTTTTCTAATTTGAAAGGAGATAGTCACAGTTAGTAAAAGAACGTCAATCGTAGGCTAGTGTTCTTGTATAAAAGGAAAATGTTCACGAGGAAGAAAATGATGACATGAGGAAGATACATAGGCGACGTGGGTAGAAAGGGTTCCAGTCTATTTTTAGTCACGTTAGCATGTACATGGAGTCATCATAGTTATTTGTAGATAGGTAGGTAAGATAGAGCTAATATTTAGAATTTGAATTTTATTCTAATACATCACATAGATCTGCTAGGAATCCTATCCAAATCTTGTCTATGCACAATAATTATCAAATCTCAACGGAAACTAGGTTATCTTCAAAGGTATTCTCTAGAAGTGTAACATCCTCTAATAAGATATGACACATGTGACCACCGTGTTACTATAAAAACTGAGATAAAAGCTCTTTGCTGAAGAGGAAAATCAAAGTCGAGACACTTGCCAAGGGGTCGAACGTATGACCACCAAATCACTTTAGGAGAAAATATAAATTAACTCAACCTTACATGATTACAGATCCCAACAAGGCAGTTTACATACACGAGAGAGAAGGGATAGAGCCAGAACTGCAGATCACAGTAAGGCATTTGCATAACAAGACGAACAGAATATGTCCATTTTCGCATGCAAAGATTAAACAACGTGTTACTTCCACCATTCCACGTATTCTCCATGCAAAGGTTCAAGCTCTCCTACAAATAGCCATCACTCCCCGCCCTGTTTCTCACCATCAAAACCCTATAACCAAATATATATCCCACTTACCTGTAATTCAACAATGGCAAAGCTCGCAGTCTACTTAGCTACCTTCGCCCTCGTTTTGTTCGTCGCTCATGCTTCGATCACAACCGTGACTGTCGATGAGGAGGACACATGGAGGCCGTCTAGGCGATCACAGAGCAGCTGCCAAGAGCAGATAAGGGAGCAAGACCATCTCAAGGACTGCCAGAAATACATGGAGGAAGAGTGCAGTTGTAGCAGCAGCAGCAGAAGGTGCAATAGACAATGCAACAGGTACCTTGACTCCTGTTGCTGGCATCTAGAGAAGATGGATAACCAATGCCGATGCCCCGGTCTAAAACACGCGGCGATGCAACAGATGAAAGGACAGATGGGAAGAGAAGAGATGCAAGAGCTTTATGAGGCTGCTGAAAAAATTATGTCAAAATGTGACATGCAGCCTAGGAGGTGTGATTTTCCTTCTCGCGACAGGGCCTAAAGGACCATAGCCGCAGATAAAATGCTGAAGAATAAATGCTAAATGTCTCCCACACTACGGGGTGACTAGCTTTCCTTGTAATAAAAGCTCATCATCGTGGGCACTTTTGTTAATTGTTTATGAAAAGTTTCTCATCTGCTTTAATATTTACTTTTGCAACCTTATTTTTGGTTAAAGAACAATAACTTCCCTTTGATTATATATTGAATTACAAACACAAATTGCAACATGAAAGTACACGTAATTAAGAAGGGGAATTTTAGAGCAATATCAAGCTTTATTTAATATAGTAATTGAAATGTGGTTATATAACCACTACGAACACCAACAAAAGATAAGAAACATTTAATAGAGGAGTTTGCCGCTTTAACGGCAGAACACATAAAGTTCAAGGAATATTATACTACATTATATTAGACATCAAAGGCAGTTTAGTACTATAACCCAAATCAGTGACCACCACGGAGGCGAAGGACAAGGTGCAGAGTGGACTCCTTCTGGATGTTGTAATCAGCAAGAGTACGACCATCCTCCAATTGCTTCCCAGCAAAGATCAACCTCTGCTGATCTGGGGGAATCCCCTCCTTGTCCTGGATCTTTGCTTTCACATTGTCAATTGTGTCCGAGCTCTCAACCTCCAGGGTGATAGTTTTTCCAGTCAGGGTCTTGACAAATATCTGCATCCCTCCTCTAAGGCGCAAGACCAAATGCAGGGTTGACTCCTTCTGAATGTTATAGTCAGCAAGAGTCCTCCCGTCCTCGAGCTGCTTTCCAGCAAATATCAACCTCTGCTGGTCAGGTGGGATTCCCTCCTTATCTTGGATCTTGGCCTTAACGTTATCAATTGTATCGGAGCTCTCCACCTCCAATGTAATGGTCTTACCAGTCAAGGTTTTCACAAAAATCTGCATCCCACCACGCAGACGAAGAACCAAGTGGAGGGTCGACTCTTTCTGAATATTATAATCGGCAAGTGTCCTCCCATCCTCCAGCTGCTTACCAGCGAAGATCAGCCTCTGTTGATCTGGTGGAATCCCCTCCTTGTCCTGGATCTTAGCTTTCACATTGTCAATTGTATCAGAACTCTCAACTTCCAATGTAATAGTCTTTCCAGTAAGAGTCTTCACAAAAATTTGCATGCCACCTCGGAGACGCAACACCAAATGGAGGGTAGACTCCTTTTGAATGTTATAGTCTGCTAGGGTCCTGCCATCTTCAAGCTGTTTCCCAGCAAAAATTAACCTCTGCTGGTCCGGTGGGATGCCCTCCTTGTCCTGAATCTTAGCCTTCACATTATCAATTGTGTCGGAGCTCTCCACCTCAAGGGTGATTGTCTTGCCAGTAAGAGTTTTCACAAAGATCTGCATGCCACCCCTGAGACGAAGGACAAGGTGTAGGGTAGACTCCTTTTGGATGTTGTAGTCAGCAAGTGTACGACCATCCTCAAGCTGTTTTCCAGCAAAGATAAGCCTCTGCTGGTCCGGTGGGATGCCCTCCTTGTCCTGGATCTTGGCCTTGACATTATCGATTGTGTCGGAGCTTTCCACCTCAAGGGTGATTGTCTTGCCAGTAAGTGTTTTTACAAAGATCTGCATACCACCCCTCAGCCGAAGGACAAGGTGTAGGGTAGACTCCTTCTGGATGTTGTAATCAGCAAGTGTACGACCATCCTCAAGCTGTTTTCCAGCAAAGATAAGCCTCTGTTGGTCTGGAGGAATCCCTTCCTTGTCTTGGATCTTGGCCTTGACATTATCGATTGTGTCGGAGCTTTCCACCTCAAGGGTGATTGTCTTTCCAGTAAGTGTTTTTACAAAAATCTGCATACCACCCCTCAGCCGAAGGACAAGGTGTAGGGTAGACTCCTTCTGGATGTTGTAATCAGCAAGTGTACGGCCATCCTCAAGCTGTTTTCCAGCAAAGATAAGCCTCTGTTGGTCGGGAGGGATCCCTTCCTTATCCTGGATCTTGGCCTTGACATTATCAATTGTGTCTGAGCTTTCCACCTCCAGAGTGATGGTCTTACCGGTAAGAGTTTTCACAAATATCTGCATCTGTTATGCAAGAAAAATAACTCATGATTACTTTATATTTTCCAATATCCTTTGCTTGAATAAAAATTATAACCTTTACCCTCCAAAAAAGAAAACAGATAGCTAAAAAACATAAGCAGAAGTTCCGAAGATTAAATTTGGCATATATCATATCTACATCTAAAATTATACAATAGTATAGCATCTTGGCACGTGTGCATATAAGATATAAATTAATGAATAATTGGCAAATCAATCGAAGATCAAAATCAACAGTATTCAATATAATAAATCAAAGAACATGAACAATAACCGTCAAATTGGTCTAACCACCCTAACTAGATCCCACCGATCATATTAATACCAATCAAAAAGAATTGATGAACCAGAATTCGAAAAAAAATTACTTTTTTACAAACAGATGCTAAAATTTTATCCCGGAATAGCTCGAATTGATCAAGTAATCAAACCAAAACCCTAAAAAACAAAAATCTAGCAAAATTCGACAACAATAAGAAATCAAGAACTGAAAAGGGGTAAACAAATGAAAACCAGAAGAAAATTACCTTTCGATTGAGGGAGAGAGAGAATTGGAATCGAGAGCTTTGACGAACAAATATCAGAAGAGGAGCGAAGAGATTTGGGCTTTTGATTTTGATGTGAGAATAAGAGGAAAAAGAATGATTAATTTATAAGGGGACATTGCCGACTTAATGAAGAAAAGTAGGGGAAATTAATGAAGGGTATGAAGCCACGTGTTAGTAGAATATTTGATGACGTGGATTAGACGCTAAGATTAGTGTTTTCCTTTGACGTTGAGATTTAGGAAAGGTATTTTGCCTTCAACGAAGCTGCCGTTTTTGGCTTTTCCTTTTTCATTATTTTCTTGAATAATAAATATATTAATAGAAATACTGAAAATGTATTAAATTTAAATAAAATTGATTTATGCTTTATATTTATTTACTTAAATATATATTTTTATCTTTATCTATATTTATAATATAGAATTTTGATATACTCTATTATTATGGCTTTAATATCCATTAGATTATAGCTCTATTTGATATCGACTTCCTGGTATTATAAATATAGAATTCAGAAAAAGCGTTTTACACAGCTTAGACTAAGATAATAATACAACTCTCTCTCACTTATTTTTATGTTTTTTCTTCTTCATGTACCTCTTATTGCTTCGTTTAGATTATTTTCATAACACGTTATCAGTACGACTTGCTCTGAAGTAATAATTTTATCGAATATCATATTCATCATCTATAATTTTTCTTTTGAGATCTTAGATGATAGAGATTAGATTTTTCAATCTTCAATACACCATAATATCATATAAGTATATTATATATATATATATATATATATATATATATATATACAATTTCTATGCATATGTTTACTTTTGATTAAAGTTTTTTATTTATAGGAAGCCGCTAGTTTTATTAAAAATTAAAAATATCTAGAATTACAATGAAGATTTATAAGCATAATCGTAAACGTAAGCTAAATTATAAACATAAACTAAATTATATTTAGGGCATCTTCATATAACCATTTACACAAAAATTAGCCACCTAAATCATGTAATGACCAAAAAGGGAAAATGTTAAAAAACTAACCAATGCTCGAACAAAATAAAGATATGAACAAATCTGACTGCATCGGCAAACAAACCACAAAAGATGACGAAACTATTGAAAGACCACCGACAAATCATAAATCAGAGTCAAGCGACGTGAGAAAATTATCCACGAACACAAAACATGTATACAAATCAATCTGAGGGTCCAAAGCAGGGAAGATCATCATGATAACAAATAAACATCATCTTGATCAGTCGTGGCGATGTCAATAGGGATGACAACTGAACCCGAACCCGAACCCGAACCCGACGGGTTCCGACTTGATCCGACTCGATCGGGTCGGATTTTTTAAAAAAAAAATGGGTTCTGGTTGGTTTTTTATGCACTGTTCAGGTCAGATTTTTCATGATAACAAATTAATTTAAAATATAAAAAATCATTAATAAAAAATAAAATTATTATTTAAATTAAAAAATCAATTTAATGATTATATATATTATTGTTAAATTTATCAAATAATTTAAATTTTTAAATATTTTTGAGTTAAAATACATATATGAAATTATTAATAAAAATTTTAAAATTATTACTTAAGTTGTACAATTTAAATTTATGATTATATATAAATTAGTGTTAAATTTGTCAAATAATTTATTCATTTTTAATAAAAATAAACATATATATATATATATATATGTATTGAACTTAGCAATAAAATTTTGAATAATTTTAATTTTTTACTAATAATCTCATATATATATATATATAATTATTTTTATTAAAAATATGTTACAATATGAAAGTCTATATATTAGTTACAATATGTAATTTGCGTTCTGCAACTATTAATCAACCGGAGGGTCTAGCTTAGTGGTTAGGGTGCTGATTCATAACTCACAGTACCTAGGTTTAAACCCTACCACATTAATAGAATTTATAAATATTGAGGATTAAATGTAAAATTGTGCTAATTTCGTTAACTAGTACATTAGTATTTCATGTAACTGTTAACGATAAGTGGCTTGATAGAAAATAACTAAAAAGTTAGGTGGTTTGATTGACAAAATTAAAAGATCAATGGTTAAAGTAAAAGGGTTACATAGTTGAGTGGTCAATGGTATAATTACCCTTTTAACTATTATTTTTAGAAAATATGATGTATAAATAATTTGATTCATATTCAAATTTATCAGTTAATTTAATCAATAATCGGAAATATTATCATGTATAATACTTAATTATTTTTGTATTTAAAATTAATCATTATAAAATTATAATCAAATTTATAATTAAAATACATTTAGACATTACGAATATAAAATTTATTAATTTAGATGGAATTTTACAAAAATTTATTATAATAATATTTTTTGTAATTTATTTTTCATTATTAATGTTAAGATTCTAACTTAAAAAATGGTATTGTATTATAATAATGTATGGAACTTAAAACTTTATTATTATTCTATAAGGAAAAGCTAGGGAAAGGCAAACAAATATTTCTTTATAATATGCTTTTCAAGCAACATCTCCTTTTGGGCTTTAACCCCTCGTTCCCATCATTTCTTTCTCATAAATACCCTTTACAGAAACCAATCATCAGTCAC
The DNA here is from genome assembly GCF_006381635.1 of Hibiscus syriacus. Lineage (NCBI taxonomy): Eukaryota > Viridiplantae > Streptophyta > Magnoliopsida > Malvales > Malvaceae > Hibiscus > Hibiscus syriacus. The sequence continues at coordinate 143,686 of NW_024063066.1, forward strand.
CGGGAAGCATGTCGGATACCATCGGAGGATGTTGCAGATTCGTCTTCACTTTGGGTCTAACAGCACTTTTCATGTGGCTAAGCCTACGTACTTCGAACCCCAAATGTTCCATCGAGAAATTCTACTTGCCTTCGCTTAACAAAACCTTAAACACCCCAAACGATACCACCTTAAACCTCACGTTAAAGCTAAGCAACCCCAACAAAGACAAAGGGATAAAGTACGATCCGGTGAACGTCACGGTTTTCGATTATTCGAACAGAAGTCATGTCATAGGCAACGTTCTGGTGCCGGCGTTTTACCAGGGTCACAAAAAGAACGCTAAAAAGGACGGTACGGGGACCGCTAACACGACGGTGGCGTTGCAGGCGGTTGCCGACAACGGAACGGGGGTTTTCCGGGTGGATTTGTCGACGTCGGTGAAGTTTAAGATCATGTTCTGGTATACAAAGAGGCATAGGATAAGGGTAGGAGCAGATGTGACGGTCAACGCTAGTGGTATTAAGGTTAACAAGAAAGGGATCAAGCTCAAGTCTATGGCACCACCAAGGATGGGTAGTTTTTGTGTAGTGATGGGAGCTTTGGCGAATCTCTTGGCCTTCAGTTTGCTTAATTTTTGGTGAGTTTTTTTGGGGTGGTTTTTTCCCAGTGTTCTTTAGCATCTTTTCAGATCTTGTATTTGCAGCAGTAGGAAACAAAGATTGTTAACGTATTGATTTATGAAACAAAATTTGCTTAGTCAAGTATAGTGATTCTTCAATTTCTTGGCAATGGAAGCCATTGCGTTTCTGTTTCTGAGATTTGGTTCTTGCTGAGTGCCATGAGTGGTTCAGATTTGCTCAAGATATTTGCTGCTGCTGTTTGTTCCTAGTAGACCCACTTGAATTTTCTGCTATAAAAAAGGAGTTTTAATTGACCTGACAAAACTTAAAGGTTTGATAAGCACGGGAATCCAATGCTGTTGGTCTTTAAACATATTTCAGAACAGATGGTGTTTTGTCAGAATGTAGGCAGCACGGTCTTTCAAGTAATGTTGCAAGTTTACAAGTTTGTTGAGATTTAATTAATCTCCAGCCAAAATGTAGCAAGTGTTGTCAAATTTCAGGGTTTTTATCGGTGAAGAGTATGCTTCACCATGAACCAAGGTTATCGGTTCATTGTATGACACTTGTTGCACAGGCAATGAACTTGCTCTCCCCACCATCGTCTTCTCCGATGGTTCCTATAAACAGACTTGGCTCCTGACTGATAAGTTCAGGAATCAGTATGTGCTCTCGACATTCTCCTACGATGCATCCACACGGGCAGAGTTCCTATAAACAATGAGCTTAATTATAAAATAATTGTTGAAATTATACCATTTTTAAAACACTTATATATTCTTTTTTTTTAATTATTCAGGTACCTAACATTTCAAATATTATCACTTTAAGTACACGGATTGTAATGACCATTAAAAAAGTATATTAGGTGACACATGCCATGTTTATATTTTTTGAATTTTTTATTTTAAATAAAAATTTAGAAATATTTTTTAATAAAAAAACCTCTAATTTATTTGAAATTACAAAACAACCCCAAATTTTCATCCTTTTTTTCAAGTCGCCAACGACTGCTCCTAGAATCTGATGAATGGGCTCCTAGGCTTCGTCAAGGGGGCTTTGCACTAGGGAGAGGGATGACACTAAACAGGGACAATGGGTCGGATGACACTGAAGAGGGATGACGGGGCAGGCTACTCCGTCAACCTTTTTCTCTTCCATTTGTTTCTCCTCCATTGGTGAGATTTGACGATGACAACTCACGATGTGTGGTTGATAGTGAGTTTCGCCGATAGTGGAGGGTGTTCGCTAACAACGATGATAGACTTTGGGTTAGGGATTTAGGGGGTATTTGGGGATGGGATTTATAGAAATTTAGGGTTTATTTTGTAATTTTAAAGAAATTGTTTTTTTAAAATTTAATAAAATTTAAGTTTTTTAAATTTAAAATTACCAAAACGTGATATGTGTCATTTAACGGTGGAATTTAACAACCGTTACGAATCGGACACCTAAAATGACAACGTTTGTAACATTATAAACTTAATTATTCAAAAAAAAATTGAGCACCTATTTGTAAAATTCGGTATAATTTAGGCACTTATTTTATAAACAAGACTAAACAATAATAATAAAATATAACAAAATAAAACAAACAAAAAAAGGTAAATAAGGACAATGAAAGATAGAAGTGTTCAAAACCGGTTACCCAAAAATATGAGTATCTGAAATATCAGGTATCCAGAATTTTTGGGTACTAAAATATCGAGCAGTGTCTAGACCCATGACATCTGGGTACACGCAAGTTGGGTACCCATAAAACTTGGGTATTTGTATTTTCGGGTCACAGGTACCTGGTTCGTAATTTGTTATTTATTTTTATTTAAATTATATTATTTTTAAAAAATTATATAAAAAAATATAAAATTAAAAATATTTATAATATATAATTCACGCATACAGTTTAAAATTCAAATTACATAATTGAAAAATATAAAAATAAAAATAAATTAAAAAAATTAAAAAAAATTAAATACTTCTTAAAATAAATATTTTGAAAAATAAGTTAGAATGTTAATGTGAAATAATTTTAAAAAATAAGAATTTAAAATGTTACGGCGATAAAATTTAAGAAATGGGGAATTGATAATGATAGAATGAAATAATTTAAGAATTTTGAATAAAAAATAATATAAAATAAAAGTAAAAATATATATATATATATATATATATAAAATAAACCCAGTATCGGGTCATCGGGTAATCTGTTAAGCAACATTTTATGATCGACCTAGAAATCCGAAAAATTAACGAGCTAGATACACGACTCAGAAAATCGGGTATTTTTATTATAAATACTCAATATTTTTTAATCGGGTTAAAGAATCGAATCAATCAGATCGAATATTTTTAAACACCTCTAATAAAAGATCATTTACTCGACAAAAGTCATGATCGGATGAACAAAGTTCGTTAAGTCATATTTACACAATTTCTTTAAATAAGATTTGTCTGTTATTACAATGATTGAGATCATTCATTGACTGTCTCTGAAAATATAATAACGACACAAGTACCATAGTAATACAATTGCAATGATCAATTAATAGTAATGGAGTTTTTTTATTAGAGAAATCATTTGAAGGAAAAAATATTTTTGTATATATTTATTTTATAGGTTAAACAATTTAGATAAAAGATTTATGTTGAAGAATTATTAAAAAGTTTGAGTAATTAAATAATAAATATCCGTTATTAAATGTATAATATTTTCGTCCATAAATAGAAAACATCGTTGTATGGTATTCTGCCTTGTGAATTAAGAAATCATTAATGCATAATATTTCAGTATTGTAATTAAGTAATTATCAATTATTTACTTTTTCTATAATTCTATTAGGAGGTTGTAAAAGCAGCAGCCTTGAACCTCCGGCTTCGCCAACTCCTGTGAGCTCCAAAAACCTCTATCAAATGGCATCTTCCAAAGCCAAAACCCTTGCCTCCCTCTTTAAAAACGCCGCTGAAAAGGCTGTTAAAGACCCCTCCTCCTCCTTACGCACCCGTGAAAAAGCCCTAAAACAGCTCGTCTCTTGGCTTGGCACCCCACCATCTCATTCCTCCATAAAACGTTCGCCTAAACCCACCAAGAAACCAGCCTCTGATGGTATCTTCCAAAGCCGGTTACTACAGGCTGCTTCTGCTTCTGGTTTGTCTTTAACCTTTAACTTTTTATGGCTTGTGTTCTTTGGGTTGCTTTAGTTTCTGGTATTTGAGAATTTGATGAAAAGCTTCGTCTTTTGAGTGAAGAACGCAGTTTGTAAGATTCTGGCTTTTATAGCATCCATCAAAGTGTGTTTTGAAGTTAGTTCTTTTGGGTTCCGAGTGTTGAAGAATTCGTTGTTCTGGTGGAGAATTCATTCAGTGAAATGTGTCATTTTGAAGTGTAAAATCTGAACTCTTGATTTTACTGTGGTTAATGCAGAGAATTTAAGAGGGAAGATTCCAGAGGAGGAGGTATCCTCCATATTGTGCTGTAAATATTTGTTAGTAAAATTTACTCATTTGAAAATTAATTTATTTGAATTGGTTATGTGATTGCAATATACATATACATATACAGTCATGTATTCATGTATATTTGTACTATATATCCATACATAGTATTTGTGCATGTATTCATGCATACGTGTATTCATACATATATTTGTGCATGTATACATACATGTATTCGTACATATATTTGTGCATGTATTCAATTACCAAGTACACAGATAGTAGCGTGCTGTTTTCAGTTATTTAACTTTCTGATTAGCGAAATTTAAGGTTGTTTTCTTCTCTATTTTTTTATTTTTGGAAAACAGAGAGGGTTTTAGTTCTTTCATTGTGAATTAAGTCGTGTATTCTATTCTGTGTGCAGCTGATGCTCCAGAAGGTTCACGTGACTCCGAAGAAATGATGAATGGTGGGAGTTCTTTAGGTTCAAACTTTTCTAACAACGATATATCGCTTAAACAGAAAGAAATTTCAGGTGAAAGGAGACAGAAATGGGTTTACAAGGAAACTCAGGGTGGCCCATTAGATCGGTTAATAAAGATGTGTGGAGATAAACTGGGCACAAAAGTTATCATGGAGGTTTTCGATAAATTGGGAAGAGATATGGATTTGAAGGAGTGCAATGCACTTTTAGAAGTTTGTCTGGAGAAGGCCAGGACCAGCAACGATGAAGATGATGCTTTCAAACATATGTCTGAGGCTTTTAGAATTTTCAAGAAAATGTGGGAGCGCGGATTTGAGGTCGATGAGGGCACCTATGGTCCATTCCTTATGTATTTCATTGACATGGGTATGGTAGAAATGTTCTTTTTTTTCTGTGGACATATCAAAGAAGGGAATCCGAGTTGTGTTGCAAGGTTAGGTTACTATGAGATGCTGTTGTGGATAAGAGTCAACAATGAAGAAAAGATTCAAGAAATTTGTAATTGTATTGTAGCTGGTGTGAAGAAGATGATTCTGAATTAAAAGGTGTCATTTTATTATCTAATGATTTGTTATTAGAAATTTGTAATTTTATTTAGAATCTATCAAGGTTAGGTGTCTTTTTCCTGCTAATCAATTTTATTATCCAATTATCTAATGGTATGTTCTTTGTTCTGCTTGTTTTTCAACTAATGGGCAGGCTCCTAAATCTCGTCTGGTGAAGTAAATGGTGAAACCTGGTAACTGATCTGATTCACTTGCAAAACCAATGTCACGTTGATCTGTATCTTTGAAACCATAATCTTTCAATGGTTATGTTATGTTATGTTATCATGTATTCAGCACGTGATGTTTAATTGTTTAAAAACACTTTAGGGTCTGATGAAAAGGTTATAAATTTGCAAAACTATGCATCTTTTCTTTTCTGCATTTTCAAGTATGGTAAATTTGATGATGCAGATTATGATATGGTTGATATCTGATGAAGTGACACGTGCGAGTGAGTCTCGCACGTGAGTATCCATGCAGAAATTTTCTATATACACAAAAACTCGAACCTGAAACATTATTAATTGATATCAAGTGATAATCATCATATCGCTTAACAAATAACTTTTAATATAAGTTATTTATCTTCCTTTGTTTAGTAAATCTTCTTCTTTTTAACGAAAATAATTCCTTTTTATTTTTTTTATTTTATTTTTTTATTAATGATTAGGGAATTAGTTTCATCCGTATAAGACAGTTTTGTTTATCCACTCGAGTTTCCCATCAAAACCCTACGCTTGCTTTCCTTAAGCAGCACGTGTACCATAGATAGACAGGTCTGTATATTCAGGAACAGGGCTATCAAATGGTCGACTGCGAAACCCATCAGGGTTAAAAAATCGTATACTTTAACGATGGGGGCCAACTCGAAGGGGCTGAAGTTCGACGGAGAGCTTTTTGGTTGTTAAGTTATAGCAGCACTGAGCAACATCCAACAGCTCCAGTCCTTCTGGTTTGCACTAAGGTGCCTTAAGTAGTTCCTAATATGCCACCATAGGAACCGAGGGCTTTTGTAAATAACAGTCATAGCAGCTCGATATTATAATAGAGAGAGCTTAAGAATGGAAAGCTCAACTCGAGTTTGTAAATAATAACAGCGAAAGCCTCGAGAGATGGAGAATCATTTCGAAGATGAAGCTGATGAAGATTATGACTAGAGGTAATCTGAACCCTTTATTAAGTCGTTTAAGACGAAGTAGCAACTCCTTCGGCTAAGCATCGATTCTTTCTATCATTATCGTGAACTGAATTTGACATTTCTCTCCCAATTCTAGGTATGCATATATTCTTCTGATACTATGGGGTTGGAAATATGTAAACAACCAGAGGCAAAGCTGAATCTGTGGATATTATGTTCTGAGGTTTCTCATGTGTTAAACTTTGTAAATAACAGACCAATATTTAGCTGTGGTATTTAATGTAAATAATAGCATTACTTTATAGCCTCAAACTATATATGTTATCCGATATTAATATGGTCAATCCATCATGATTCTTATGATTGTTTTGCAAGGTAAAATAGGCGTTGTTTGACCAGGTGATGTAAATTTATTGCTTTAAACCAGGTTATACACCAAACATAATGCATTCAAATCGTGATTAATAGAGAAAAAACCCCAAAAAAAGTGAGCATTTTGGGCAATGAAAATATTCAAAAGAAATGAAGTAGATGTTGCTGAGTTTTCATACCAACAACCGAAGTCCCTGTGATTCAATACCCAGCCCAGGTGCAAGAGACTGTCATTTTCCATTCCGTAATGTGTTGTTAGCTCCAATTTCATCTCATTTTTGTTATTAAATTTGATTTATTTATGGATGTAAATTACATAAACCTTCCTGTGGAGGCAAAGCTAAGTGACACCAAATAAAGATTTTTAATTTTTTTATGAAGTTCCCATTTCTGATGATCTCTCAACTTCCCTGCTTGAAAACCAAACCTCCAAACCTCAACAAGAACAAAGTCCCTTGTCTTTTTCTCTTTAACAACCCCCTTCTTCCCCATATATATATAGATGTATGTATGTATGTATGTATGTATAGCCTCTATGCTAAGCAAGGTTAGGTGCCTGACAACAACAATTCAAATCCCTTCCCTATTTTTTGCACCATTTTCCTTACTTGGCCTTTTCATCTTCTTCTTCTTCATCATCGGCTTCATATCATTTCCCAAATGAACTGTTAGAGGATCATAAGAGAAACCAAGAGAGTAAAGATGCAGCTTCATATCTCACCCAGTTTGAGACATGTAACGGTGCTTCCTGGGAAAGGCGTAAGAGAATTCATCAAGGTGAAAGTGGGTTCCAGGAGGGTTTCTTATCGGATGCTTTTCTATTCACTTCTCTTCTTCACCTTCCTTCTCCGGTTCGTCTTTGTTTTGTCCACCATTGATAGCATTGATGGCTATCATTCCAAGTGTTCTTCCATTGGTAACCTTTTCTCTTATTCAAACTCTCTGCATATGCATGTTTGTATGTATGTATTAATTGTTTTCTGCAACATTGGTGTTTGAGTTCATGGAGAATGTAATATCAATTTCCCTATGTTGCAGATATCAGATGAACAAACAAACAAAAAAAACTTGGAAAAATCATATAGGATAATGTCATTAAGATTTGATGAATATCCGTAGTCAGAGAGACAAAAATGAGAGATTCAGAGAGAGAAAGTTGATATTAAACAAAGTTTTATATGTTATATATACATAATATATATATTTATATATGTATTTATGCATGCATGCATGCTCATATCCCAATAATCACTTTTTTTTATATATATTTATGGTAGGCTGCTTGGGAAAGAGACTAGGACCAAGGATCTTGGGAAGAAGGATTGAATCAAATGTAAATTCCTAAACTCATTCTACTATTTAACAAATTATTTCATTTTATATTTTCTTTTTGTTCAAATATTAGGTAATAATTAAGAATATGAATTAAGTTTTTGTTTTTTAATTGAAATAGGTCCCAGAGGTGATGTACCAAATCCTAGATGAACCTGTAAGCAAAGAACAAGTACAGGGAAAGACTGATGTTCCTCAGACATTACAAGAGTTTATGTCTGAAATGAAACAAAGCAGATTAGATGCAAAAACCTTTGCTTTAAAGCTCAGAGAAATGGTATTAGCTTCGATTGTTCTGTTTTTTTTTCCCATATAAGAGATCATTGGAGCTAAAACATTGGGTTTATATTTTCAGATAGTTCTGCTTGAACAAAGAACCAGAGCAGCCAAAATCCAGGAATATTTGTATCGTCACGTAGCATCGAGCAGCATTCCGAAACAGCTTCATTGCTTAGCACTAAAGCTAGCCAACGAACACTCGAACAATGCAGCTGCTCGCCTCCAACTCCCTTCAGCAGAACTCGTACCGGCCCTTGTCGACAACTCTTATTTTCACTTTGTACTTGCCTCAGATAATGTGCTTGCAGCCTCGGTCGTGGCAACATCGCTTGTTAAAAACGCGTTACACCCCAAAAAATTCGTGCTACACATAATAACCGATAGGAAAACTTACTCCCCTATGCAGGCCTGGTTTTCATTGCATTCTTTAGACCCTGCTATAATCGAGGTTAAGGCTTTACATCAATTTGATTGGCTTTCGAAAGGGAAGATACCTGTTTTGGAAGCAATGGAAAAAGATCAAAGAGTGAGGTCACAGTTCCGAGGGGGATCGTCCGCCATTGTAGCAAATAATAACGAGAAGCCTCAAGTTATCGCCGCGAAACTACAAGCATTGAGTCCAAAGTACAACTCCTTGATGAATCACATTCGGATACATTTACCCGAGGTAATACATAAAATTATATTTTGTTAGTTTAAGTAGATGGAAAGGGAAGAAATAGTCCAAACAGTAATGGCCTTTCTCGATTTCACAGTTGTTTCCGAGCCTTAACAAGGTAGTCTTCCTAGACGACGACATTGTGATTCAAACCGATCTTTCACCTCTATGGGACATCGATATGAACGGAAAAGTTAACGGTGCGGTGGAGACATGTAGGGGTGAAGATTCGTTCGTCATGTCGAAGCGGTTCAAGAGCTATCTCAACTTCTCCCACCCTTTGATCATGCAGAATTTCGATCCAAACGAATGTGCATGGGCATATGGCATGAACATTTTTGACCTCGAGGCTTGGAGGAAGACAAATATTAGCCTCACATACTATCACTGGCTTGAAGAGGTAATATATACACAAAAATAGACATATATGCATATATACTTCGATTTCCATATGCTGATTAAATCAATTTTTTTCTGCAGAACTTAAATCAGACCTCAGTTTGTGGCAACTGGGAACATTACCCCCTGGTTTAATTGCATTCTATGGGCATGTTCATGTGATTGATCCATTTTGGCACATGTTGGGATTGGGATACCAAGATAACACAACTTCATCCGAAGCCGAAACTGCCGGGGTCATCCATTTCAACGGCAGAGCTAAGCCTTGGCTCGATATAGCCTTCCCTCAGCTCCGACCGTTTTGGGATAAGTACATCGATTTCTCGGATAAATTCATCAAGGGATGTCATATTAGGGCTTCTTAACAAGGACTTTTTGAGAGTATAGTGAGTGACCATAATGATGATAAAACATATGTACAATGTTTGTATACGAGGAACATATAAGTGGAGAGAGTTCTTTGCAAATTCAAGGCCTTCTGGTTTTTTCCCTCAACTGTTCTTCCCTTATGATGATTTCTCTTTTCTCTTTCCATAAAAGATGCAAAATCTCTGATTCTTGATACTTAATAAAGAACCCCAGATTGAAAGCTTGCTAATATACCGATGTAAGTAACGATTTCGGATTCGAATATTCATGGTTATCCAGTATAGGCCATGAGGTACTGGTTGTTGAGCAATAAACATCAAGTTCAAGGATTCAACCATCGAACACCAACAAGTATAAAAATAGATTGCTGCCTATTTGAGCTACAAGGCAACTTCAACTACTTGATATCTCCTTTTGACAATATCGTATTTATATATCACTATCAGCATTGGAAATGTTCTGCAGATAAACTTGGAAAATTTGAAGTAAACTTGCTTCATTCCAGTAACATTCAAGACCAAATCTCTCAAGAACTTGGCAGATTTGGTAATAGGTGAACTGATAGCCATCAAGTTATACAACACATTCTCGACATCCTCGATGCCCGGTCGCGATTGGAACCTTGAAACCAGCTTCAATTCACCATCTTCTTCAACAAAAACTGCACATTGTTCCCACTAAAAACCTCTTCCCTCGTACGAACAAAATGACTTCAATAGTTAAAGGAATAATGAGGTTTCGGCGGAAGAACTTTTGTTGTCTTAGTCCCAATACAACTCAAAGTTGCATATTATCTTTTTCCCGAAACGGATCCTGAGGGAAGAGTGTTGCTAAATTTATATATTTCCTATGAAGTTACTAGTCAAACCAAAACAAACTACTTTTTCTTGGTAAGTGTGATCCATTGGACATAGATCCAATTTTTCAAAAAAATATTATTCCTTAGAGTTTGTTTTGCCCGTTCCTGGTGTATCAAGATGCCACTGTGTCGAGATATCTTCTCTCTTTTTCCGGGAAAAATAGATATTACCAGGAAAAAAAATCAGTTCAATCCTTTTTTCCCTCTCCACTCGGATCAATCCACCCGCTTGGCTTGTAAACCAAAATAATTAAATGCAATTAAATTAAGTATTCATATGGTTAACAGAAGCAATATAAAATTAATTATAAAAATTGACCACAAAACAAATTAGTTTGTAGACATGAGAACCTAACCTAAAACCTAGAACAGAGAAAAACAAAGGTTGTCAGATGAAATTAAAAATTTACATGTCATTACCAGCACCAAATCGTAGGAGTACAACTGCAGACAGTCACCCAACAACTCCAGTTAGAGAAACTTCAGTGAAAACTAAAACAACCCAGAACAATGACATGACTAATACCCGTTTGCATCAAAATACAAACCCTAATCATTGTTGGTTGCCGGCTTAGGCAACCGGAGGGCGGAGGACGTGGTCCTGTGAAGTATCCACTGCTGCAGGCGGCATGAATTGCCACATTGCAACTCCAGGATAACCAATGTAAGGAACCAACTTGTTACCAGGAGCTTGACCTGGGGCGGCAGCAAATGCAGTAGGGATTGCCTGTGGTGCAGGCGGCATGAAGTTAGGTTTTGCATTCATTGATTTGAGTTGCTGCTCCAACTTTTCCTTTTCTGCCTTCAGCCTCCGCTTTTCGTCACGAAGCTCATTCTTTTCAACCTAAATAGAGGAAATGCAGTTTAAATATTTTGATGTAATGGGTATATTTTGATGTTTAATTATTTTCGAGAAAGCAGTAGTTCCAAATAGCAAATTGCATGCCAAGGATTCTGACTATTCACCCAGAAATGGACCCTCAAACCAGCCTCACCTTCAGCTCTTCAATCCTTTCTTGGAGACTTGAATTTGAATCCTTCAATTTCTGGGTTTCACCTCGTAATTGGGTCACCATTCGGACAGCATCAATCAAAATAGCAGACTTATCAGTTTTGGGAGGCCTTCCAGGTTCTAGAATAGACCCCAGCTCCATAAACCTGTTATTTACACAATGTTGAACATTCATGCTTGGAAGAGATAGAAAGAAAACAAAAGAGAAAGCAAGAGAAGAGAAAAGAGATGCAAGTACTTGTCATTTAGCCTATCTCTACGCAACTTCTCCCTACATGCTTTGGAGCTTGACGCATTGCATGATTCGGATCTAACCCTGCAATATAAACGGAGTAAGAAACAAGATTCTCTGATATCACACTTAAGTCAGTTCTGTTTTGTAATTGAAACAATAGAAGATTCAGAGTCAGTCATGTCAATAATAATGAAAAAGGAACATTATGCTCCATTTAAATCATCTTATTGTAGGACACAAATTGCAACATACTTGAGCAACTATATTGTTATGCATCAATTAAACGCTAAGACAAATGAAAATGCTTTTAGCTGCTCAAAAGTAAATGCCCCTAGATATTATTCTTTTTGTCCATTCAATATCTCGTGGCTTAAAAGTTTGAATAGTTCTATATTATTCCTTCAATAAAAATGTTCTAAGCCCCACAACACAGAAGTGCCCACCTATTAAACCAGTTCTAAACAGTTTTCTAAACAAACATATCAGGGAATAAGTGGGGAAGTGGAACGGGTGATATATGTTTTTTAATCTTCTTTATTTACCAATTCATATAGTGCATGAAAGACAGAGTATTACCTCTTCTTTGAACCAGATTCCTTTAGACCATCTGAATCTCCAAATGAGCCATCGATTCCCACACTAGGAACAGATCAAAATGGATCCAAGTGAAAAGGTACAAGACAATGTTAGAACACCCCCTCCCAAAAAAAAAAGAAAAAAGAAATAGGCTCTCACTTGCTAATAATATTGAATCATAACACAACTGAAAAGGTTAAAAGTAAACAACAAAGAACTGGAAGATCTACACTGGAACGGATGTAATCAACTCTGCCTAAACTAATATCCCAACGCACATAAAGATCATGATGGAGACATCTGCTTACAAAATAAGCCATTTCAGAACCAAGGTTTCTCTTTCATTAAAAAATTCAAGGTCTAGTGGATAAAGCACCAACAGGTGCAGATTGGAATGATAACCAATTAACCATTGACCAAGAACCTCAATAAGGACTCCTGCTAACCTTTTCCAAAAAGTTAATCAAGACATGCTCTACCCTCCCAATAAATCAGAATTTCTAATTCCACAAATATCTCAAAGACTCAAGAAGCATGGCATAAAACCCCATACTAAGAAAAGAAGGCAAGCCTAATCAGTGCAAGTCAACAGTGTTATTATTGCATGGTAACACGATGCAAATGAACAAGCCTACAGCATCCTCAGTCATCACCGACTCAAGTTTGCAACAAATTTTGTTTCCAAAATACGGAAAAAATGTCCATAAAACATGCTTCCTCAAGCACTATGTTCCAAATTCTAATAATAACATTGCTTTGATTCAAAGAATCTTCTGAGAACTTTAACCACAAACCCATTTCATGAAATTTGTAATTCAGGATTAAAACAGATGCTTTCCAAACAAGCAAGTGGTAGAATGTATAATATATGAGAGCATGAATGGGATGTATTCTAAAAAAAACCACATCACCCTTAACTTATGAGCACACAAGATCTACGTTTGCAAATTACATGACATACAAACAAACACCATAGTCTTAACCATATACAAGGCATAACAGGTGGCTTGAGAATAATGTTCCCTTGTGTAAATTCATAGATCTCAACCGTTGGCTAGGATAAAGAATAGGTGAATTTTACCCATTATCAGCACTAAATTTTCAGAAAAATAAATTAATAACCTTTTTAAACAATAATCTAACAATAATATCCCCTAAAAATAATAAATCTGTTCATGAACTTCAGATAAAGACCCAACCATTTTACATAATTTATACCCACACACAAGCTTCTCATAACTTTTCCATGAAAAACAGGTGCAAAATCGAAACTTATGAAAACTTCCATGAAACCTAATCATATTAAACCAAAATTAAATCCCCAGATGATTAAAGGAATCTGACAAAGCCAATGAGTCAAACAAACAATTATCAAACCCTGATTAAAAATTATGAAAAGAAAAAAAGAGCGATAAAAGGCATGGATTTTCTAGGGGGACACCTGACAACATTAGAAGGGGCGTCGATTGGCTGCGTAGACCAAGTAAAACCGGGATAAGGTCCATCAGGGACAGGGATATCGTCGATCAAGGTTGTATAATCGAAGTGTGACCAATAATTAGAGTTTTCCGGGGACACCATTCTCGGCCGACTTCGATTTCCGCCGGAAAGATTGAAGTGTATGGTTATATTTTTCCGGCTTTGAAGAAGGGCGGGAGCTGATTGGGAAGAAAGAGAATTATCACGAGGGGTCTTTTTTCTTCTATATTTTCTTGGGAAATGCTAGGGATTGGTGGCAGGTGATGAGCCTGCTCAATTTTGTTGGCCAATTGGAATCCCCTTTTTTTTTGGGATTTTTAGGGTTCATAAACTCAGTTGGCAACTTGGCTCAGATTTTGATAAATGAAACGTGTACTTCATGTTCATAATTCAATCATATATTTAGATTTGATTTTGGATAAATTACCCTACAAATCACTCAACTATTAATAAGATTACATATGAATCATCTAATTTATAAATATACAACTAAATCACTCAATTAATTGATTGTCACAAACTAGTCATCGGATCATTAAATAATAAAGTCACTCAATTAATCTATTGTAGCGATTAAGTCAAGCGCTATCGCACCGATCACGACTGATTATCGCATATGGTGATCGATGAACCACAAATATCACTATAAGATTCACATTAATATTATTGTTCATTTCATTATAGTGTATACTTATAATCTCTCTCGAGTTATATAATTACTCCAAAACTTTTAATTTACTTGAACCTCAATCTTATTCTCCATTCAAATCGATGAGTGGAGCCTCCAATCTTTGAGTCTTAAAAATATAAAACTTGCTTTCTTTTTTAATTTTCTGTATGACTAATTGAGTGATTTATTTGTGATTTTTTTTTTAAATTAAGTAAGCTATTTATAATTTTGTTAACAATTGGATGAATTATGGTGTAGGGACTTGTTTGTGATAATCAAATAGTTGAGTGATTGATTTATAATTTTTCAAATTTAATGACATTTATAATCCCATTAATAATTGAGTGATATGTGATTTAGTAAAATCAAACCCTAATAATTTTGAGGTTTTATATGTTACAATGCAGTTTTAGAGATGATAGTATAAGAGGTCCCCAAACTATGACTCTAATCTTAAGTTGGTCCCTAAATTTTAAAACATTCTATATCAGTCCTCAAACTATTAGTATATCTGTTTTTGAAAGTTATACGAATTGACATTGTGGCATTCTAAAAAAAATCGTAGGACCTTAAAAAATAAATTAACTTTTTAGGAGATCACAAGTTCAATTTCCATAATCTTGAAAAACATATTATTTTTTAACCGCTATAATTAACGACACATTAATAGAAAAATCAAAACGAGATGATATTGATAGTTTGAGGATTAATATAGAATTCTTTAAGATTTATGGACTGATTTAAAATATAAATTTTAGCTTAAGAAGTAATATATTATACCATTTTTTTCAATTTATGTTTCCCTACTACACTTACAAGAGTAACTAATGTAACAGATAATGATGATTAATATTCGATGTATTACGAGTGTATAATCCATACATTATTGGTGAACCCAATAATATCATATTACTATAAAATTTTAAAATTAAATTTATTTTAATAAAACATAATCCTCTATAATTTTACATGTGAAAAATGATTGAACTGGTAAAATTTAAGTTCTAAATATATAAGTAAGGTATATTTCTTATTAATATAAAATAATTAAATAATATGTTAAAAAAAATTTAAAACAATTGAAAATATATGCAAATTCTATTAGACATATTTACTCGAATGAACAATAGTTCATTTTTAACCATCGAATATATTTTTTTTATTAATTTAGGTTAAATATAAGATAACATCTGTTTAAATATAACTCTCAATCATTTAATATTAAACGCTCGCATCCTTTATATAAGGGATATTCTTTGTGTAAAAAATTAAATCTCAAAAAATAATAATTATTATTTTATTACTAAAGTCGTTCGGTTCGGTTCGTGTGACCATCAAAGATTATTAAATAATTATGTTTGAATTTTTTGGAAAACACTTAAATAATTATGTCTGAATTTTCTGGGAAACGTGAATTTCGTGTGTTATTGTACTTATGATACCTAAGGTCAAAATTACGTGTAAACGCGGCCTGCTTGCAAGGCCACGTGATTAGCTGATCATACTGTTGGAGTGAGAAAAGAAATAGTTGTGGGTAACTTTTTAAATAAACTATGCCCCAATGTTTTTATGTGTATTGTACTATTATATGCTTTTTTGGGCAGTTATATCATAGGTTAATCTAATATACGATTAAAGAAAAAGTGTTATAAAAAATATTATTAATTTTTTAATATTTTCGGTAAAACGTTACTTAAAATATTATTTTTTATCGGAAATGTTAATTTTACTACCAAATTTCTGATAGAAAAATCGATAGAAAAATTAATATTTTAAGTAGCGCGCAATATTAAAATTTCTTGTAAAAAAATAATATTTTAAGTAACGCTTTACCGAAAATGTTAAAAAACTAATAACATTTTCAGTAGTGTCTTTTCTTAATCGTATATTAGGTTATCCTACGGGAGACATCCCGATGCTTTTTACCTTTTGTTGTTACTCAATTATTTCAAGTAAAATCAATAAAAAAAAGTAATTAAGTCATAGAGTTACAGTTAAATACAGTACATTTTTATCTATAATCAATAAATAAAATCACATGTAACTAAATAAATTAGGATGAGTTATATAAATAATCTTTGAATTTTTAGAGTATTTGAATTTTGATCACTAAACTTTTAAAATTTATTATATAATTATTGAAGTTTTAATTTATTTTTACCAGTGTCATTCTCGTTAAGAAAAGTTAATATGACATGTTAAAGTTTTCTTTCTGAAAAACTCTAGAGTCTTCTTCCAAATTGGTAATCATCGACCCTTTTTAGTTATGTCATCGCCGTTTCATGTTAATTTGATTGTTATTGCCATTAAACATAACATTCACCATACTCAGGAGCTTTACCATCTTTCCACGACTATTGAATCATTTTTCCATATCATTTCATCCAAGTCCCAAACACCACAGCTGCAAAGCCACAAACCATCATCCTTAATCAAATCAATTGAAAACATCAGTCATCATCACCGATCTCATTTAATCGTCGTCCACAGTCACAACCATCAATAGCATCAAACAACAAACAACAACAAAAACAATCGAAGAAGTAAAAAAGAGGGGAAAGAAAGATAGAAGAAAAATTACCCATTTTGACCTTAGTGATTTTTCGATGAACGAAATGATTATCGGTCATCCCAATAGTGAGAAGGTTGTATTTGGCAAAAAGATTGATGTTGTTCTATTTCAAGTTGATATGACGGTTGATAGTGACATATAAAAAAGATTTTAGTTTCTATTGTAGTCCAAGGAGGTTGAAAAGTTTTTATGACAAGTTTGAATGGAAAGAAAAAAATAAAAGATGATGAAGGCCAGTTGTTCAAACAAAGGGCTCATGGCCACCGAAGGCACGCACCAAGCTGCTGTGCAATGTACCATTATCTGCAATAACATGACTCATGGCTATCTAAATTATACGAAAATTTAGAAATTTCGGGAGATACAATCGTACCCTCTCGACCTATCTCTGGATCCGTATAATCTCAATATCTAAATTATATAAAACAAAATTTTAAAATTTTAAGAGGATGCTTACAGGGCATTTTCATAATATGGAGGTCTCGAAAGTTGCTCTCAATCTGGCGTTGAGAGCAACCTACTATCTTATCTCCCCTTACCCCATTACATATAAAAATAAAGATAAGCTAATTTTTTTACAGGGCAGCCTTGATTGTTAGCCTGAGCGATGAAGAAATCCCAGGAGTGCTCTGAATCTATTTTTGACAACTCTTGATGTCGGCTTCTTACTCTTACTTTTCCTATTCATGTCTCTTCTTTCCTACTAAGTATGCAAGATACAAATAAATATCATTATCGACAACCGCTAACGTAAAAAAATAAAGCGTGACAAGTTATTATTGGCTACCTTGGCACACAAGTCAAAAGGGGAGGGTTTGACTAATTATTCTTAGCAAATCTGCATCATTGATTAAGAAATTGTTAATCATGATTCCACATTCTTATTTAAGTTAATGATGCTCAAAGATGGAGAAATTAACTTTGTGGATTCCCCGTAGCCTTTCTTTTAAACTAATTCCCCCTTTGTTTTCACACAAATGGCACAAAATCCACATGGGGGTATAAGGTAATGAGTGGACCAGATCCATAGATGTCAACTAGTAAATATCTTTATTTATAGACTCATGGAAAATATGCTGCAAAAAATATGATGGGGTAAATTACGTCTTTAATACTTAAATTATCAGTTTTAGTTCTTTATAATACTTAAATTTCTAATTGTTTAAAATTATACTTGATATTTAGTTTTTGTTTGAATTCCGGAGAGAACAGTGAATAATGTGATTTAATATTGTATTTAACTCCATATATGGAAGTGTTGAAGAAATCAAGTAATACAGCACAACCAAAAAGCATACACGTGCAATGACTAACTATACAGATTACACGCCGCTTTTATGTTAGAATCACTCTCCGTTTTTTTCCAATCTACTACTAGTAGTAAAATATAGGTTCAGGCAAAGCAAAAACAAAAACAAAGATCAGCCATAGCTCAGGCGAGAATCCGAAGTCCTCATGTTGAGTTGCCGTCGGGGAGTGCCTATCTCGCATGCATTAACCCTCGCTGCGAATCGTAACGAGCAGAGGCACTCACCTGCCGAGGAGGGCTCCGGATATATATGTACAAACATCAGAGTCTTCGAGTCTCCGCCCAGACACGGCTGTGGTTAAACCATGGGATTAAGAAAGAGTGTCGGATAAAAGACTTTACGATGAACACCATGTTTTCCATAGGCAAAGAACTGCATGCATGTGTATAGATTTACCTGAAGAAGATAAGTGAGCTTCAAGTTCCTGAATGGTACGTGATCCTCCTCCTTTGCCAATGCAAATATAGCATCGTCTAAAGACGACAGACTCTTGTTAATTGCCTGAATAAAATCGAGAAGAAAAGTTAAAATCGAGACTCCTTTAACCGGTCCCCTGTTGAGCCACTCTTGGAAATACGCTCGCTTCAAGCAAGATCGATTAGGTTCAAGACACCTTGTTGTTCGGTGCTCTGGTGGACAAGAGGAATATGGATAAAAACTGCAATATGTTGTCTCAGCCAGTGGAACAAATGATTGAGACCGAAGCAGCTTTATATTTTTACGGATTATAACAAAATCAGCACTCGTACCTCATTAACACCGGTTATTCGCATGGTGAAAACAAAATGACTTCTCGACGATTGTTCGTTCATTTGAGTTTTCCCAACAGATCTGAATGAGAAAATCACAAACTTGTCAGTCCATATTCCTCATCCGAAATAAAAAAAAAAGTTATATCATTCGTTTCTACACGTATGATTCTTATTTGCAGCACTGTCCATATTTCTCATCCGAAATTTTCAATAGAAAAGCAAACTCTAAAATGTATACCTGCTATGAGCAGCTCGGTCTAAAAGATACGCGACTTCTTTGGTCTGGTGTAGCTCCATTCTAAGACGAGCAACTTCATTCGGCAGAGAATCTTTCTGCTTCATAACTTCGTCTTGGGAAGCCTAGCCCGAGGAAAGAAGAAGAGAATGCAACAGCAATCAATATGTCGATACTTGAACATCTTTTAACCCGTATTTTACGTCTAAATATAATTTCTTTAAAAGAAGCGTAAATTACAAATTTCTTTAAAAGAAGGGTAAATTACAAACTTGGTAATTAAACTTTACACTCTCTCCTATTTCACTCAATTTACTTTAAATGTCTTCAATTTTTTTACTAAACTTAATAATTGGGTTTTTAGTCACTTAGCCGTTTTCTCACTAACAACATTATAAATGAATTTTTATATAGATGCAAAAGAATATCACTTTGGTGAAAATTTGTTTTTTTAAAAATAGAGTCGTTTGAATGTCGTTAATTATTTAACGACGGAATGATAAAAAAACTCAATGTATTTAGCTAAGTGAGAAAATGTTTAGGGCAGTAAATGAGACGAGACATATCGTGAGCTACTCGAGATCGACTCGATCAAAGCTCGATAAATACTCGGATCGAATGGACTCGACTCGATTTATTAACGAGCCGAAACGAGCTACTTGATATTCGACTCGAAAAGCTCATGAGCAACTCAAAAAATAATATATTAAGATTCTATCTTTTTTAAAAATAAATTATTAATAATATTAACATTTACGTATTGATTTTTTTTTAAAATACAGTAAGATTTTCATGTATTTAAGGTTCAAGTTCGAGTTTGAGTTTGAGGCTTCAATCGAGTTAAGTTTAAGAATTTTTTTCCATTTCGAGCCTTTTCGAGATGCTCACGAGCTTCAATTCAGGATTTCGAGTTTGAGTCGAGCTTGAAAATTTTAAACTCGTGAGTTTTCGAGTCTAGTCGAACTCCATTTCAGAGTTTTCGAGTCGAGTCGAGCTCAGCAATACTCGAGCTCGACTCGGCTCGTTTACACCCCTAGCCATGTTATCGAGACTAAGAGGCTAAAATTGTCTAATCATAATTTTATACTTTATATATGAAATCTTGTTTCTGTCCAGAATATTGGTACAAAATAATTAGGTTTTTATTTTAAAAACATGTTAAACAAAAAAGGTAAAATCGATCGTATAAGATGTCGAAAAAAGATTGACTCGTACAAGGTGAGGAAAATATTTTATGAGATGAGATGATTGCCGCAGCGTCACCATGAAGATGTTAGAAGCACAATATTTTCAAGAAGATACGGGGATCATAATGCTTCTTCCACTTTATTATTTTGTTAGTTTTAACGTTTCAATTGCATGAATATGAAGAAGACGTTGTTAGATGGTCTGTGTGTCTTTCTGATATTGTAGCAATCACCCCATTTCAAAAAATATTTTCCTCACCATCTTATACGAGCTTTTTTCTTCCGTCATCTTATTTGATCGATTTTGCCAACAAAAAATGTATAAAAACAAAGTTTAATCATGTATGGGAAAAAAAAGATGGTTGGCATATCCCTTTAACAATTTGGTACAAAAAGTAATTCTTCATGTTCTTCATTTGTCTACCAAAGAGAAGCTTCTTGTTTACCCATGTCATTTTGGATCCTTATAGAATTTGGTTTTGTATTATATCCTCTTCTTCTCGTTCTCTCAACGTTTGAATCCAATTCAGATTCCGATCACCACACATCACAATCAACCACTATCATCGACGACTATTGGTCCCTAAATTTTCCATCAAACTCTTTTCTCCCTCATGAACATCAATTTAGTGTATATTTAACCAGAAAACATCCCAAACTCCAATAATATAACATTAAACACTTTGATTTCTTGTTCTCTGATCTTCATATCTTGCCATTAGATCGAGCCTGAGCATAAATATGTTGCTTTATGCCTTAGGAAGGGTCTCTTCACTATTGGGATCTTAAAATGGAAACTTTGACCATAAGAGATCCACCAAAGTTGAAGTTTTTTTTTTGTTTTTCGTTTATTAATTTTTTTTTATTTTTTTTATATTTTTGTTTTCTTCTTGTTACACATTATTATTTTTAATTTGTCAAGTGGGGCTGTTGAAAGTTTTGAGAATTGTGGTTATGTGACTTAATTTTTAATTATTTCGGTAATTTCTTTTAAAAAATTATTTGATTAGACTGAATATCTTATCAATAATTTTTCCCGAATAATTGAGTTAGATATAGACTAAAATCTTTTTGCAATTGGATATCCAACTCGATCCGATAGTATATATATATATGTGTGTGTGTGTTTTTTAGGCTGAAATTATACTTTTTAATATTTTAGTTTGAAATTAAATTTAAATCTCTAAATTTTTTCTAGGTTTATATTATGTACTTTTATGTTTTAAATTTTTCAAAAAAAATTATTAATTTGTCAATATAAGATTAAAATGAAAATCACAACCATTATTAATAATTTTAGTGTTTTCTTTTAAAAATAAATTTTAATATATATATATATATATATTAAAATATTTATCCTTAAAACTAATTTTAAATTACTATTTATGCTTAAATTATGTATTATGAACTTTTAAATTTTACATATTTTATGTGTAATTTTAAAAAATTTAAATTATATATATATATGAATCAAGTATCCGAATTTTATGGATACCGACAAACAAATACTCGGACTTAACAGGCGGACACACAAACCAACAAATATACTTCCTACAAAACCAAGTATCTAAGACTTCAAATACCTAAAATTACGGGCACTGAACTCCCCTATCATTAGAGGGTCATGATATGATAAGATTAAGGTTAAACAATTTCATGTTCGAGACAATTTGGGCTTAAGTTTAGGGCGGGGTTTGAGTGCTGGGGATGGGTCCCCTGGCTAAAGATGCTTTTGATATTTATTTAATTTCGATTTTATTTTGATCATTCATCGTTAAAAGAATAGTATGTGTTTAAAATAAAATTAAAAAAATAATATTTAATATAATTTTAAGAAAGAAATAATTTGACAAAAAATAATAGTTCGAGTAGCATACGGCACAAGAGATTTCAGTTGAGCTACACAAGCAACAACTTCTGTTATCTGTTCGGTCCTCGGAATAATATGATTCGAGAAAAATGGGTCAAAGCCTCTTCCATTAAGCAACTAATAAGAAGATCAACGATTAATTTTATTCACATTTTAAACTAAAACACCCTAAACTACCTACTAGGGTTCTACAACACTGTCACATGCTCGGTTTTTGTTCAAATTAAAAAAGATGAATTGGTCGATCGATATAACCATCCTTTTCTCATCAGCGTAAAGTTTTAAGATCGGTATACAATTTATGCAGTAGCCACAAAATAAACATTAGATTGCTGTCGAAAGTATTTTTTTTATATATTTGACAATAATCTTAATTTTAAATTTATAGTTGAATGTCGAATAAGTTAAGTTGTTAGCTTTAATGGCTTTATCAAATGTAGGGTGAGATAGTGACAATGATAAGAAATACATGTTGAATTGTGCTCATAATTTAATTTTTTATTTCTATAGAGTATAGTTAGTCAATGTAGTATTTTTTTTAATATGGAATTTGCAATTTATGGTTAGTCAATGGTGCAAATGTTTGAATTGTTATCTTTAAAAATGAATGCAATATGGTAGGGCAACGTTGGAGCATCATAATGGCATGTGCAAGCATTAAATTGATTCATAAACATCATTGAATACCATCCCCACTTGAACAATGGATTTTCACTAGGGAGGGGCATGGTTCAGGTCAGGTCGGATTTTTGGTCTACCTGACGCGACCCGAGAACAAAGGATCCTCCACCCGAGACATGACCCGACCAAAACAAAATTTCACACGACCCAACTCGACTCAAAATAATAAAAAATATTATTTTTGTTCAATAAAATAGTGACTTAATTGAATATATATATATATATATATATAGATGAGTATTATTGTAATTATTCCTAAATATATAAGATAAAATTATATATTTTTTAGGGTTGGATCGAGTATTTTTCATCCTAAACCCAAACATCACACTTAAAAAACCTCGACCCGAACCTATTTTTTTTTAAAAAAACCCAACCCGACCCGATCGGATTAGATCAGGTCGGAACTCGTCCGATTCAGGTCCAATGCCCATCCCTAATTTTCACATCTCTTGAATACAGGAGCAAGGTGTCAAAGCAAAACACAAAATGGAAAGTATCATAAAAGGGGTAAATTACAATTTTCATAAATTTATTGTCTTTTCAATCTTATTTCGGTCATTACAGTTTAACAAATTTCAATTTACTCACTATAATTTTGATTTACTTTTATTTTGGTAATTCAATCACTAAATACTTAACAATGTTATAATTAGACAATTTTAAAAAAAATGTTAAGAAATGAACCCTAATTTTTCTTCAATTTTTTGAAAAGCCCCTGGTTTCTAATTTCCTTTGATTTCACATTGATGGAACATCTTCTTCCAAATCTCAACGATGAAAGAGATGGATAAAGAGTAAGTGATGTGTATATCTTGATTCCACTTTGATTGAATGGTGGATATTATAGATTAAAGTGGTTTGTGATTTTATGAGTTTTGAGTTTCGGGCTGAGTTTAAAAGTGATTTAGGTAACATCTAAACTGATAGAATGTTAGGAGACAATGAGTTGAGTTCATCGATATCTGACGAAGTCAGAGAATACATTAGATAATGGTAATTGCATCGTCAATGTGACACATATTTCATATTAATAAAAAGCACTCCACATTATCACACTTGGTTATTGTGTCACTCTTCTATTTATGATTCACCACTCGAGTGACAAAAATAAGAATAAATCAAAATCTAATGTTGTTGCCTTTTTTTCAACCTTCATTGTTATCATTGGTTTGTGTGTTTTGAAAAGTTGCATTGAGATTAGTGTTCCATTGTCACTCCAAAGCTAATTATGAGTTATCTCTCTTCCCTAAATACTCCAATTTGGCTTTTCCTAGATGGGAGCTTCATCATAGTTTCTCCTTAATCCACAATTCTAGGATGAAGATTAAAATGAAAATGTACTGTTTTTCATGGTCTCTCAACAACATAACATAGACAGTTAAGATCACACATGAAATAAAAAAATATTAAAATTAAAAATAAGAGAATTTTAAAATATTTAAATTTAAAAATTTAAATATTTATTAAACCATATTCCTTTATGGAAACATGATCCTTCTCACTCCTTGAATTATGTCACTTACTCTCTCTATGCATATATTAACTTTACAAATTCAAATTTTATAAAAATTTGAATTCATTACGTGATTTTAGTTGTTAAAGAAAATATTATTTTTCTTGGAGATTGTAAGTAGTATGGATAGCGGAAGATAATGAAGGCTAGTGGGGTCATGATCCCCTCAAAATTTGAAAAATTAAAATTTATGCCTTAAATTTTTTAAATATTTAATTTGGTCCCCAACTTTTTTTTAGAAATCTATATTGATTTTTTTAATATTTTTAATTAAATCTTAATCATAAGTTTTAAAAATTCTCATTAAGACTATCAAAATTTTAAAACTCTTAATTATACTCCAATTCTTTTTTAAAAAAAGTGTAAATTGGTATCTTCAAAAATTTTAAAAATTTAAGTTGGCCCCCTCAAAGTATATCACCAAGTTCCACCACTACTTGTTTGTACGATATATATATATATATATATATATATATATATATATATATATATATATATCTCAATTAACTAAGAAAATTATAAATATATACTACCTTCTAACATTTTATATTAATAAAAAATATTAAAAAAACTTATTACAATAATGAATTTAGCTATTCAATTAAAAGACTTTTAATTTTATTTATATGAATAAAATTTCATTACACTTTTGATATTTTACTAGTATGTTCGTCAAAAAGCAATCCACGGCAATTATTAAAGCTACTTTTAATTGATGGTCTAATTTGCGAATGGGTCATTGTATTTCCATCATGTTTTGAAATGTAGTCCATGTACATGGACAAAATTTTGCCAATGGTCTAATGTTAACGGATTACAGGGACTAATTTGAAAAGGTGATGAATCATTAGAGGGATTACTTACAAATTAGGTCTTAATTAATTGGTTAAATTACAAATTTGATAATTGAACTTTACTCTATCTCCTATTTCAGTCACTGTACTTTAAAAAAATTTCAATTTCTTCATTGAACTTAATACATTGGATTTTTTTGTCACTCAATCGTTTTCTCACTAACGGGGTTATAAATGGCTTTTATTTTTTATATATATGAAAAACGACGTCATTTTGATAAAAAATGTGTTTTATAAAATGACGTCGTTTTAACACCGTTAACTATTTAATGGCGGAGTGACAAAAAACCGAATATATTAAGTGCAGTGATGAAATTGGAAAATTTTAAAGTTCAGTGAGAAAAATAGGAGAGAGAGTAAATTTTAGTGATGAAATTTATAATTTACCCTAATTAATTTTAGGGTCATTTGTCATTGTCTTCAATTACTTGAGAAAATATTCTCCTAGTTTACATTTCATCTTTCCACTTATAAATTGCTATTCCATTTATAAACTTACCATGCAAAAGTAATAATTATAATAAATATAGTTTTCACCATAAGAATAAATTGGATAAGATTTATATATTTTAGAAATAGTAAATATAATTATGAACCAAATCAATTCAATAATTAAAGGTATGATTATATTTTTAAATTTTTATTTTAAAATTGGCCTAGTGACCTGTGGCTCTTCTTTTATTTTTCCTATTATTACATGGACAGCCATTTAATCAGAAAAGGCTGAAAAACATATTTTCATGGGATGATGAGTAGTGATGAGCTGAGCTTTCATGTAAGAAACTGCCGTACAGCAGCAAGATGCTTACATTTAAGTTCTTAGATTGATTTCAGTTTATCTTCTTCTATTAATCCTTTTAAAAGAAAATCCAGGTGTTGTGCTGCAGTTCTTTTTCGATGATGTTTTCTTCTACAGGAGCTGCTGAGTTCATATGGTTCCAAGAATGGAAAGCAAATTGCTGGGAAAGAGAGTAAAATGCAAAGCTTGAAACACCAGATTCCATGGCGAAACTAGTGGTGTAGAGTAATTGAATCCATTTTTTGTTTTGAAATTGTTGGAGAAGAAGAAGAAGAAAGATGGCAACAGTTTGGTTTTCTTTGAAGAGATCTCTGCAATGTAAATCAGAGCTATCAGATGTTCATGACCCGAAAACCAGGAAGCAGTTGAGTACAATATCGACGAGGAAAGCAGGCAGGTCTGGTTGTTCAAGGTCCATAGCAAATCTCAAGGATGTCATCCATGGAAGCAAGAGACATTTAGAGAAGCCACCGACTTGCAGTCCGAGATCCATTGGTAGCAGTGAGTTCCTCAACCCCATAACCCACGAAGTCATTCTCAGTAACTCGAGGTGTGAGCTTAAAATCACTGGCTTTGGAGGGTTCCAAGATGGTGTCACCAATGGTGGCGGCGCCGGCGGCGGTGGTGGCTCGACTTTTGTTGGAACCTTAAGGCCTGGAACACCGGGGCCTGGTGGTCACCCGACAATGCATTATTTCAATAGGAATTCTTCTGCTACTCCTACAAGGAAATCACCTCTCCTTCTATCAGAAAAGAAAAGTTCTGGCCATTCAAGCAATAGAGTTCAACTCGAGACTGATTCCAATGGATGTTCTACAATCACTTGTCACAAATGTGGAGAACAATTTACCAAATGGGAAGCTGCTGAAACACATCATCTCTCTAAGCATGCTGGTATTGTCCTCCATTGATTTCTTATCTTCCTCTCACCACAAAAATTTAGTCTTTTTCCCCCTTTTTAAAATGAACAATCCAAGCTTTTTTCTTTACAGGTTCACTTTTTAACATATTTCCTAGATACCCTTTTCATTGTGTTGAACATTCTGCATCTTTTGGCAGTTACTGAGCTTGTGGAAGGTGACTCATCGAGAAAGATTGTCGAAATCATATGTCGAACGAGTTGGTTGAAGTCTGAGAACCATTGCGGTCGGATCCAAAGGGTCCTGAAAGTCCACAACATGCAAAAAACCCTGGCTCGGTTCGAGGAATACAGGGAGATGGTGAAGGTTAAAGCAAGCAAGCTCCCCAAGAAACATCCTCGGTGCATTGCCGATGGAAACGAGCTGTTGCGGTTCTATGGCACCACCGTGGCATGTTCTCTTGGCCTAAATGGCTCGTCGAGTCTCTGCATATCGGAAAGATGTTGGGTTTGTCGGATTATTCGAAACGGATTCTCGACGAAGAAGGAACTCAAGGAAGGACTCGGTGTGTTCACGACTTCCACGAGTGGAAGAGCTTATGAATCCGTTCAAGTTGTTGAAGATGATGATCCATCTATAAGGAAAGCATTGATAGTTTGCAGAGTCATAGCTGGTAGAGTCCATAGACCTTTGGAGAACATACAAGAAATGGCAGGCCAAACCGGATTCGATTCACTGGCCGGAAAAGTCGGTCTGTATTCGAACATCGAAGAACTTTACCTGCTCAATCCTAGAGCTCTCCTTCCTTGTTTTGTGGTAATCTGCAAACCTTGAAGAAAACAAATTTCAAATGCTTTTCACTTAGAATTTGCCACTCTAATGTTCATGTGAATCCCTCTTTTTTTTTTTTTTTTGAAAGAATTATCATTCTTGTTAAATATGTCTGGTTTGTGCATCTCAGATTCATGTCTTCTTTCTTCTTCAAGAACTGTGATTGTTGATGAAGATATTCACATACATACAGACAAATTCAGGATTTGAATGAAGATAAAATATTTGAGAAAAATCATGCTTGATCAAACCAGTTGCATGATTATGTATTTAATAATGCTTAGAGAACAAGTTTAATTATTGATTAGTGATTTAAGAACATGGGAGTCTTCCAAGCATGTTTATGTGTTGTCTGATAAGAAAAACAATGAAATAATAATAATAATGAATTTTGATGTTGTCCACTAGCTAATACAAAAGCATGAGTGCACGTGGTCCTGGCTGGAGAGGGTAAGGTTCAAAACATTGTTTAATCCCTTTCCAACAAGACAAAAACCTTGAAAAACATCAGCATAGACATCTGTAATTCTGTCTTGTTCTTTTTTTTATCTTAAATCTTGTACAAAATAAACAACCCTTATTTGTTCTGCTCTCTTGAATTTCAAACAATGAATTTCACTGGTTAAACAGAAGGAGCTTTTAAAAGCTCTCTGGCACATGCATGTCATAAATGAATGCAAGCCCCCTCTCATTTCACCTGTCTGAACAGAACATAAATTCTGGATTGACTTCCTTTCAATTGTGTCTTAAATATTTGGATTGGGGGTAGTTTGGAAGCAGATGAACTCAAATGAAAGATCTTTATTTTCCTCCAATTCCAAAAACTGATTTAGACTATTCAGCAACTTCCTGAGCCATTCTCAGTTGAACCAATCTTTTCGAAACTCGAACTCGGTTATAAATATCGAATGCGGGTACATATTCAACATAGGGTATACTTAAAATTTTCTGAGTTAAGAATTCGAGGATCTTTGGAAGGCCATATCCTTGTGTTCATAGGTGCCTTATTCTAATGTTGACTGCAATGGCATGGATTTCTCTAACTCATTAAAATTGCAGAACTTTTGTGAGTTCATAATGCCCCTTGAAACTACCATTGTCAACCAAAATAGGGTTGGTAAGAAAATTGAAGTTGTCCTAAAAATGGTCCCAAATCAAGCGAAGTGGGATATAGCAATCTATATAACCAACATTGGACCATTAAAGGAAAGGTTTGTTGAGTTAGTTGAAGAAGTAACTTTTGCATTAAAGATGTAGATTATGTGTACTTCTTCAACAATTCACAAGCCAATTGTTCATTTATGTGGCCCCATTTCATGAAGGCAAATGAGTCAGTCAGCATGAAGTGTTTTAGTCTGCTCAACCTTCATCAGTTAGTCTAAGTATGGTGTAAGAACATAGAGCACGTTTGTCGCCAAGATTGACGCCGTTCGATCCGTTAATGCCGCATGACGTGCTTATGTCTTGGTAAACTCGGTCTGGGTAGTTGCATGCATTATTAACTGCTAGGAGAGTAGGGACACAATGTATCACCTTCTGGTACGGGGCAGAAATCCAAAATCTACACAGGCAGTGATCGCTTGATGGATTATGTCTTCTATATCATGCTTGTAAGTGAAGCCTAAATCTCTTAACTTCTTCGAAGAAATCTCGGGAAGTTTTGAACTTTCCTCCTCGGCCTCCAACCTGGAACCGTAGGAAAACCAAAGTGGGAACATATCGGATTACTAAATTTCATCTTTTCTAAAACCATTGATTGACAACCTTACCTCTGAATATTTGAGCTTAGATTCTCTCGAGCTAGGCGATTAATCAGTTCAGACATCCGACAGCTACGGAAGCAGCACATGTATTTACCTTCTGCTCTGGCTTGCTCCATCAGAAATATGTGTGCCCTGCATATATCTTCGATGTGAACTAAAGCAACCGACCCCATTCTAGCGTTTACAGCCGACAGTATCGAGGAGTACTTGGGATCACCTGCGGAAATAAAACCAAAACCAAAATGTAGACATCTCTCTAATGATGTCATAATTCGAAAACGAATTGGAATTTGTTGCTGATAACCTGTGACTGGTGACAAGAGCACTTGGATGCTAGAGGGAACAGTCGTCGTGAGGAAAGGACCGGCTACGGTTGTGGTTATCACCGAAACAAGATCAATACCATTCTCATTTGCAAACTTGAATGCTGCTTCTTCAGTCAAAAGCTTGGAGAGGACATAAACCTGTTGAAAACCGGCAATATATATATATATATATATATATCCATACATGCATACATACACACACACACAAACATATCACAATTTCATTGTAGGAAGAACAAAAAGATGAGGCAGAAAGCTTTATACCCATCCACTTGCTTTTGCATTCAAGACATGTTCAAATGTAGTTTGGCAAGATTCATCAACAACAGATCTCCGATCTCCATTGCTGTCATTAGCAGTGATAGTGCTTATGGATGATGTGAAAACAACCCTTTTCACAGTGTCGGATTTCAAGCAAGATTTGAGGAGGTTTTCAGTGCCTTTGATTGCAGGCTCAATGATATTTGATCTAACATATGATTCTTGGAAAATTCAAATGCTCTGTTAGATTGATGAACTGTCGAAATCTGAACGAAAATGGTTTGAAGATAAAAAATACAGAATTTACCAATATTCTCCCTCGAATTGACCTCGAATTCCATTGAAGCTGCCACATGAAATACACCATTGCAGCCATTGACAGCCTCATCAAAGCTCCCTTCTTCAAGCAAATCAGCTTTGAATAATCTCAGTTGGTCATCCCCATTCCACAATGATAATAGATGCACAGCATTTTCTGAAATTTCATTAGGCTTCATTTTAGTTTTTACTGAAAACCATTCAACTGATTCAACAAACACATGTCGGGTTCCGATTTATTCGATCATATTCAGCTCGGTCATGATACTTGACACGAATAACTCGAAAGTATAATAGTGCACTTTCATTTTTAGTTAGTATCAAGAATTTAGATTCGAACTCAAGATGAAACATTGGAACCACACTTATTATTCACCAGATAAACAATCTTAATCAAGCCTAATCAAACAAGTTCAAGAGCAATCAAGTGTCCTAATACTTGAATTTTTTTTCTCGAATCAAGCTTGAAAGCTTGAGATTTAAAACAAAACTCGATCAAGCGCGATTCAAACTTCGAGCCTCGAATTCCAAATTGAACTTGAGCTTCTTGTACCTTGAATTCGATCCGACTCGACTGCATCATGATGTTTTTCTAGATATGCATGCATGTCTAGTATATTTTCCCTTTTTTTTTAACTCTAATGTTTTTTAAATAATTTAATCCCATCTCGATATTAATATAAGATATAACCTTCTATCTAATTCTTAACAAACACTTAAATTACACGTAAATAATATTAAACAAATGAGATCAAACCTGGATTTCTCACTGTGGCATGAACCTTATAACCTCTTTCAAGAAGAAGCTTCACCAACCATGAACCGATGTAACCGGTGGCCCCGGTGACACAATACGTCGGAGATGGCGCCACTGCCGTCTTCTCCTCCGCCGGAGCACTAAGTTCACCCTCCATCTTCTTAATACTCTCGTCCAATCAAAAGCTAAGGCCTCCCCCCACTCAAACCGTATATGTCATTAATAAATATTTTTTTGACTTACTATTAAAAGAATAATTAAGAGTTAATCTAACAACTCACCATGTATTAATTATATTAAATTGTCATAATTATGGAACCTTTATAGAAAATAACGAAGCATCGTTTAGTCATTACATATTTAAATATTTCTTGATTGATGCAAAATTTTAAACAATTGTTTAATATTTTTTATTTAAATGTTCACGGGCAAATAATCAGTTTCTTGACTTGAAAATGTAAATGCATGTGCAAATAATCAGTTTCTTGACTTGAAAATGTAAATGCATGTGAGCTTTCACTGTTTATTAACCTAAAAGGTTGTGGTGGGGGAAAAGGGTTCATTGCACTTTTCTTTTCCTATAATGGAAGAACTGGTTTCCAAAATAACTTATATTTATAGGAAAAAGATGGATTGAATTTACAACTTTTTATCTAATTTCATGTCATTCCATTAAGTTATGGTTTTCTTAAAGTTGAAATTATGATAACGACCCAATTATTGGTTCTATTATTGTTTAAGTTGATTTAAATCGAGTTCACAGCACAAGCCAAGTGGATCTTGATAGTAGAAGAATTGTTGTTATTTTAGCGTAAATTCTTGTACATATCCATGATCAACAGAAATATTTGCTGTTAGCAAAAATGAAT
The DNA here is from genome assembly GCF_006381635.1 of Hibiscus syriacus. NCBI lineage: Eukaryota > Viridiplantae > Streptophyta > Magnoliopsida > Malvales > Malvaceae > Hibiscus > Hibiscus syriacus. The sequence continues at coordinate 175,891 of NW_024063066.1, forward strand.
TGGCAATCTTTCAATATATGTCAAAGTAATTGAAGCATAAACATGGAAGACTACAGATAAAAGAATCTAGATTTCCAGGAGCCACAATAGTTTTCAAAATTATGACATTTTAGGTTCTAAGAGACAGCAGGAGAATCAGCTGCAGGAGCAGCAGCAGCTACTTCAGTTTTCTCTTTGGCAGTTTCTTCCAGTTTTCGTCACTGTCAATGTTTTCTCCTGTCTTTACGAGGTACCGGACTTTTTTCCCGTCATCCAACACTTTATGACCCACCCGGCTGGTCACTTCTTTCTCTTTCGAATACAGCATCACGTTTGAGCTGTGGATCGGTGCTTCGATATGTAATGCCACACAATTCAAGCATCAGAAACGTATAGGGACGGATGAAAAGGATGTCCTTAGTATAAAAAACCGGAATTAGTATAAATGACCTTGATTATCTGTCCCGGTTGACCCTCTTCTCTGCTCTTCATATGCTTAGTCTTCAGGTTGATATCTTTCACCACGATGGTGCTGTTATGCTTGAAGATCTTGCTTATCTCTCCAATCTTGCCCTTATCACGGCCTGAAATCACTTTAATTGTATCTCCGACCTTAACATGCATTTTATGCAAAACCGGAAGGCTGTTCGGTTTACATTCCTTCCGTTCCCATCGTTTAAGCTGTGAGATGCAGGGGGGGGGGGAAGAAATAGTAAATTCCATGAAAAACTAAACATGTTATACATAACAAAACAAGGATATCCCTTTTTTCTATCGGTGAAAGACCGAACATCTTCCCTCCGAAAATTCCACCACGAAACAGTTTAATTTGGATGTGTTATTGCCACATAAATTCTACGATACATGATCAAAGGACAACAGCATCAGCAAGTGTTCCGCTCTAGTGTTTCTATGGTTCATGCTTTTTCCTCTTCGTATGGAAATTTCGGTTAAAATACGAAAATAATTGCACAAAAAAAAACGGAAGCAGAGTACCGACCTTCACTACAATGAGACATGGATTCTCTCTTGGCTTGATCTGCACGGAATAAAAACAGTGAATTATTACCAAAGGAATCCCCAGTAATCTCATTATGGACGAAATGCAGAGTCGAACTCTAGTTTAAGAATAATGTTAGGGCCAAAGAGCTCAAAATTTCAACATATGTTCGAAATTTCTTAATGCAAAGAAGAATTCAGTGTTACCATATGTACCGACTGTAAAATAAACAAAGCACACTCTCTGTAACACCCTAATTTAGGGGTTAAAATTAAAAAATTATAAAGTATTAGATTTAATTGGTATTTTAGAAGAAATTGAGGATTAAATTGTAAAATTTCAAAGTAGGCAGAACATTTTATAAAGTACAGGAAATTCAGTTACTAAACTCATAGTTTAACAATTTTTCTTTTGGAGATAATTATAAACTCTCTCCCATGCAATCAGTTTTGCAGATTGCATTTTCTCATTTCCCTCCCCTGTTGACCCTCCTTTGAGCTTCGATCTCTCCACCGTCCGGCCACCGTTTGACGAACCGAAACCATCATCGTGTTCGTTGTCGATCGATGAACAAAACCCCTCAAACCTTCGTGAATCGACGTCGTTCGTCGTTAATTTCAATAGGAAGTATCGTCGGTTTTAACTCAATTTGCGTTGGTTTTCTGTCGATTCACGTCGATCCTGCCACCCTTTTTTAAATAGCGGAGAGCTCGATTCCGAAACATTGGAAACTTTGACTTTCTCACCCCTCTACGCGCCGACGACGACGGAGACACGGAAGACACCAGTGGACTCGGAACGATGCAAGGAACACGATGGTATGAGAGGTGTCGAAAACGGGTGGCCGGATCGACATGAATCGACGGAAAACTAACGAAAATTGAGTTAAAGCCGATGATACTTCCGATTAAAATTAACGACGAACGTGTAACCCCCTAGACCCGGCCTATGCGTTTCGACTAAGTCTAGTGGACCACATTATGATTCTTAAAGACATTTTCTGAAACCGTTATTCAATCAATGTAAAATCACATTATAAATGTCATGAAATAAATTATACCATCAAAACCCAACTTGTAAATATAATACCAATAAGTAATAAATTAATTTAAAACAGGTCTTCAAAATCAAAATCACAATAAACCGAACAGTAATAGCAAAAGTGTCATCATCCTAAAATACGATACTTTAAAATAAGGTCTATGTCACCAAAATAAAGTCAACTAGCAAGATAAAACGTTACAATCAGATATACTTCAAGAGATATGTTGATCCTCCAAGTGCTCGAACCGATATATCTAACCAACAGTATCTGAAAGGGGAAAAACATTTTCAAAATGTGAGCTAGGCTCAGTGTGTCCCAATATTACCTTAAAATCACAATAGGTACATTAAACAAATCATAGTCCAGTAAATCTCATAAATTCATAAAAGAATTTAACTTTTAAAAATCATAGTTTAAACTCTTTTCTTGTACACCATCAGTAATTTCCAAAATTATTTTCCATATAGCTTACTCTAAGCACACAGCAAAAAGAAAGCCAACCTAAGGATAAGCTTTAGAGCTTGTATCCTTAAGCCCGTAAGTCCAAGTCCATATAGTTTACCCTAAGCACACAGCAAGGGAAGCCAACCTAATGTATCTTGGGCCCCAAGAGTCACATTAGGCCCATTCTGTTTATTAACTTGATCAGAGCTATACTATTGTAATTCAATCCAAAAGTTTAATTGCACCGTGACACAAATTCCATAAATCATCACATTAAATTTGTGCATCAATAAAACAGTAACCAAAGAACTCAGTGTACCTCATATTAAAACCAATAAAACAGTTCAGTAATAATTAGGGAACACACCTCGATAATAGGTTCAAATAGTAGATCTACTGATTGCTAGTTTCACCACGCTCTGCTACAGTTTTCGAACCTATTTTATAATAACACTATATTACTTATGGGTAACATAAATAAATCTCTAAAATCATAAAATTTACGGATCTTACGGGTGAATATTGGCACACGTGGTTTAATTGATCTAGAAGAGCTTGGTCGAGCTGTCGAACGATCCGAAGAGTCTCTTGTACCTTCAAACAATAATAATTTATCAGCCCCAAATCTTACTTAATTGTTCAAAGCTAAAATTATTAAGTATATTATCATTTTCAGGATTTGACTATCAATTTGGAAGATTTCGAGTTTGAATTTGGCCAAACGGATTGCGGAATCGGAATCAGGACGTCGAAAAACATAAAGTATGTCTTTTCGAAAATTTAAATTCTTGGTCAAAGTCAAAGTCAACCACTTTGACCGTCGATTTGGAGGCCTTCGGGTTCGAATTTAGTGAAACGAACTTCGGAAACAGATTCGGGACATCGAAAACTATCAGAATAGGTATACTCGGAAAATATTTACGGTCGTTTAAGGTTCGGTCAAAGCCATTTAAGGTTATGGTCAAAGAAAGTCAACGATCAACGGTCGGGTCGGGTCGGGTCAGACCGGTCAAAACCGGTTCAAAACTGGTCAAACCGGTTTTCCAGATGCTCACTCTCCCTGCGGCGGCACGTGTGGCGTCTGAGACATCCTCCGGGGCTCTAAAAATCACGGAAAAATTTCTACAAATTATTTTGAGCGATTTCGAGATACTTACAACGATCGATTCCAATTTTTGAACGGCGGAGAGCTCAATTTTAAATTGGCCGAAACTTTGACTGCTTCACTTCCTCACGCGCCGCCGTCGACGGAGACCAAGGTTGACACTGGCGGACTCGAAACGGCATAAGGAACACGATGGTGCAGGAGGTGTCGTAAACGGAGCAACGATCGGCGATGAATTTGAGATTTTCCCAGCGATCGAGCTAAATAAAACGTCGACACTTTGACTGGAAATTCCCGACGTTTGGCAGCGTTTCGCTTCAATTAATTTGAAGGGTTTGTTCCTCGCTCGATGATGAACACCACGGTAGTTTCAAAACGACGATCGAAATTCGGACGGCGTCGGAATCGAGGTTGGAAACTGGTGTAGGGGAAAGGAAATTTCTGAATTGGTTTTCTGTGTTTTCACGCAGAAACTAATTCATTTCCTTTAAAAGAAAAACCTGCCGACACTCAAAGGTATAACTCAGGGCTTGATCATTGAATTTTCTTCAACTTCTAAAATGGACTTCAAATTTTCAAAACTTTCAATTTAGTCCTCATAATTTACCAATTTTCACAATTATCCTCCAATTTCAATTTAATATTATTCTAAATTTTTCCGGGTTGTTACAATTCTCCCCCTCTACAAGAAATTTCGTCCTCGAAATTTACCTTATGAAAATAGATGAGGAAATTGAGCCTTCATTGACTCCAATGTCTCCCAAGTAGCTTCTGAGGGGCCTCGATTACTCCACTGAACCTTGACCATTGGAATACGCCTATTCCGAATAACTCGTTCATCTCTCTCTAAGATCTAAATGGGCTCCTCCTCATATGGCAAATCAGGTCTCAGCTCTACATCCTCAACCTGAATGATGTGATCTGGATCTGGATGATATCGCCTCAACATTGATACATGGAAGACATCATGAATACGACTGAGCTCAGAAGGCAACTCAAGCTGATATGCTACAGGTCCTACCCTCTTCAAGATACTAAATGGTCCAATAAATCTTGGACTCAATTTACCCTTACGCTCGAATCTCAATACTTTCTTCCAGGGTGAAACTTTTAAAAAGACATGATCACCAACCTCAAATTGTATATCTTTCCTTCTCTGATCTGCATAAGACTTCTGCCTATCAAATGCCTCTTTGAGACGGTACCGGATCAATCTGACTATGTCCTCCGTCTCACGCATTAACTCAGGTCCCAACGTCTTCCTATCACGCAACTCAGTCCAACGGATCGGAGTGCGACATTTACGCCCATAGAGTGCTTCGTAAGGTGCCATACGAATGCTGGTCTGATAACTGTTATTGTAAGCAAATTCAGCCAAAGGCAAAAAGTTCTCCCAGCTACCATGAAAATCGATTACGCAACCCCGCAACATATCCTCCAGTATCTGAATCACTCTCTCAGATTGACCATCAGTTTGTGGATTAAAGGATGTACTATAATCCAATCTTGTTCCCAAAGCCGTATGTAGCGCCTTCCAAAATCTCGGATCTCGATCAGAAATAATAGACACTGGAACACCATGTAATCGGACAATCTCTGAAATATACAATCTCGCCAGCTTGTCCAAAGTATAATTTACCCGCACATGAATGAAGTGAGCTGACTTTGTAAGTCTGTCAACAATCACCCAAACTGAATCTTTTTTCGAAGGAGTCCTAGGCATTGCCATCTAACATCGCCACAGCACCCTGATATCTCTTAGTTGAGTCTAAACCCAACTGATCCATGCCTCTCTCTGTATCCTGGAGCCAATCCTCAGCTTCAGTAGGAGCTCCACCAATCTGTCCCCCAAAAGTTCTAACTCCATTGGCAATCAAAGTCTGCGAAATAGGAACCTCTAATACAACACCAGTAGTTCTGACTGCTCCCTGTATCAACTGCAGAAATTGTCTACCAAAATTCTCATCCAAAGCAACTCTGGTAGACTCTGACTCAATATCGGTCGCTCCTATGATCGGTGTAGTCATGCCAATACCAGCGGCAGGAGGTAGATTCGTTGGGGTCGTAGGAGCATGATCACCTATCGGAGGTGGGGGATCTACTCGTATCTCATCGATCGGGTCTACAAATCTAGCCACTCGACCTCGTCCATGGCTAGTTCGACGACCACGTCTAGCACTCATTTTTTTGGTGGATCTCGAATTTACTACAAGAGATAAAACTTAGGGTTAGACAAACACTTGGAGTCTCGAACACAGTTAAAATCTTAATAACTTGTGACATGGCCTTAGTAACTTGTTTTGTAAAATATTTCTAAAACCGTATTTTCAATGTGGACTCATACACAGTCCGCGGTTTAAAAACCAAAAGCTCTGATACCAATGTATGTAAACCCCTAGACCCGGCCTATGCGTTTCGACTAAGTCTAGTGGATCACATTATGATTCTTAAAGACGTTTTCTGAAACCGTTATTCAATCAATGTAAAATCACATTATAAATGTCATGAAATAAATTATACCATCAAAACCCAACTTATAAATATAATACCAATAAGTAATAAATTAATTTAAAATAGGTCTTCAAAATCAAAATCACAATAAACCGAACAGTAATAGCAAAAGTGTCATCATCCTAAAATACGATACTTTAAAATAAGGTCCATGTCACCAAAATAAAGTCAACTAGCAAGATAAAACGTTACAATCAGATATACTTCAAGAGATATGTTGATCCTCCAAGTGCTCGAACCGATATATCTAACCAACAGTATCTGAAAGGGGGAAAAACATTTTCGAAAAGTGAGCTAGGCTCAGTGTGTCCCAATATTACCTTAAAATCACAATAGGTACATTAAACAAATCATAGTCCAGTAAATCTCATAAATTCATAAAAGAGTTTAACTTTTGAAAATCATAGTTTAAACTCTTTTCTTTTACACCATCAGTAATTTCCAAAACTATTTTCCATATAGCTTACTCTAAGCACACAGCAAAAAGAAAGCCAACCTAAGGATAAGCTTTAGAGCTTGTATCCTTAAGCCCGTAAGTCCAAGTCCATATAGCTTACCCTAAGCACACATCAAGGGAAGCCAACCTAATGTTTCTTGGGGCCCCAAGAGTCACATTAGGCCCATTCTGTTTATTAACTTGATCAGAGCTATACTATTGTAATTCAATCCAAAAGTTCAATTGCACCGTGACACAAATTCCATAAATCATCACATTAAATTGGTGCATCAATAAAACAGTAACCAAAGAACTCAGTGTACCTCATATTAAAACCAATAAAACAGTTCAGTAATAATTAGGGAACACACATCGATAATAGATTCAAATAGTAGATTTACTGATTGTTGGTTTCACCACGCTCTGCTACAGTTTTCGAACCTATTTTATAATAACACTATATTACTTATGGGTAACATAAATAAATCTCTAAAATCATAAAATTTACGGGTCTTACGGGTGAATACTGGCACACATGGTTTAATTGATTTAGAAGAGCTTGGTCGAGCTGTCGAACGATCCGGAGAGTCTCTTGTACCTTCAAACAATAATAATTTATCAGCCCCAAATATTACTTAATTGTTCAAAGCTAAAATTTTTAAGTATATAATCATTTTCAGGGTTTGACTATCAATTTGGAGGATTTCGGGTTTGAATTTGGCCAAACGGATTGCGGAATCGGAATCAGGACGTTGAAAAACATAAAGTATGTCTTTTTGAAAATTTAAATTCTTGGTCAAAGTCAACCACTTTGACCGTCGATTTGGAGGCATTCGGGTTCGAATTTGGTGAAACGGACTTCGGAAACGGATTCGGGACGTCGAAAACTATCAAAATAGGTATACTTAGAAAATATTTACGGTCATTTAAGGGTCGGTCAAAGCCATTTAAGGTTCTGGTCAAAGAAAATCAATGGTCAACGGTCGAGTCGAGTCGGGTCGACGGTCGGGTCGGGTCAAACCGGTTCAGACCGATCAAACCGGTCAAAACCGGTTCAAAACCGGTTTTCCAGCTGCTCACTCTCCATGCGGCGGCGCGTGTGCGCGTGAGATGTCCTCCGGGGCTCTAAAAATCACGGAAAAATTTCTACAAATTATTTTGAGCGATTTCGAGATACTTACAACGATCGGTTCCAATTTTTGAACGGCGGAGAGCTCGATTTTAAATTGGCCGAAACTTTGACTGCTCCACCTCCTCACGCGCCGCCGTCGACAGAGACCAAGGTTAATACCGGCGGACTCGAAACGACACAAGGAACACGATGATGCAGGAGGTGTCGTAAACGGAGCAACGATCGACGATGAATTTGAGATTTTCCCTGCGATCGAGCTAAATAAAACGTCGAGACTTTGACTGGAAATTCCCGACATTTTGCAGCGTTTCGCTTCAATTAATTTGAAGGGTTTGTTTCTCGCTCGATGATGAACACCACGGTGGTTTCAAAACGACAATCGGAATTCGGATGGCGTCGGAATCGAGGTTGGAAACTGGTGTAGGGGAAAGTAAATTTCTGAATTGGTTTTCTGTGTTTTCACGTAGAAACCAATTCATTTCCTTTAAAAGAAAAATCTATCGACACTCAAAGGTATAACTCAGGGCTTGGTCATTGAATTTTCTTCAACTTCTAAAATGGACTTCAAATTTTCAAAACTTTCAATTTAGTCCTCATAATTTACAAATTTTCACAATTAACCTCCAATTTCAATTTAATATTATTCTAAATTTTTCCGGGTTGTTACAGAACGACGCTGATTCACGACGAGAGGTTTGAGGGGTTTTGTTCATCGATCGACAATGAACATGATAGTGGTTTCGGTTCGTCAAATGGTGGCCGAACGATGGGAGATCGGAGCTCAAAGGAGGGTCAAAGGGGGAGAGAAATGGGAAAATGCAATATGCAAAACTGATTGCACGGGAGAGAGTTTATAATTCTCTCCAAAAGAAAAATGGTTAAACTACGAGTTTAGTCACTGAATTTCCTACACTTTATAAAATGGTCTGTCAACTTTGAAATTTTACAATTTAATCATCAATTACTTCCAAAATACCAATTAAATCTAATACTTTATAATTTCTTAATTTTAACCCTTAAATTGGGGTGTTACACTCTCATTTTCATTTCTCTTTGTTATCTGCTAGATTACAAATAATCACACATAAAAGCCAGCAAGAACTCAAAGTTACAAGCTATAGAGGTTGTAAATTACCGACCTTGACGAGGGATGAACCGGAGGGTGCGGTCGCACTCCAAAAAATTTTAAATTCCCATTTAGTTTAGGTATGTTTTCTATATTTTCAATTAATTATCTAATTTCACATCTTCTAAAATCTTGTAATTTCGTACCCCTAAAATTTTGTAATTTCGGCACCCCTAAATTTTTAATATAATTTTCTAAATTTGCACATATAACATATAATTCTACGTCCATCCCCATTATCGAGATAGCCAATGTGAAGCTAACAAATCAAAATGACATTTCTAAACTGAAGAACATTCATCAATCTTACAAAGCACAATGTATAGAACATGAACAGTTAATCTCCATTTACCCCAGCTACAAAAAGATTACAATTTATGAAACACCCATTTCCATAAATACTCAAAAGAACTGAAAATGAGTAAATTAGAGCAAAGTAATCGATGGAATTGAGAGGGGGGGAGGAGGAAGAAGGGAACTTACATGAAGACGGGAGAGAGGAAGAGGAATAGAGAGACGTTGGCCAAAGAAGGGGTTTGAGGACAGAGAAAGACCAGTCATTGAGCTTTGCAACGCAGCCATGGCTGCCATTTTTTGCCTTCTTCAACCGTTCAGTAATTCGAGCTGTGGGGAGCTGATGTTTTGGTGATGACGATAAATATGGGGTGTGGAAATTGTGGATAACGAAGGATAGATGCTGATGGAAACGACATAGTTTTGGACATTGGGCCAAAAATGATGGACTTTGGGTTTCATAATGGAATTCAATAGATTTCACCATTGAAAGGGTAAATATTACTTTTGGTACCTAATTTGTTCTTTTTGATGCAATTATATACTTTACTTTTTCTTAATGATGCAACTAGATACCTATTTTCTTAATGATGCAGCTAGATATCTAAATCCACTAAAAAGATAGGTACTTTGTTGCACATAAATATTATAATTAAGTACCAATAGTTATATTTATCGAATTCCCAGATTAAATCACCCAAATAATTGAATTTGATGTATTAATAACCTGTTTGATCAATCCACGAAACATGTTAACAAATGGAAGAGCCACTGGGTTACATTTCGAAGGCGTCACCTGTGCTGTCCATGGACTCGTCTCTCCGGTGTTCGGTAGTCTTTCCTTAAATCGTATATTAAACTACCCCATATCTAACGACAATGAGTCAATTAAATTATTTTTATTGTACCTTTAACGAACCAATGAGTTTCAAAAATACTATTCCAGTCACTTATTATTATAAAATGTTTATTTTAAAATTTTAAATACATTTTTCAAATTCATATTTAAGAAAATAAAAAATTATGTAGACAATACACGTGATCAGGGATGGTAATTTTGCCTGCATCATACGGGTTTTAATCCAACCCGATCTGATTGGGTTAGGTAATTTCACCAGCATCATACGGGTTTTAATCTAACCCGATCTGATCGGGTTAGATTTTTTTAAAATTCGGATTTATATAGAGGGTGAAAAACTTCGACCCGATCCGACCTGAAGATAATAACGTAATTTCCTTAAGAAAATCATTTTTTTAATTAAATTCTTAATTTATATATGATCAGGTAGGGTCTGATTTATACTTTAAAAAATCGGGTCGAGTCGGAGTCGAGTAAAAAATATATATTTTTCGAGTCGGATCAGGTCAGATTCATATAAAGGGAGCATATTTTCGGATCGAGTCGAGTTGATCAAAAATATGACCCTAACCCGACCCGTTGTCATCCCTACACGTGATAATTCAATGTCCTTGATAACAGTCCCATAGGTTCAGATAAAAGATCCTCAGTTAATCCTAAAATTCAAGATTTTGTTGGTTAGGTCATTCAACATTCATTTATCCGTGTATGGTCATTAAATATTCCCCAAAATTCATGCTTTCATCTCTTCAAGTCAAACGTAATGGAAAACCCTAAATGAGTGAACGCAGGCTTGGTGTTGGTTGCTAATTTGTGTGTATATTAAGATAATGATATGGACCTGATACATAAATAAAAATACAATATTGTTTACAAAAAATAAATTTAAATATTTGATTAACATCTTTTGATTTTTAGAGTTAGGTTATAAAATAATTCTCGAGTTCGAATAACTATGTTGATAGAATGTAGGATAAATTACGTGTTTAGTACTTAAACTATCAGTTTTGATCTATTTTAGTACTTACATTTTTAGTTTTTTCAAAATTATACCTAACATTTAGTTTTTGTTTCATTTTAGTACCTCGTCGTTAAAAACTTAGCGAAATTATTACAACTTGACACTTTTTTATGGCTAAATTACAACATTCATCACTCAACTATCTTCTCACTCATATTTTGATCATTGTAGTTTAAAATTTTAATTTAATGACTTAATTTTTAAGTTACTCCTAATTTAATCACTCTAACATTTAAATTTATTTTTATTTTATTATTTATTAATAAATAATAAAAAATATCATGTCACAAAATATTATCAATAAAATAAATTAGAGTGATTAAAACATGAGCAATTTAAAATTTAAGTACTTAAATTGAAAAAAAATAAACTTTAATGACCAAAATATGAGTGAGAATATAGTTAAGGGATAAATAATATAATTTACCCATAAAAATGTCACGTGCAAAAGTCATGTTAAATTTTCAAAGATAGGGTACTAAAATGAAACAAAAACTAAACGTTAGGTATGATTTTAAAAAAAGTTAAAAGTTTAGATACTAAAATAGGTCAGAACTAATAGTTTAAGTACTAAATACGTAATTTACCCTAAATGTGACATATACGCATATTATCAATAAACCAAAAAATATTAAATAAATATTATCTTATAATTGTCTCACATTATTCGTCTTTTCCTTTGATTTTTGTTTATCCGACGAAGACACCAATCTTAATATTAATTGTCGAGGGTCGATGACTATTGTTATTTTTGTTCTTTTTCATACTATGTCATTTATTTCCTTTTTTTTCTCTTGAATTTTTAAATTTTAAATAAGATTTCATGTTTTTGTGACAAACTTTTTTATGCTCGTGTAACACGTTTTTTCTTTGCACTTGTGGCACGTCCCTTATGGATTTTGGTACATTTTTTGCATATATTTGTGATCGTATTGGTGCTTACACAAAAATCCTCACGATATTTATTTTTCGATTGGTTTGTCGGTGGACATGTATTATTGTATCTCTCTTCAGTAAAAGATTGTTTGTTGATATAATCAAAATTGTTTAGCAAATCATTCTGTCAGATTTGTTTGGTTCGTTCATCACTTCTTTATCACTTCGTAAAACATCTCGCTCGATAGAGACATAATTTTACGAAAATTATTGGACTCTTTTAATGTTAGACGTTATTTTCAATGGGATGTTTTTTTTTTGGTATATTTAACTTTAATATTTTTGTCACAAATTGGAGTGAGAAATGAGAAGACGATCTTCTTCGGCTTCCCTAATTCCGGCTTCGCATTTCCCACGCCACAGCTGAGAAATGTCATTTTCCTTTCCTTTAAGTTGACCAAACAACTTTTCTTACATTTAATTGTATTTCTTTTAATGTGATATTATACAGATGCAATAAAAATTTAAAATATAATATATTAAAAAATATATAAATGTTATTTCGCTTTCTTAATATTCACAAACACTTTTTAATTAATGTGCTCATAATATTTTATTAGCTTCACTAAGTAAAAGTGGGATAATGGTTTGGATATCCCATTTCCATGACCAAGTCTTGGTGAATGAATTGTGCCGACTCAACAGTCGAGAGTAACGAGAACATGAATGCCAATTTGATAGGACAAAGCAAATGCCCAATTATAGTAATATTAATTAGGGAGGTGGAAGTAATAAATAATTTTAAGAAAACGCGTTGAACTTGACAAGAAAAGGGAATCGCAATTAAATTTGATAAAGTTTCGGGTAAACTACGCATTTAATACCTAAAGTATAAATTTTAGTCTGTTTTAGTATTCAAAATTTCAAAAAAAATATTTCAAATTCATACCTAAAGTTTAATTTTTATTTCATTTTAGTAATCCGCCGTTAAAAAACTTAATGCGTTTAGTACCTAAACTATCAAATTTGGTCTGTTTTAGTACCTAAACTTTCGATCATTTCAAAGCTTAACGTTAAATTTTAAACGAAGTACTAAAATGAAACAAAAACTAAAGTTTCTAAAGATTGAGTATTAAAATGAAACAAAAACTAAACTTCATGTGTGGTTTTGAAATATTGAAAGTTTAGTACTAAAACGAATCAAAATTGATCATTTAAGTACTAAACTTGTAATTTACCCTAAAGTTTTTTATTTTGGTAATATATGTATATATATATATTTTCCAATTTAATAAGCTTAAATAATGTAATTTTGTAATATTATCTTCATATTATTTGAGTTAATATTGGAATCTTAAAATTTAAAAAAAATAATAAATTAATTACATTAAATGTAGGAACTAAATTCACAATTTATACATAGTATAAGTACGAACTATATAATTTGATCAACATTATTAATAATTTGTACTAGTCCAAGCGTAAATACCATTCTTGCAAATCATTATTCTGATTGAAATTTGTATGTAATATAATTATCAATCGATATATTTATAAATATCAATAACCTCAAAGAAGTCCCTGTTTTATTTATAGGGTAAAGTATAGTAATGGTCATTGAACTTTTCTGAAGCTTACATTTAGGCCCCCACTTTTAAAACTTGCAATACAACCCTCCAACATTTACTTCGTTTGCAATATCATCCCTGACGTAACCGGCCGTTTGACGCCGTTACACTACCGTTAGAAGATGATGATGTGGCAATCCTCCAACATTTAGTTCGTTTGCAATATGGGCACTGAACTTTTCAGGCGCTTGCATTTAGGTCTCCTAACTTTTAAAACTTGCAATACAATCCTCAATTTTATTCTAAACCCTAAATTCTAAAATAATTCAATTATATTTTAAACCCCAAATTCTAAAATAATTTAATTTAGGGTTTAGAATATAATTAAAATATTTTGGAATTTGAGGTTTAAAATGTAATTGAAGTGTTTTGGAATTTTGAACATGAATTTTCTATTTGACAGTATTTACTTCAATATAAATTTGAGGTTTGTTGCATGCACATCCAACGACTGTCGCACTTTGAACATGAAAAGTGCACCGATCACGTTTATTGCATAAACCGTTGAAGTAAAAGTAACAAGGTCAATCTGTCTTATTCGTAGCTGCCACACTTTGGTTTGATAATCCAATAGGTTTGGATGGAACTTGAGCATGCATATCCAACGGCTGTGAAAATTGTAAAGAGTTTTAGTTCATAGGACTACAACATACATCCAAGCAATAACTAAAATAAACCAAGAATATCAATTAATAACTCATTCAAAAGGAGGACTTAATAAATAAAGGGAAAGAGGTTCGGTCACAGTCACTCCAAAAGCTAAGACGTCAAATGGGTTGTTTAAGATAGACATTAGATGTCAAATACAACATTACCAGTTGCAAATGCATTAATAACTTACCCTTTTAACATATAATTGCTTCTAATGCTCCATGTTTAATGTTCCTCAATAGCCAAACATGATGAGAATCTAAAGCAGATAACGGAACTAAAATCATAGGACCCCATAATTCTTGTAAATTCATGGCATGTCAGCAATAAAAGGCATTGTAAAACATAGAGGACACTGCAACAAACATATATATGCCAGAAATGAAGGTGCAAATGTGCAATGACCGGGCAACATATCAAGTAGTTGCTCTAAATATACTACCCTGTCATGATGCCTTTCAAGTTGTGTGCATGCAGAATTGTCTTCTAAAGTTATATTTCAATACAGATTCCACTGTAAAATTTCCAAAACATATAAAAAAATCTAGTTCATCCACGATATATCAGTCCCATAATAAACATGAACTTATTAAAAAGAATACGAGCTCACAAGACGCCGAAAACCACATATCAGATCAATACAATTCTCAGTAAACTAGTACCAACAGTCTCTTAGATTGAGCCTGGCGATTTCACTATGTCGATACTCACAACTAATTCCCTGGTTTAAAGAAAAACCAAACAAGAAGATCAAAAACTTTAGCCTAGAACCCTCTTTCATTTCTATTTTGATGGACTGAATATCTTTCATAAGGAGTACTAAAAGTTTTGATTAAGAAGAAAGAAAGAAAATTAGATGGTTTTGGTTCAAAACTAACATTGAATATCCAGATCCTTGACATGCAGTTCCAGAAACATAAAAATTTCAACAAAAAACACACAATGCGAGCTGAAAATGGGAAAGTGCGAAAGAGAAAAAACTTATTTCTAGATAGCCCAAAAAAGAAAATAAATACATTCTTGCAAGTGAGGGGAGAGGCTAAGAAATAAACGCAATCAGTGTTGCGTTTCAGCAATTCTTCCTCTATATTTTTCTTTGTAAATAAAAGGCTGGAAGACATAACACTGCTTGGGTTTACAATTTTACATGGCGGAAAACTGAAGAACAAAAACCAAACGAGAGTGCATGTGAGCGAAAGAGACTGAGAGGTGAAGGCGCTGTTTGGATTTCATTATATTTGATCATATGTTGGAAAATCTTTAACCACAAGGATTAAACGAAGAAATTATTATATGCCATTTATACAAAATAATTTCAGCTTTGTTGGTGACTTTCAACAATGATACTTAGTTCATTTTAGTAGTATTTGTCAACTCTGCATTTCTAGCCCTATTTTTTTCTCACAAGCATTTCATCGAACATCTATGCTTCTTCTGAGATGACCTGTATCTAACATTATACCTTGAATCATTGATGGTCCCGATAGTCCCTTGGTCGAGTATTCTCTCAATGGACCCTTATTCAAGTCAACACCTCTACATAATTCAAAGTTATATTAGAATTTCCCATGCATCCCCAACTGAAAAGTTACGCTGGAAATGAGAAGAGAGAAGTGAAAAATAAATTCGAGATCGAAAAGGAATTTGAGTTTATAATGAAATTGAGGATTGTGTTGCAAGTTTTAAAAGTTGGGGGACCTAAACTATCAAATTGAGGATTGTGTTGCATGTTTTAAGAGAGAAGTATAAATTTTAGTATGTTTTAGTATTCAAAATTTCAAAAAAAAAATCAAATTCATACCTAAAGTTTAATTTTTATTTCATTTTAGTAATCTGCCGTTAAAAAACTTAATGCGTTTAGTACCTAAACTATCAAATTTGGTCTGTTTTAGTACCTAAACTTTCGATCTTTTCAAAGCTTAACGTTAAATTTTAAACGACGTACTAAAATAAAACAAAAACTAAAGTTTCTAAAGATTGAGTATTAAAATGAAACAAAAACTAAACTTCATGTATGGTTTTGAAATATTGAAAGTTTGGGTACTAAAACGAATCAAAATTGATAATTTAAGTACTAAACTTGTAATTTACCCTAAAGTTTTTTTATTTTGGTAATATATGTATATTTTTTCCAATTTAATAAGCTTAAATAATGTAATTTTGTAATATTATCTTCATATTATTTGAGTTAGTATTGGAATCTTAAAATTTTAAAAAATAATAAATTAATTACATTAAAATGTAGGAACTAAATTCACAATTTATACATAGTATAAGTACGAACTATATAATTTGATCAACATTATTAATAATTTGTACTAGTACAAGCGTAAATACCATTCTTGCAAATAATTATTCTGATTGAAATTTGTATATAATATAATTATCAATCGATATATTTATAAATATCAATAACCTCAAAGAAGTCCCATTTTATTTGTAGGGTAAAGTATAGTAACGGTCACTAAATTTTTCTAAAGCTTGCATTTAGGTCACTCAACTTTTAAAACTTACAATACAATCCTCCAACATTTAGTCTGTTTACAATATGGTCCCCGATGTAATCGGCCGTTTGACGCCGTTACACTGCCGTTAGAAGAAGATGATGTGGTAGTCCTCCAACATTTAGTCCATTTGCAATATGGTGACTGAACTTTTCAGACGCTTGCATTTAGGTCTCCCAACTTTTAAAACTTGCAACACAATTCTCAATTTTATTCTAAACCCTAAATTCTAAAATAATTCAATTATATTTTAAACCCCAAATTCTAAAATAATTTAATTTAAGGTTTAGGATATAATTAAAATATTTTGGAATTTAGGGTTTAGAATGTAATTGAAGTGTTTTTGGAATTTTGAACATGAATTTGCTATTTGACAGTGTTTACTTCAATATAAATTTGAGGTTTGTTGCATGTACATCCAACGGCTGCCACACTTTGAACATGAAAAGTGCACATATCACGTTTATTGCATAAACCGTTGAAGTAAAACTAACAAGGCCAATTTGTCTTGTTCGTAGCTGCCACACTTTGGTATGACAATCCAATAGGTTTGGATGGAACTTGAGCATGCACATCCAATGGCTACGAAAATAGTAAAGAGTTTAAGTTCATAGGACTGCAACATACAACTAGGGATGGCAACTCAACCCGAATCCGACGGGTTCCGACCCGACCCGACCCGATCGGGTCGGATTTTTTAAAAAAAAAATCAGGTTCGGGTCGGGTCGGGTCGGGTTTTTTTAAAATGCACTGTTCGGGTCGGGTCGGGTTTAGGGTAAAAAAAATCCGACCCGACCCGACCAGAAAAATATATATAATTTTATCTTATATATTTAGGGATAATTACAATAATATCCCTCCATATATAATTTTTTTCAATTAAGTCACTATTTTCATTGAATTACAATTTTTTTTATTATTTCGGGTCGGGTCGGGTCGAGTTTCTAAGTCATATATTCGGATCGGGTCGGGTCGGGTGAAACATTAATTTTGTCGGGTCGGGTCGGGTCACGGGTGGAGAACCCTTTCTTCTCGGGTCGGGTCGGGTGGCCCAAAAACCCGACCTGACCCGACCCATTGCCATCCCTACATACAACCAATCAATAACTAAAATAAACCAAGAATACCAATTAATAACTCATTCAAAAGGAGGACTTAATAAATAAAGGGAAAGATGTTCGATCATAGTCACTCCAAAAGGTAAGGCGTCAAATGGGTTGTTTAAGATAGATATTAGATGCCAAATATAACATTACTAGTTGCAAATGCATTAATGGCCTACCTTTTTAACATATAATTGTTTATAATGCTCCTTGTTTAATGTTCCTCAATAGCCAAACATGATGAGAACCTAAAGCAGATAGCATAACTAAAATCATATGACTCCATAATTTCTTATAAATTCATGGCATATCAGCAATAAAAGACATTGTAAAACATAGAGGATACTGCAACAAACATATATATGCCAGAAATGAAGGTGCAAATGTGTAATGATCGGGCAACATATCAAGTAGTTGCTCCAAATATACTACCCTGCCATGATGCCTTTCGAGTTGAGTGCATGCAAAATTTTCTTCTAAAGCTATAATTCAATACAGATTCAACTGTAAAATTTCCAAAACATGTAAAAAATTCAGTTCGTTCACGATATATCAGTCCCATAATAAACATGAACTTATTAAAAAAATACGAGCTCACAGGACATCGAAAACCACAGGTTTGATCAATACAGTTCCTAGTAAACTAGTGCCAACAGTCTCTCGGATTGAGCATGGCGATTTCACTATGTCGATACTCACAACCAATTCCCTGATTTAAAGAAAAACCAAACAAGAAGATAAAAAAATTAGCCTAGGACCCTCTTTCACTTATATTCTGATAGACTGAATATCTTTCATAAGGATTACTAAAAGTTTTTATTAAGAAAAAAGAAAGAAAATTAGATGGTTTTGGTTCAAAACTAATATTGAATATCCAGATCCTTGACATGCAGTTCCAGAAACATAAACATTTCAACAAAAAACAATGCTAGTTGAAATTAGGAAAGTGCGAAAGAGGAAAAACTTACTTCCGGATAGCCCAAAAGAGAAAATAAATACATTCTTACAAGTGAGGTGAGAGGCTAAGAAATAAACGCAATTGGTGTTGCGTTTCAGCAATTATTCCTCTATTTTTTCTTTGTAAATAAAAAGCTGAAAGACATAACACTGCTTGGGTTTACAATTTTACATGGTGGAAAACTGAAGAACAAAAACCAAACGAGAGTGCATGTGAGTGAAAGAGACTGAGAAGTGAAGGCGTTGTTTGGGATTTCATTATATTTGATCATCTGTTGGAAAATCTTTAACCACAAGGATTAAACGAAGAAATTATTATATGTCATTTATACAAAATAATTCCAGCTTTGTTGGTGACTTTCAACAATGATACTTAGTTCATCTTAGTAGTATTTGTCAACTCTGCATTTCTAACCCCATTTTTTTTCTCACAAGCATTTCATCGAACAACTATGCTTCACCTGAGATGACACGTATCTAACATTACACCTTGAATCGTTGATGGTTCCGATAGTCCCCTGGTCGGGTATTCTCTCAATGGACCCTTATTCAAGTCAACACCTCTACAAAATTCAAAGTTAGATTAGAATTTCCCATGCATCCCCGACTGAAAAGTTACGCTGAAAATGAGAAGAAGGAAGCGAAAAAGGAAATCCGAGATTGAAAATAAATTTGGGGTTTAGAATGAAATTGAGGATTATGTTGTAAGTTTTAAAAGTTGGGGGACCTAAATGCAAATGCCTGAAAAGTTCAGTGACCATATTGCAAACGTACTAAATATTGGAGGACTGCCACGTCATCTTCTTCTAACGGCAGTGTAACAACGTCAAAAGGTCGATTACGTCGGGGACCATATTGCAAATGACTAAATGTTGGAGGACTGTATTACAAGTTTTAAAAGTTGGGGGGCCTAAATGCAAGCTTCAGAAAAGTTCGGTGACCATTACTATTCTTTACCCTTATTTATATGGACATACTATATGTTTGAGGAGATTTCCTTTTATTGGTAATTGGATTTTGTTGGTGTATACAAAATAATTTTTTATTAAGCTAAAGTGATTATAAAGTAATATTTGTTATAAATATTTTCAATCATGTGATAATGAAAGTCTAATAATTCTTGTAATAGCATGTATTTGTATCTTTGACCTGTAAAAGCAACAACGATTTTATTAACCTTCGAAAAAAATTGTTTTCTGCACTAAACAATTTTTATTACCAAAGATTTCAAAGCATGATCCTTAATTTATTATAATTGGATCATTTGAAATTTTAAATAATTGAGATTATCACAAATTTAAATATTATAATTAATCTATTTGAATTAAATTAATTTAAACCGTTCAAACTTTGAGTACTTTTTATTCAAGTTATTTTAAAATAGTATTATTATTAGTAATCAAATTATCTCATTAGCTAAAGGGATTATTATTAAACCAAGGTCATTTGTTAGTATAAATGAACACTAATCACACAATAATCAAGGGGATTAACAAAGCATCAACTACACTCAAGCAAAAGAGGAAAAAAGTGAAGGGTAACAAGTATACCCTCGTCGGAGTATCATTGGAAGTTCGGGATTTACTTGAAGGCTTTCAGCAAATGTGAACTTTGTTTGTTGCTTTAGTCCTTTATTTGTTTCAAATAAAAGGGGATTTTGAAGATAACACCGCCATACGTGG
Source organism: Hibiscus syriacus (assembly GCF_006381635.1). Taxonomy (NCBI): domain Eukaryota; kingdom Viridiplantae; phylum Streptophyta; class Magnoliopsida; order Malvales; family Malvaceae; genus Hibiscus; species Hibiscus syriacus. The sequence goes on from NW_024063066.1 coordinate 196,244, forward strand.
TGGTTGTCGATGGCGATGTGGTGGTCGATCGAAGGTTGGTGACCAGTGGACATCGGATGTTTGGTGGTGATTTCGGGTAGTTAGGAGGTTGAAAATGGGTGATTTCTCTTGAAATCGGGTTTAGTGTTAGGATAGATGAAGAACACTTTAGGATTTGTGGAGGAATTCTTGAGATTTTGGGTTTACAATCTTAAAAAACAAGTTTGAGTTTTATTTTGGTGTTGATTTTAGATCAAAAGGGAAAATGATGAACAAGAATGATGTTCTTGAAAAAATATGAGTTTGATATTGAAATAACAAGTTTTGGGGTGGTTTTAATGTTTGTATTGGATCAAACAAAGTTATAAAATGAGTTTTGGTATGAATGTAGGATGAATAAAGATGAACATGGAAGAGAGGAGAGAGGAAATGTTGAGAGAATTGGGAGAGGGAGAAATGTTTTTTAGGTGAGAATGAGGTGTTGTCCTAAAATTTGGGCTTTTATATTAGAAAAATATTTTGGGAAAATTTCTTCATAAATCCCCTATTATACCCGTGTTTTGGTTTGGAGATGTGGCATTTCATTTCTTTTATTTCGGCCACCGTTAAATTGCAACTTGTGTACCTTAAATTTTCTTTCAGTGCAATTCAGTCCTCAAATTGTTCCACGTGTTTTCAAATGTGTTTATCTCAACTAATCCCAAAGGTCGATGGCGACTCTAATTTTTTATTAAAATCTAATTTTTATGGTTAATTGGGCCCAAATCCAACCCAATTAAGCCCAATGATTTAAATTATGAAATTTATGAGTCCACTTACCTCTCATGAACCCAAAACTACTGGTCTGAAATTTGAAGTGTTACAATAGTTATCATTAATAACAATAATAAAATAATAATTATAACTTTGCTTGCTTTAAAATAATATACTATTAACCGTTTGATAATGATCACTCAAACATTATTGCATGTGACATGTTCAAACCCAAAACCTTTATAAATAACAATATTTGATTTATGAAAATATTTTATTTATTTTAATTTATAAATGAGAAAATATGTTAATAATATAATATTGTATATAAAAAGTGGTGCATGAATTAAAAAATTATTAATTAAATGTGAATTAGGAAAGTTCCATGAACTAGGACCTTGATGATAAGTGTTAACCTTTGTACTTTAAAACACTATTAAACAAAGTAATAAAAAAGTAGTATTTAGCACATTGTTTTAAAGATCACATCATTATTATTCATTTCCCATCAAAACTTTGGTAGATGCATGTTCTTATTCCTTATATTGTTGTCTCTTATCCATAAGCACCTTGCTGATGAAATGTTAACATGAATCCTTTCAGTATTATAATTAATAATTTTTAATAATTTGATTAAAGAAAATTATACCCATAATGATTATCATATTTTCATTTATAGTCCAATATAATTTATTTCATTAAAGAAAACTTTGATTGATCCTATAACAACTCATTTTGAGTTATAAAATTCAGAAAATTTATTTTATTTATTTAAATATATTAAAAACATTATATTTATATATTTTTATTAAATAAATAATCAAATCAAATAAATGTTATATCTAAATCTGATATAACTGGAAAGCTGGACCAAGTCTAACCCTGTATTTTTTTCTTATTTAATTTTGATTTGATGGAGTGGTAGCATAGAAATCAAAATGTTCATGATTTTTCTTTTATTTTTGGATAAATTACAAATTTCATAACTAAACTTTACTCTTTCTCTTATTTTTCTTACTGAGCTTTAAAAGTTTTTAATTTTCTCACTAAACTTAATATATTAGGGTTTTTTTCACTAAACTTTACTCTCTCTTCTATTATGATCACTCCGTCATCATTCCACCGTTAAATAGTTAATGGCGTTAAAAACTGTAGCATTTTAATTTTTTTAACTAAAGTGACTTCATTTTACATCTATATAACAATCGATTTTAACTCCGTTTACTATTTAACATCTGAGTGACAAAAAAACTCAATACATTAAATTTAGTGAGAAAATCAAAAATATTTAAAATATAATGAATAAAATAAGACAGAAAATAAAATCAAGTCGTCAAATTTGTAATTTACCCTTTATTTTTTAGTGAAGGAATGACCTTTTGCTTTATTGAATGAGCCAACTCTTCTAGGTTGGTTTTTCAAGTCAATGCATATCATGAATTGACAAGTGATTGCAAGGAAAAAGATTTATGCTTTTTGCTTTGTAGATTTTTATATAATTTATGGTCATATTTGAGTTGTAACAATCATTTACATTTCTTTCAATTTGAAAATTTTCGAATTGATGATCTATGGTAGAGTTATAGACATTGATGATTAGTATTAGTGTCGGACTTAAGATTATTATTATCACACGTATTGAATAAAAATAATGATTTGATAATAGATCTGATTATGACAATTTATATGAATTTATAAAAGACTTAATCGAAACTCGTATAATTATTTTTGTTTAATTTTTTAAATAATTGTTTAACATCTTTTTCTAATTTATTATTATTAATAAATCAAACAAAATATCCTGAGCTTCCACCCATATTTAATCTCTAAGTAAAACATGATCGGTTTGTAAACCGTATTACGAACCAAGTAATATTTAATGAGGATTGCGCTACACTTAGCCACGTAAGGTCAAGCGAGTGAAAGAGAGCACCCGTACTTCAGCTACGTGTCGAAACGTCAGATGAGGTACTGCTAGCTGTCGCTCATCGGGGTGACCGTAGTTTAGCGGCTGCTTTCAGTTTTTACACGGCTACCTGCCTCTTATAGTTGACAACTATTATTCTAAGGACGATGTTAACGTGCGGAAATTTTAATATACGGTTAAAAAAAGTGTTATTAATTTTATTATTATCTAACTAAAAAAATTGATAAAAAATTATCAAAAATATTATTATTTCTATCGGTTTTATTATTATTAGGTGTTTTACTAAATTCGGTAAAACGCTACAGATTTTGTTATTTTTTCTATTGGTTTTGTTATTATTGGACATTTTTATCAGAAACGTTAAAAAATTGATTTTTAAATAAAAATAATAATATTTTAGGTAATTTTTTTTTATCGATTTTATTATTTAAATAATAACAAAATCGATAATATTTTATTTTAATCTTATATTAAAGTGTCGCACTATATAACTTTCCGAACAATGATCACTCATTTTGTTGACAATTACGGAAGTATCACGAATATCACGACCAAGTATTTCAAAAGTCAATGATAATTTCTTCATATTTGTAAAAAACTTGGAAAAAAGTTTTTAGAAAATGTGAAGCAAAGTGTATGCTTAATGAATGAATATTTCCTGTTAAATTACAAATATGTTTTTTAAATGTATAAAAGTTATAATATAATTATATATTATATTTTACGAACTCATTAGTTGGTTTTAGTAGTAAAATATAAAGTTATTATTCTTAAAAATCCTAAATTCAAATGACAATGTTCATATGATATATATACGTTTTCAATAAATTAAAAAAATTATAAACATATATTATCTTATAATAATCATAAAATATTAAAAAAATTACATTTCATGTGTTGAACTATTGAATTAAATCAAACAAGAACATAAGTCCTTGTTCTGCTTTACGATACATGTTTTTTCACGTCTTTGTTCTGTTTTTAATCAATGGCTGTAATAAATAATAACTTAAGAAAAATGACTTTTTTTTTGACAAGTTTTACATATTGTAACAGTGATAAGAAAAATATTTATTAAGATTCATTTGATAAGAAAATGATTAAATATTTTCAAAAATATTTTTATAATATAAATAAAATTTAAAGATCAAATTTAAATCACCATATTCATATATAAATAAATAGGCCGTTTTTTTGCAATAATACAATGAAAAAAAATTGTTCGAATAATGTATCTGATAGATTATTTGCTCGAGTTGCATAGAATACCATGCGACTTCCCCCTCCCCGGATCACCGTGTGTCTTTCCCCCAATATTTTAGCCTTTAATTTTGCTTTGCCTTTTTTGAATGGTTTTCATGCAATCTAATGGTTTGTAATAAGTATTCAAAAGGCGATTCCGTTTTATACTGTAGCATTTATACCATTCAAACAAATAATCTCTAAGATATAATATTCGAATAATTTTTTTCAACTGTATTATTGTAAAAAATCAGCCCTTCACTTGCAATTGTTAGTTAAAATTCTTTTATTGGTATATTTTTTATATATAATAATTTTTTATAGTACGACAGAATCTAACATATAATAAAATAAATCAAATGAAACCTGTGGGCAAAACATGACGGAGATTGTTTTACAGAGTCTAGGGAGGCGCGTGGAGCACAGATTGTCGTAAACTACGCGGTTCGAGAAAATAGAAAAAGGAATTATCAAAGAATGTTGTCGAGCGTGTGAACATGGTCGACGGGCCGTTAGTTTCCCTTTAACGCCGTTAAATCGCGCAGTACAAAACGAAAAACAAACTAGGAATGGCAACGGGTCGGGTTCGGGGCCGGTTTTTCTCGTCCCGTCTCCGAACCCAAAATGAATCCCCATCCTCGACCCCGACGGGTTTTTTATCGAAACGTCCCGTCGGGGATTTTTTTTGCCCAGTCCCCGAACACGACCCGAAATATTATACTCGAACCCGAAAATATTATATATATAATTAATATAAAAAATATAAAATATTATATATATATATATAATCGGGACGGGTCGGGGCGGGGATACCTTGCTCCGAACCCGAACCTAACCCGAAAAAATCCCTAAACCCAACCCGATATCATTCAATCCGACTCGACCCGAACTTAACCAGATTTCAGATTTCCCTATCGGATTTGGGACATACTGCCATCCCTAAAACAAACCCTACCAGCATTTTAAAAAAACGGTTACCGTTACGATTTTCATCTAAAGGCAAAATATTTTCCCGTTACTCTCACCCTGTTTCGCTTCCTATAAATAGACGACTCACTCGCCTGCTTCGTTGTTTCTCATTTTCAAGCTTTGAAAAAATTAAAAAAACAAAAAAAGTCCAAGTCTTACTGAAAGAATACGAATTTTGTTGATTTATTTGATTATTTTATTAATTTGGATCTTTGGGTTTTGATTTTTGATTCCTCGGAAACAAGAGTTTCAAGGTAAACTTTGCAAATTTTTGTATTAAAATTGATTTTTTTGTTGATGTTCTCCATGATTTGAATTAGATTCTTAATATTTGTTTCTGGGTTTTCATTTTGGTTTTGTGTTAGTCTGTGGGAAATGAAAAAAACAACAACTGACTTTGAGTGCTTGGTATATGGGATTAAGAAACTTCGGTATTTTAAGTGAATTAGTTGGTGTTTTTCCTCTCCTTTTGGGGGAAAATTTTGTTTTAGTTCTTCATTTGGAAAGATAGTAAAACTATTTTCTCTTTCTGGGCTAGCTCTCTTGTTATGGATACCAATTTATAGCGTATATTGAAAAAGATAATTGCTTTAAGCTTCAACTTTTTTTTTATCTTTGCAAGTTAGTCTGTTCAAGTTTAGAGGTTCGTTTTGGTTAGCCAACTGTTTGTGTATTTTTCTTTGATCCTGGAATGTTCCAATAAGTTGAATGTTAATCAAACTGATTTGATTGTGTAATTTTTAGTATTTAGGTTCTTGGTAAGTTGGTATGGCAAAATTTATGTATGAACATGGCTTTTGCCCTTCAATTTGGATTATGCAGAAGTAAAAGTTAACCGTTTTTTTGCATTGTTTTTGCAGGTCAATTTGGAAAGCTGATGCCAAACTCATATTATGGATTCACGCCGGCTTTTCAGATATGGTGCGACTGATACCGGCCTATCATACTTGAGTAACTCGACCTCTTATTCAACTTTTCCTTCAATACCTAACAGGCTGTTCAGTTCTTTGAAACCCGACATCAGAAACTCGCCGAAATCGCCCTTTTCGATTCCATTTGATTGTGATACCAGCACCACATTGAGTGACAGCCAGGAGCAGCATAGCTCTATAGAGAATCTCTCAGGACTTGGCCATTCTTGCAACTCTTCATTTGAATCCAAAACTTATTTCCGTAGTTTGAGTCCTTCTCTGGACTGCAGGGGTGAAAGCTTACTATTCAGTTCCGGTGGAACTTCTTATGCACAAGATGCAAATTCTGGCCACAAAGTAGGATACACTTTGCAGGAATTGGAGACCGTACTTATGGCACCCGATGAGGATGAAGAGATAACCACTCCTAATGTTTCCCATGGAGAAAGTAGTAGACGACGGACGACTGGCCAGCGATCTAGGGTGTGGAGTCGGGAAAGCCAAGGATCTTTGGTGCTTCAGCCTCAGACATCCTTTGTCACTAGCCATAGGCAGTCAGCTGAAGTTGTTCATGTTGAGAATCGCCAGAAATCAATAGAGGGTTTGTTTCTGCGGGGTATTCCATCTGGCAATCTGAAGCAGTTGCTGATTGCTTGTGCTAAGGTCCTCTCTGAAAACAGAATGGCGGAATTTGATAAGTTGATTGCGAAGGCTAGGGATGCTGTGTCTATCAGTGGGGAACCGATCCAGCGTCTTGGTGCTTACATGGTGGAAGGTTTGGTAGCAAGGAAGGAAGCATCAGGGTCTAGCATATATCGTGCCCTTCGTTGCAGAGAGCCTGAAGGCAAGGACTTGCTCTCCTACATGCAAATCCTGTATGAAATCTGCCCGTACTTAAAGTTTGGTTACATGGCAGCCAATGGGGCCATTGCCGAAGCATGCCGAACCGAAGATCGCATTCACATTATTGATTTCAAGATTGCTCAGGGAACACAATGGGTGACTCTCTTGCAGGCACTTGCAGCTAGACCAGGTGGAGCTCCTCATGTCCGGATTACAGGAATTGATGATCCTCTTTCAAAATATGCTCGTAGTGGTGGATTGAAAGCTGCCGAAAAACGTTTGGCAGAACTATCTGAGAAGTTCAATATTCCAGTCGAGTTTCAAGGAATGCCAGTTTTCGCAGAAGATATAACAAGGGACATGCTTTATGTCAGGCCCGGAGAGGCTCTGGCCGTCAACTTCCCTCTTCAGCTCATCACACCCCTGACGAGAGCGTTGATGTGAACAATCCTAGGGACGGGCTCCTACGAATGGTTAAGTCGCTTTCTCCCAAGGTCACCACATTGGTAGAGCAAGAATCAAACACAAACACAGCCCCTTTCCTCCCCAGATTCATCGAGACTCTGGAGTACTACCTGGCAATATTCGAGTCCATAGACGAGACACTACCAAGGGACAGAAAGGAACGAGTCAACGTGGAGCAACATTACCTGGCCGGTGATATCGTGAATGTGATTGCCTGCGAGGGAACAGAGAGGGTCGAACGCCACGAGCTCTTCGGTAAGTGGAAGTCCAGGCTAACAATGGCCGGATTTCGGCAATACCCTTTAAGCTCATACGTGAATACGGTGATACGAAGCCTGCTGAAGTGTTACTCTAAGCATTATACACTTGCGGAGAAGGATGGTGCTATGTTGTTGGGGTGGAAAGATAGGAACCTTATATCAGCTTCTGCTTGGCACTGTGAAAGCAGCTGAGATTCATACAAAGGTAGAAAAACCAAATAATCAGTTCATTCTTTTATAGGTTATAGATGTCGAGATATGTGAATAACATCCTTATAAATCCAAGAGGGTGACATTTTCGCATACACCATTTGGCAAATCACCACTGTCTCCTTTTGTTCATTCTTTTTGTCTTTAATGGGATTCGATGTATGTGTAAGAACAATGAGGGATAAGTTCTACTCCGGTTAATGATTCGACAGAAATGACATGTATCCCCTGTACTGTACAGTTTATAAATACGGAGAGAGAAGGAAGAAATGGTTCTTATTCGAATAATTTGACTTGATTCTACTTTCTTTTATGTATTACCAGTTTTTAACTACCGATCTCTTCCATACGATAAAACTTAATTCTTTCAAGTAAAGAGGGTCTAATTAAAATATATCCCAAATTATTAAAAGATGAAACTAAAGTTGCAACAAACAGGAACAAATCAGGTCCAAGCCCCAAAGAGAAAAAAAAGGCCAGCAAAAGGAACAAGCATAAACCAACAGTGAGCATGACAAAAACCAGCAGCATGCGACTTATTTTTTCAATCTTCAATACTCAAATAGGGATTGGATCAATCAATAAGGAAGTGATACTAGTTTTTACAGCTTCCCCACTATGTGTGTAGGCATCTTCGTCTCTGTAAATGAGATCAATCACCCTCGTAAGATTGAGAATTCGATTAAGTGCTTGGTGTGGCACGGCCGTTGGTTTCAAGAACGCTTCATTTGTATCCTTCCAAGCATTCTTCACTTGCTTGTTCAACTCTACGCATGCCTCTTCCTCTGATGCCCCATATTGTTTGATGTAGCACTCCACCGCTGACACGACATGCCCTCTCTCTTGCTCAAACTGTACACCAGAGATTTTCCTCCCCCTCAGCAAATAATAAATTTTTTCACTGAATAAGTTATTTTTAAAGATTTATGTTCATACCTTGTGGCTAGCAATGTCGTTCATTAGCCTAGCAACTAGTGTTGAAGCTCTAAGAATTTTTGGGTTATTAGATGCCCAAACAAAGGTTTCTTCTGTTATGGTATCTTCCATGCCAACAAATGATGTAACTGCTAGCAATTCATACCCGCTAGATTTTAATGCAGTGGGCATATACTCCTCCAGCGTAGGTGTGTGATTTTCATGGTGCCACTTGCTCTCAATTTAGTAGGCTTGACATTGTTGTTTCATCTGATCAACAAAAGAAAAATGAAATACAAAAAACCATCCAACACAACTTAATGTAGCTGATGATGATAGGGGGTTGGGGGGGTGTTGGGGACAATACATACAGCTTCTTTCACAAATTCTACACGATATAATTTCCCTTGCTCGATCATCAATTCTTCCATTTCTTTATAAACATTTAAGAGTTCAGCATAGCACAATTTCATGTAGTTTGGAAGTTGATCCATACAGTTGATATCCCACCTACGATTCAAATGTCAGTCAAATTCAATTTCCGGTAATAACAAGTAAAGGTATTCATAATATATGCTTAGAGTAACCTGTCAATCGCTTTGGTAAAGATATCAAGCTCTTCATGTGTTCCATATGCATCATATATATCATCCACAATTGATGACATAGCGGTAACTTTTGCTGCGAACTTTCTAGCAATGGTGTAATGGGGTTCAAAGTACACTCCCAATACCCACAGGTAACCTTCGACCAATCTGTCCCGTATGAAAGGGAAATTGGTCCTCACATCTAATCCTTTCCACCACCTAAAATCAAGAACTATACTTTTAGATCATTTATGAATATGTATGTATGTATGTATGTAGTGATTACCTATATATCTCACTTATCTCCTCCTTGTGCAGATGTTGTACTTGCAAACTTGACTAAAGTTTCATCTTGGGAACCATATTGTTCATATATCGAAATGTAGCTCCGAGCGACCAACCTCGGCAAGCTCTTGCGGAGGGGTCGGTTTAGAGCATTAGCAATCTGTATGGAAAGAGGACAGGGTACCCTAGTTTGGGCCAATTTCAGATGAGAGTTGGTGAAAGCAAGAGCTTCTTCTAATATATCTTCTCCATGAAAACCGAAGTTTGCAGCTTCATATAATTCTTGCAAACCTCTCACGTCACTAATCAATGATCCCTTGAAGTCTCCTTTCTCATCTTTGAACTTGTTGAATGACTCTGTTCAACCACCAAAGACATTACAAATAATCTTTTTTATTAAAATCAAAAAGTTTCAACAAAGGCATACCAGAAGGAACATTGAACCCATGCTCTCTCAGCAATCGAAATCGAACTGCTGTAGTGTAAAGATCGTGACTCTTGTTATCCTCGACACCATGTTCATGTATGATGTGTAAGATATCTTCAATCTCTTTCTGGAAATGGTAAGCCACGCCTAGTCGTTGGACTGCATCAATTAAGTCCAACTTTTTGTTGCTAGGTCTTCAAGAGTTCTTTGTGATCCAAAAGCTTCTTAGTCACATGTATTTAATGTTGATAGTGTAAGACGTAATATCACAAGTTATTATCTGTTTAAGAAATTTTTACTTATAGACCCTATGGATTTTATTGCTCAAACTTAATTTACGTAGGTCAAAATTTACTTTTATCACTGAAACCGCTTGATATCACATATTTGTTGATTATAATTTTTTTAACTGTGTGTATAATGATTGATTTTTTTTAAAATTAGAACTATGATATATCCATTGGCTACATAAAACATCATCAATATCGTCTTGTCATATACATACAAGAGAAATGCATTCATGTCTATCATAAGCAAAATATAACAATGACAGTTTGATAAACAAGAGCGTGAACAATTGAGACAACAACATATAGAGATGGATCACTCAGACGTCCCAATGCATCAGACGAGAATGAAAACTCAAAGAATATCCGAAGTGAACGAATGAAAAAAAAAAGAAATATTCCTTTAACCACAGTCTTGTCTGACAGACACATAAATCTTAGAACCAACAGAGTGTCATGCAAATGAACAAAGGAACCATGCATCGAAAAAGCAATCAACCATGGAATCATGAAGAACTACATACCAAGAAAAAGACTAATGAAATAAACCTGCACCGGGAGTCCAAAAACTCCTGTAGCCACAATACCATTTATTAAAAAAATCAAGAAAAAACATTATTATAAATACGTTAAAATATAACTTAAAATTAACAAAATCAATGACAATCAATTAAGAGAAGATAAAAATGACAAGGAAGTGACCGGACCATCACCGCTCTCCTTGATGAAAAACTTACCAACTGCAATAGAGGTTTTGTTAATAGAGAAAAACATACTACATGACAATTCGATGGTTGAAATCATAGTTGTTTATATTTGTTGAAAAATATTGTTAGTATAATTGTTAGAAATATAATTGTTTATGGCAGTTGTTATTTTTGAAAAATTTGGTATCATTATTATGAAATTTTTACAATGTTCGACAATCATCGTTGAACACCGCTAACGATGAGTACCACTGAACATCATTAATTTAATTTATAGAAATTTAAAATTTTAAAGTACATAAATTAGTTAGAAATTTAAAAGTGAATTATTTAAAACAAAATATTAATTACATTATTTTCCATAATCTTTTTTGGATAAATTATACCTGTGACCACCTAAGTATAGTCTCTTTTTATTTTGGCCACCTATTTTGAATTTTGGTCAATCAAGTCATCCAAGAATTTAAATGCATTCAATCAGACCACTTGCCGTTAACATTTAACGGAAGTATTGACGTGGTAGTTAATAAAATTAGTATAATTATACATTTGTTCACTGTTACTTATATATTCTATCAATTTGGTCCTAATTTAATAAATTAAAATAAATTTAATCTTTAAATCATATTGTATCGCGTGTCACTAGTGCCAAATAACACGTGTTGCCACTCAATTGGAGGATTTAATTTATTTTGATTTAATATATTTAGTTTCCATCAATTAGTAGGTTACGCGTATCACCCTATGGTGGAAAGAAAATTAAAAATGGTAGAGAATGAAACATGAGACTTGAACTAATAGCCATTGGGTGAGAAAGGAGATGCTCAACTAGTAGGCCAAGTTCATTTTTTTTGTTTAATATAGACTATATATTTTATATATATTGTTTCGTAGTATAATCTAAAATTCTTAATATTAAATATATCTGAACTTAAAATCACATCTTAACATTAAAAAATATATTTTATTTTTTTCTTAACTTATTGAATATACTTTATTTTTATCTTAACTAAAAATATATTTTAATCCTATCTTAATTAATAAATATATTTTATTTTTATCTTAACTTAAATTATATTACAAAATGGTCACCTGACTATTCATTATGTTCTAAACCCATCATTTTTTATTAAAAAGTTAACTGTCGTCTGAGTTGGATATCAATATGATGACTGAGATATGATAGTCATTTGAGATTCTGTGATCGAATTTTATCATATCAAAGTCAACATATTGACGTTCAGCTCAGACTGTCGTAAATTTTTAATAGAAAATGACGAGTTTGGAACATAATAAATAGTCAGATGACGATTTTATTTCAAAGTATAATGAGTAAAATGGGAGAGAGAATAAAATTAAATTACTAAACGTGTTAATATACCCTTATTTATTTCAAAGTGAATATTCCTTTATATTAAATTACTAATAGTTGATTTGGACAAAATTTTAATTTTGTATGTGTGTGTGTTTAACACCCCTAGATGGTGGGATGTTTAAAAAATAGAAATTAGAAAGGTTTTGGAATAATTTAGATATAAAATCATTATTTAAGGACATACTTGATGTTTTGGAAATAACTTAGACGTAAAATTAAATATTAATCTTTTTATTAACTGTGTCACATCATCAATTTAATAGAGATAGCAGTGGAGTGACCATTTTGTTACAATCGATAGTTAGTGACTATTTTGTTACAAATCGATAATATTAGTGATTAATTTATTACTTTTGAAACTGTAATAAAAAATTACTCAAACATTAGTAACTATTAGAGTAGTTTACCCAATTATATTTTTCATGAAGCAACATCAGTAATATAATATTTTTGAGAGAAGAACAATAAGAATAACAAAGATTAAAATAATAAAATTTTTAAGTATTAAAGGTTAAATTTATTGAATTGTTTTAAATTAACACTAAGTTGATAAATTATATAAATTTTAATGATTAAACTATTATTAAGTAGATTACAATACTATTTCGTTTAATATTTAATAAATAAAATAATTTATTTATAATAATATTTTAAAATTATTTATTATTAAAATTGTAATTGAATAATTTTAAATACTCCATTTACTCTTAATATTTTGACGAGAATTAAAATTGAAGTCTCACATTTAGGAGTGGCAACGAGTCGGGGGCGGGGACAGTTTTAGGGAATCCCCATTATATATTTCGGATATTTTTTTTTGTCCTCATATCTATTCCTTACAGATCCTTGCGGGTTTCAGTTATTCCTCATCTCAAAAAATAAACAAATATTTTTGAAATTCAATACAACACCTAAAACTTGTACGATATATTAGATTGTCTCAAATTGATCTCTATCTATAATATTAAAGTTTCAAACGTAAATATTCATCTAACACTCAATGTATATATACAATTTTAATCATTTTCAATCTCAATAAATTAATGTATATTAAATTAGAAAATATCTAAACTTCAATTTTAGTTCCTTTGAGATGTAAAAGTGGCAATACGTAATCTCACAATCTTATCATATATAACTTTTATTAAAATATATATTACGGGTATATAGGTAAATGATTATAATTATATTTTTAAAATTTTGTAAAATATCATAGATCCCTACGAATATTTTTCGGAGATCCACACGATTATTCACACGGATACATTTTGGTTATTCCCGCGGTTCGAATATAACAATCTCCGTTCCCATTCCTTTGAGTGAAGATTTCAATTTTTTTCCCACCCATCGGTTCAAATCCCCACAGTTTTTGGTTCCCCCACCCGATTGCCACCCCTACTCGCATTTCATTTAATAGATGATATATAATATAGGTATCACTTGGATAACATGCTTTAATTCTGGACTGAAGTAGTCTTCGAATGATCCAATTCGAAGCCCACACAAACAATAACAAAACCCACTTTCCCATTGTTCCTTTCAGTTTCTATCCAACGAAAACACACCCAAACCCAGAAAACATCTGATCTAATAATAAATCGCACATTTGATCCTTTTTCTTGGAGGAACCTCACAAGACAAGTTTAATTTTCACAACTTTGGCTATGAAACGTGGATACCCGGAATCTCCCCCTTCCTCTTCCGGTCCATCTAAATCCCGATCCAGACCTAACCCTCAAGGTAATATTCTCTTCGGGATTTGTTTCCTTTTTCTGGGTTTTTGATGGCTTAGTTTTGTTATTATGCAAGTTATCAGCTTTGGGATTTTATATTTTATTGAATTGCAGTTTCTCAAGAAGGTAATGAAGCTTTTATAATCGTCAAATTCACTTATTATTCATGAAAACGGGGAAAAAAGACCCTGAATTTTGATTTTTAAGTGAAACATTGAGTTATGATGCAATATGGGTTTTAAAGTTGGATTTTTGAGGACTGAAAATGAACCCAATTTTTAGTTCCCAGCTTACAGCTGATAATGAAGAATTCAATCTAAAATTCTATTAAGAAGCTGAATTTGTTTGGGTTATTACTATTAGGTGATGCACAATTTTTGGAGGACGAGAGCACAAAGATTTTTGCTAGGAAAGTAGCTGATCATTATAGTTCAAGAACAAATCAAACTTTGGAAGAACGAGAAGCGAGTCCGATCATTCACTTAAAGAAGTTGAATAATTGGGTATGTTGTCGAATCACATGAGCTGCATTCTAAACTTATGATATATTTGCTGAGTCATTTCTCGTTTATTTTGTTCTGAATTGGACAGATTAAAAGTGTCTTGATTCAGCTTTATGCTCGTAGGGGTGATGCTGTTCTTGATCTTGCTTGCGGCAAGGTATTTTGGGACCCTTATTTTTAGTTTGCTTACTTATTCAATGTATTTTAGACATTGTTTTATGGCTTGTTTTTATGTGTTTTAGGGTGGTGATCTCATCAAGTGGGATAAAGCAAAAGTTGACTATTATGTTGGCATTGATATAGCTGAAGGCTCGGTAAAGTGCTAAAATTCTCAGTTATCGTTTTCTTATTTTTCTTTACATGTTTATCCGGTTTGCAGCTCAGTTAAGTCGTGGGCAATCTATCTGTTATCTAGGCCTTTTTGAGCACATACCATGATTATTCGAAGCTATTAATTTCTTGAAGCAGTTGCATTTGCAGCAGCAACACGTTGAATTTGTTTTCAAGTAGACTTCAAGTAGACACATGTGAATTAATCCTTGGATTTGTTGAATGGTTGTTCTACTATTGACTTCTTGAAATATTTATCAAAATACAATCTTTTGAAACGTGTCTTATGCAATAGTGCATGGGAGTGTAGATATTCTCTAGCTTAAAATACCGGATAAATTGTGCGCTTCTAAGGCCTTCAATAGCCTGCAGTCAAGTTTTCTATCTAAACACATTTCATTCCCATGCTCCTCCAAACCCCAAAGGAAATTAGAAAGTAGAAAACTGCAGCAGGAAAAAGTAATCCTTTCTGTGGTATATGTTTGTGTCACAAATTGCAATATTGATTTTGCATTCTCCATTTATGCACACAGATTGAAGATTGTCGTACACGATATAATGGTGATGCAGACCATCATCAACGTCGCAAAAAGTTCACTTTTCCTGCCCGTCTCATGTGTGGTGATTGTTTTGAGGTAATGAGATTGTTGATAACCTTTATCTTACCAGTGAAAAAATGTCTTTTGGGAAATTGGACCTTGGGACCAACTTATTAACCAAGGATGTACATGGTTTAGCAGGCATTGCAAGATATTTTTTCTAATTTTTATGAGTTGATGATTTTCAGGTGCGCCTCGATAAAGTTTTGGCTAATGATGGTCCTTTTGATATCTGCAGTTGCCAGGTGACTGATGTGCCATTGGAATTTGGAAAAATCTAGTATTACATCTATTCTGCTTCCATATGATAAAGTTACCACAAAAGTTTAGCTAGATATTTTGAAGCTATTTAACAATTTGTCACCTTAGCTGATGCCATAATTGTAGCTGTTACAAGACACTCTTGGATTTTGCAGTTTGCCATGCATTATTCCTGGTCTACAGAAGCACGTGCACGTCGGGCACTGGCAAATGTATCATCTTTACTTCGTCCTGGAGGCACCTTCATCGGCACAATGCCGGATGCCAATGTGATAATCAAAAAGCTTAGAGAAGGTTTACTATTGCAACCTGCCTTGTAGTTCTTGTCTTTAGAAAATGTTATAGAAAGTTGTTTCTCTACAGATAACTCGATTAAATTTTATGCAAAATTGATAGTTAAGTAAAGCAATAACTGAAACTTATGGTTAAGAAACATCCGATATATAACTACATGATTAATAGAATTAAATAGGAAATTTGGTTTCCACAAATATGTAGGTGCCTAAATCATCATTTAATTTATGGTTTCTTTAGATCAATTGGCAAAGCAATAACATAGTTTTAGGCTTGACATTTTTAGGTTATCTAGTCATAATTAACTATTTCCATTCTAGAGTGTGCTACTATTATAGTGTAAAGCTTTCTTCTGTTTCTTGTCGTTTCTTCCCCGACATTTTCGAGCATTAGGATTGTTGGGCTTGACAGACTGAATTCTTCATTCTTGATTTGGGATGCTATTTTCCCTGTAACTATGCAGCTGAAGGAATGACTTTTGGCAACAGTGTCTACTGGATACGATTTGATGAAGAATTTTCCGACAAGGTGAATGACATTTGTTTTGCAACTACATTTGCAGAAAGATATTGATGTTTAATCCTATTCTGACACTCTTTTACGTCATGGTTCAGAAATTTAAATCTTCAAGTCCCTTTGGTATCAAGTACAAGTTTCACTTAGAGGTACTGTTTTTTACGATATCTATTCTTGATATTGGCTGTTCACACCAAATATCACAAATTCTATTTATTTTTAGTATCATAATTTGAGAGAATAATATGTTACATTCGGATGTACTGTTGCAGGATGCTGTCGATTGCCCCGAATGGATTGTGCCCTTCCATCTCTTCAAGTCATTAGCAGAAGAGGTATAATGCTTGATCATGCCAAACCCCTTTTCTAGAAAATGGAGGTTTCTAGCCATATAAATACTATTCTATTCAAACCTCTGTTTCCTCGGAACAGTTTCATGGGGTTTTTTTTTGTTTTGTTTATCATGTACTATAAATTAGTTATGGTTTTGGCTTCTTGTATTGGTCTTGCAGTATGATCTAGAGCTAGTTTTTGTCAAAAATTCGCACGAATTTGTGCATGAGTACATGAAAAAACCGGAATATATAGAGCTTATGAGGAGGCTTGGTGCATTAGGTGATGGCAACCAAGACCAGAGTAAGTTCATCGTTTCCCAAATTCTTCAGCACTTCATTGTCTCGTTTCGATGGAACATGTTGCTATTCATTTTTTTTACGTTCTCGGACTCTTATAAATTGGTCTTTGTTTCTCGATTGTGATTTCCAGGCACATTATCTGCAGATGAATGGGAGGTGGCTTATTTATACCTCACATTCGTTTTAAAGAAGGTTGGCTCCAAATTATGTAATCTTATTAGATTCATATATCACCTCTTGCTATTTGCATACATTGACTTTAGCCATCTTTCGAGTTCCCTTACAATTCGATGTTACTAACTTGTCGGAAAATCTTCTTTCCAGCGAGGCCAACCGGAACGGTCACAAACAAATAGTAGAAAAGATAAAGGACAGATGCAAATAGCAAAAGAAGATATCCTGCATATTAGTAGTGATGTTTAGCAGGAGAACCTAATAAATCCCAAAGAATTTCTTCTTCTCCTTCTTCATATATCATGGCAATTCAGTTTTCTAGGTCTACAGATTCTTGTTGTAACATTGCTTGGTTTGCACGAAACCTTTATACAATTAATTTGTAGTTTTGGGACTGAAATTTTGTACTAAAAGTGCAAAGACTGTGATAATGGCAAGAAACTAAAGGCAAATAAATAAATGCTTCATGTATCCTACTTGCACGTGGGACCATTTTATTGGTAACACACTTATCCCACGTAAAACAAAGTAGTTATTATAATATAACTTTTATTAAGCAAAAGTTTACAATAATGATTTCATTAATAATTTAAGTAAACTTTTATTATAATATCTTTGAATTGGATGAAAACCAATGACAATGAAAGCATATTGAAGGGAAATAAAAAGATTTTACTCTCTAATTTCATTAGTAAGCCAGATTTCAAGAAGAAACACTTCTTTGCAACTCTTAAACATAAACTAAATTTACTTATATTTAACTATGATTGGAAGAGGGGAAAAAACCCCTAATTAGTTATTTTATATATTAAACAAAAAGGAAAAAGGAAAAAGTTTGAGACAACTTGGGTTGAATTTTTTTTTATTTTCATCTCACAGCCTCCAACTCTTCCTCTTTTCTCACTTGATTTTTCAACATCCCTGCAAACATTCCCATTAGTAGTAAACATTAAACATAACAAGGGGGAGGGATACAGAATATTCCGGCACCGGTTACCTCGATGTTTACAGGCAGGAGGTTCTTCAAAGAGGGACAAAGAGAGTTGTTTATGAGCAACACCAATGTCGAACAAGATGAGACCGGAACCAGGATCATCCACAATGATGTCTTTCACGGGCAACCAAAGGAAGAGCTCTTCCTGTGTCAACCCGACAACACCGATGAGGCTGCCATAGGTGAGGTTAGCCTTTACGACGCTGTCGAAAAACACCCTGTTCTCATACTTGGTCAAGCACGGTCCGTCCAAGAAAACCTGCAGGGTTCCATTATCCGAAAGCGTATAGGATTTCACTTCCTTTGGGAGTAGGCCTGCTGGTAAGCCTCTTGAAACGAGGAGATCATGGATTGTTGATTTGGAATATGAGAAAGAGAGAGGGAAAAGGAGAATGAAGAGAGAAAATATAGTGGATATATTATAGGCTGCCATGGATGATGCTTTGAATGCATAGAAAGATGGAAAAGAAAATGAAGAGAAAAAGGATATGGAAATAAAAAAAAATATATGGATTAAGAGGAAAATGGGGATTGGATGGAAAGGAAAAATAATGTGGAATAGACTTTAAAATATGATTGGAAGATTGGAATGACTCTTCTGTCCTTGTTGGTGAATGATGTCAATTTATAGAATATGAAGTTGAGAGTTTAATTAATTATTTTGGTAATTTATCACATAATTAATTAACATTAATGGAATATTCATAGATCTTTTTGTTTTGTTTACTATTTTTACTATATATATATATATATATATATATATATATATATATAATTATCAATTAAGTTTATGGTATGCTGATAAAAACATTATTTTATTTTTGGTTTGTATTAGGTTTCAAGTGCAATGCCAAAGAAATTATTCCATTCTCTTATTTAAAATATACATATTATTATGAGAAATTATTTAAAAAATATAATAGAAATGATATACTATTTAGAAATTTTCATTTCTTTTGTGACAAGCAAAACTCAAATAATTTGCTCAAAAAAATGGATACCCTACCAAAGAGAAGAAGCAATGGACAAAAGGTCAATCAATCCCAATCTTTCATGGTTAGATTTGGATGTTGCTCTAAGGCAAGCAAAATTATTATTCTTTATAAAAGGAAAAAACCCTAACCCTAATCACAATGATGGGTCGTAAACTAGGGTTAACTAACCCATTTAAGGGCAATCTAGTCAAATTAAACCGACTCAATCTTGACCTTGGTTAACACATGAAGCATGTAACGGTTGCATATTGCAGTTAAAAAGACAGAACAAAATACCCAACACTCGAAGTCCTTGTCATAATAGTAACCGAAGGGCAAATATATAATTTCATCTTCCACAGTTTAGACTCTTGATTTTTTTTTAAATTTAATTTGATTTTTCGGTTGTGTATAGAGCCATAGGCTATTAAGTTTCAGAGTTTGTTGGTATTTGGAACTATTCCCAGAAGATCTTAAGAAAAGAATTTTCTGACAAAATGGGACAAAAGATGTGCTTTATTTACCTTATTTGCCACTTTGGGAATGAAAAGAGTGACAGTAAAATTTGTAGTCAAGTGGAGAAAGTTGGTTGAATATATTAATGATTGGGTTAGGAGCTAACGGACCTATTGTAGGTGACCCACCCATATGATTTGACACAGATGGACCAACTTGGCATTCTCAGCTGGCCATATCCTTACAAATAACATGTAATTATAAATAAGTAAAAAAGTATCAGGCCCTTGTAATTTTGAAAAAAAATCAGTATGACCCTCTTACTATTTTTCTCTTAATGTGATCCTCCAACTCAAAGAACAAATCTAATATGTCTTTTTGACTAATATTTTTTGTCATTGATCATTACAGTGCTGACGTGATAGTTCATGGTGCTGACGTGGCCGATTTAGCCCA
This sequence comes from Hibiscus syriacus, assembly GCF_006381635.1. NCBI lineage: Eukaryota > Viridiplantae > Streptophyta > Magnoliopsida > Malvales > Malvaceae > Hibiscus > Hibiscus syriacus. The sequence goes on from NW_024063066.1 coordinate 216,311, forward strand.
TACGTCATGTAATCTATCGCATTATCAACCGTCGTGGATTATTACGTCAGTACTATAATGGTCAACGACGAAAAATGTTAGTCAAAGTGTCACATTAGATTTATTTTCTAAGTTGGAATGTCACAATGAGAGAAAAATAATACGAGGATCACATTGAGTTTTTTCAAAAGTACAAGGACCTTTTATACCTTTTTGCCTTATAAATTAGTGTACAATAAACTAAATTTAATTTAATAAAGAAAAAAAATATAAATTTATTATAAACAATGAAATTATAAATAGCATAAATGCATAAATTTCTAGTGCATTCTATATCTGTTATATATATAAAAAATACCCTCATAACATACTTATAAAACTAATGTCTAAAATATGAAAAATTTTACAACGCTCGACGAGTATCGTTGGATACCACTAACGATGAGCATTCATTTAATTTATATAAATTTAAAATTTTAAGAACTCATCGTATAATTATAAATTAGTTAAAATTTAAAAGTAAATTAGTTAAAATATAAATATTTATTATATTATTTTTCATTATCTTTTTTGGGTAAACTATAACAGTAACTACCTAATTATTGCCCTTTTTCATTTTGATCACTATTTTTGAAATTTTGTCAATCAAGTCACTAAACTATTTAAATGCATTCAATCAAACCACTTGCCATTAACAATTAACAGAAGTGTTGACGTGACAGTTAACAAAATTTGTATAATTACACATTTATTCATTATTACTTACACAATGTATCAAATTGATCATATTTTGAAATTAATTCAATATATTTTATCCTCCAATCATATAACTTCAAATATTTTATATTGAAATATTAACAAATGATACATAGAGAATTATCCTCCAATCACATAACTTCATATTTTTGAATTATAATTTGATGATTTAAAATAAAAAAGGGGAAAAGGAGAATCAGTGGATCAACAACGAAATATGTTTGAGATGATTTTGTAGTTGTTGATATCGATATGTATACAATAATCCAAGTTTCACATGGTATTTTTTTTCGAGTAACAATACTTATAATATTTTCTATCATTTTCATGTTTTTTTTATTTAATATTGTTTTATATCTATATTTGTAAGTCTCATATAGATTGAGTTACAATTTTGATGTTTATTAAGATACATTTTAATTTTTTATTAAAAAATTAAGTAAAATATTATTTGTTTTTATCATTGATGAACTTCTAACAATTAATTGATATTATTCGAATAAAAAATTTATTTTTTAAAATCTACTTAGTCATTAGAAAATTAACAATTGACATGATAAAATCATCAAATTATAATTCTCTATGTATTATAAAAGATTTTGAAGTTATATGATTGGAGGATAAAATATATTAAATTAATTTAAAATTATAACCAATATGATAGATTGTGTAAGTAATAAGGATTAAATATGTAATACAAATTTTATTAAACACCACGTCAGCATTTTTGTTAATCGTTCCGTTTAATGACCTGATTGACAAAATTTCAAAAATGACGGTCAAAATGAAAATGGACAATAGTTAGGTGATCACTGATATAGTTTACCCAAAAAGATTATGGAAAATAATATAATAAATATTTTATTTTAACTAATTTACCTTTAAATTTTTAACAAATTTATAATTATACGTTGAATCCTTTAAAATTTAAAATTTTTATAATTTAAATTAATGAAGCTCATCGTTAGTAGTGTGCTCGTTGAACGTGAAAGAATCGTCTTTTATAGTTTTAAAATTTTATAAATTAGATTAATGATATTCGTCGTTACCCGTTGAACGTAAAAAAATCATCTATTCGGAACTTTACACTTGTCCAAGGCAAGACATCTGAAATCTTAAAAGATATGGCTGAAGCATGAAAATGGGCTTAACCGAACCAGGTTGGCTATAACCCAAAGTAGAGGTGTCCCAAATGGCCGAATATAGGACTTTTAAAGGTAACATAAAACGAAATATCGAGAATTTCGATTAAATTCCGTAGGCGGGTTAATATATATTTTATTTTTGAGAACTACAACATTTGTTAGTGTAAATAAAGAATTTGTCATGTAAACATATCAAGTTTCAATAAAATATATTTCTTATTATTGGAACTATCATTTCGACAAGATAAAATTGAATAAAAATTATATTTTAATAGAATTCGTCATTTTGACGTGATGAATTTAAATAAAAAATATTATTTAGGCAAACTCGTCATATGGACGTGACGAGTTTGCCTGAACTGTAACATTTGTCGTAGATTCCAATTAATTTTGGAAATGACCTAATAGGCTAATTTTTTACTCGCATGACCTATTGGGCCAATTTTACCCGAAATATCATATAATTTTAACCTAATACCGTAGGTTGGCTAATTATTTAGCATAATATGATACAATGCAATTTATTTAGGGATCTACGACATTTGTTATTGTGACTTGAAACTCGTCACGTTGAGGTTACAAGTTCTAATAAAAAAAATTATTTAAACTTTTTATCATGATGTGATAAAATTTAATAAAAAATATATTTTATTAAAATTTTTACTTCGACGTGATGTATTTGAATAAAAAATATTATTTTGGTAAACACATCATTTCGATGTGATAAATTTCTTAAATATTATAATAAATATTATATATCCCTAAATAAACTTCAATATAACCTATTAGAAAAAGTAGCTGACCCTATTCTCATAGGATTAATTAATATTTGATTGATTAATAAAACTGTTTGGCTGGTGGGAAAAAATCCCCCCCCCCCCGGGAAATATCAATGCCAATAACCCAAACACAATGTACTGTCAAAATCTGGACTTGCCATGAATTATTACAATCTGTTGGAAATATCTTCCAAATTATTCGGTTTCCAACAGACACACATCACTTTCGAAAGCAACAGGTTTGAAAATCAACAACTGTCCCAACCACTCCCGGTCCATTTATTCTTCTTTAAAACCCTAGTCAATGCATGATGAAAGCTTGCCGGTTGTGTCAAAACCATCTTGTTTAAGTAAACCAGAGTGGTTAGCAGGAAGAAATACCAGATAATAATATTTTTAAGTGTGGTTTAGTTGACTAATGATTATTTATAAACAGTTTAAAGATTGGAATTTGTTTAATCAATCGAATTTAGCAGTGCTTGATGGTTGGAAGACATGTCCAAAGCAAGGTTCTAATTAGATATTTGTATAATCATTGTCATTGCAGAAAAAAACCCACAAATTGTCACAACAGAACCTGTCCCAGATTCAAAGTAGAGCAGTATCCATACTTGTCTTAGAACTTGGTTGAATGTTAACTGATCCACCATTGTTTACTGCATTGTTTTTAATTTATCTGCTTATTAAACAATGTTTCAATCAGCAATCAATGATACAAATTCTGGTTATTTTCAAGATTTGTTTTTGCATGAATAATGTGACCCCGGTATGCATACAAAAATGGTGGTCCAATTCATGTTAGGGACCATGAAGAAAATCTCTTACGGGCTTTTGCATGAATAATGTGGCTCGGAGACCTCAGATAAGTCTAGTTTTATTTATTTCATGTTGTCCCAACTGTCAGTTTCATTACATGTTTTTCCTATTAATTGTTAGATTAAACAATGCTCGACAAAAACATCTCACCAGGATAACTGTTATCATTACTGAGAAACTGCTTCCTTGTCTCTCCAGGATAGGATACACCATATAAAATTAAGGGTTAATTACGTGTTTAGTATCTAAACTATTAATTTTGGTCCGTTTTAGTACCTAAATTTTTAATTTTTCAAAATCATTAGTTTTATTTCATTTTAGTATCCCACCATCAAAACTTTAGTTTTTGTTTTATTTTAGGACCCCATTCAAAATTTAACGTTAATTTTTGGGGGAAAAATGAAAATTTAAGTACTAAAACAGATCAAAATTGATAGTTTAGGTACCAAACGCATTAATTTTTAACAACGGGTACTAAAATAAGTAAAAACTAAACGTTATGTATTATTTTGAAAAAATTAAAAGTTTAGATACTAAAACAGATCAAAACTAATAGTTTAGGTACTAAATGTATAATTTACCCTAAACTGAATAATGTTTCAAAGTATTGTACCGGTCAAAGCACTTTCGCATATATTATTATTATCGTGTTTTTTGAGCCTAAAACTCTAAAAAAGAATAATTAAATATCCTGTTTTTAGAGACCTCCAAAAGACACTAATGATACGTCTCTCTTAAAAAATATTTGAATATATAGTTATCATAGGCCTCATCCGGAACAAGGATGTAAATTGGATCGTCGGATTTAATAAAGCGGTTGGTATTTCATTTCCATTGCAAGCCGAACTCTGGGGGATTTTTGAAGGACTTTAATTAGCGTAGTCCCAAAAACTCGAGCGTCTTCAATGCCAAACGGACTGTGCGGAAGCTCTTACACTTGTGACTTCTCCAACGGGCGCATCCAACCCCGTGTCACTTGTCCGATCTATCGCGAGTCTTATTTCAAAACAATGGAAGATTGAATTCATTCTCATACGTCGTGAAGCCAATGTTGCAGCAGACTTCCTTATAAAATCTACTGTCGTTACAAATGATCAACTATGCATATACATTGAACCTCCCCAAGATATAATATCTCATCTTGCTCGTGACCTTTATGGTCCTGCTTTTATTCACATTTAGTATTTCATTGTAATAGTCTTCTTTTAATTAAAAAAAAAAAGACCTTCAAAAGACATAAAAGAAACGTCTCTATTCTTTTTGTATCTTTTGTACACCTTACAACAATTAAAAAACTCTAAAGAATACTTTAATTTCTTGTTTTTAGATATCAAAGGCATAAGGGGACCAGAGGAAGAACATCGAAAACCTAATATTCTTTAGAAAATTGTAATCGGTGGACGTGATATCTGGTAATCACATATGACCTACTAGATTCAAATTTACTGTCATCTGATTGTATCTGCTTAACCTACTAACTTATACTATGACCCTATAGTGATAGATGCACAAAGAACCTCCTATAAAATCTTTCGATTGAGGCTGAGAGACAGAGTATAACCTAAACAAAACCACTTCATTTTCGTTCTTCTTTGCTTTATCTTCTTATTAAGACCGAGTTTATCCACATCGATGAGCAATCAATTTTTCATCGGTTACGATTTTTTTATCCAAAACAAAAACAAAATAAATTAATTAACCGAAATAATCTATCTAGGCCCACCAAAACAAAGTCTTTGCTTCAACTTTGTCTAGATTATTTATTTTATTCAACAACCAAACCAGATTTATACATAAACATATATAAACTTTCCAAAACAATTGGGTCATTAGGTGCTTCTGTCATATCTTTCATCACCCTTCAATTATATGAATCAAATGTTTTCTTTTTTACTTTTCTGGTTCAAATTGCTGACAGATATTATATATATATGTTTTGTGTACGTATATTCGATGATGTATCGAGTTTGGATATAGACTTCATAAGGAAGTAAGATATCGACTTGTGTTACAAGAAACTTATTGACACATATTCAAATATGAATATAAAATATTTATATTTTTATGAGACATATGTCAGATAACAGGGGGATCATATTACATCATCAGCAACACAATTGTTGCAGGGTTTTAGTGCATCAATCAAACCAAATATACCAAGTGTGTGATGAAGGGGAAGGCAGATATCCCTCACGTGTGGAAGTCCATGATCTCTGGGGCCACACGAGTTGTTGCCCGATGACGTTCTTCACCAAGTAGGCCACGTGTGTGATGACATGGCTATTACGTGCCCATGCTTCACATTTCACGTGAATTTTGTCCCGACTTATATCGTTTCATTTATTTCTTTGTTCGTATGTTTTGTCTTGGTGGTATTAGGCAGGACTGGCCCTTATTTACTTAGGCGGCCACTCGTAAATATTAGAAAAAATATTAAATTATTTATGTATAAAAAGCAAAAACAAGTAAACTTAATGAAATGAAAATTATATAAGATACAAAATATTAAGTTGAAAATATAATAAATATTTTCTAAAAATAAAACAAGATAATATGGGCTGGTTTAAGTACCTGTAAAATATTTGAGCGTTTATTGTCAAATAATTGAAAGTGTTTAAAATAAATACTACTATTTACGATCATTCTAAATTAATAAAAGAAACAGAAAACAAGGGTGATAATAAAAAATAATGTCATTTTTTTATCCTTCACATCGTGCGAGTCGATAAATGAATATATTTGATGAAAGAATCAATTATTTTTTCTTATTTAATTTGAAATTCTTGTGCAGAATAAACTTTTAGATAAGGAATGGATTCCATTATTGTACTTTGTAAATTATATAAATCTCATAGCTACAATTGTATTTTTTTCAAAGCAATCGTTTTCACCATTTCCATGCATCCATTAAATTAGATATTTACATGTTTAATCACAACCTTTCCATATTTGCATAGATATTTTTAATTTACTTGCTCTAAGAAATTTTCACTTAAATTAGATAGAAAAATGAGGAGACTATAGAAAAAAAGAGAGTAGTGAAATGTCATGAGTTTACACTAAAAAACAAATAAAATTTTATCTCATGATAAAATGAAGAATGTTCAAATGGAAATAAACAAATAAGGAAAGACTATTCAATCAGAGATAATTTGGTAGATTAGTATATTATTAGTTTTTATACATTTTTAATTTTTTAAAAGAATAAAAAAATAGATGATGACATCATTATTGATACGATACATACTTTATTAATAAAAGTATCGAAATTTATACGAGTTTTTATTTTTCAGGTTTAACTGAATTAATCGACCGAACCGAATTAGTTCGGTCAGGGAACAATTAATACTTTTTTCAATATCCTGTTAATGGTTAATTCGGTTAATTAATCAAATTAACCAAAATTATTATCATTATTATATATATATATATAAAGCTCAAATCCATTAAGAATTAAGACTCAATTATTTTATAACCATATTAGACTCATTAAATTATCAATACCTAATTAAAATTTAACCTAAATAAAAAATAATTCTATTATATTCAAATTAATCTAATTAAAAATTATTAAAAAATCGATTAATTCGATTAACCGACCAAAATAACCGAACTTTATTCGGTTCGGTTAATATTTTCAAAAAAAATTCAGATCAATTAACGGTTAAAAAAATTCGATTAATTCGGTTAATAAAAATTTGATTCGGTCGATCACCGAATTAACAGTTTATAAACCCCTAAAAATTCCTACTTTTCCCTATGACACTTAAAAAATGTTTCTTTCTATTCATAATCTTTTCAATCAGTTTCATCTCGACAATATTATTTCAACTTTCTATTAGTTTATTGCTTCTTTAATCTTTAACCTAAAAGTCATATATAACGTGCATATGTGCTTGGATTTGGATAATACACTGTAGCTTCATTCATGAGTATTCAAAGAGTTCATTTTTTTAGTTATTTTTTTATTAATCTAGAGTAAGTATAAGAGAGTAAGTATAAGATAATATCTATTCAAATACAACTCTCAACCATTTGATATTAAACACTCATACTCCTAATATTATTGATGATCGAACCCGGAACCTCAAAGAATAACAACAATCCTTTTACTACTGAAGTCACTCCGCTCGTACAAGAGAAATTCATTTTAGTTGGGAAAGGATCTAAAAATTCATATATATATAAATTATTATTTGATAGACTGACGGTAAAATTTTAATTATAATTGTATAAGTAGAGTTAAGAATGTCAATATAATTGACAAAATATTCAATTCTATTTATAAAAAAAAAATTCCACTGTCGATTTACGGAAAATTATCTTATCTATTAATATTTAAGATGGATTTATGCTTTTGTTATTTACTTGTAATATATAAGGATTACAATTGAGGGCTTGACTTGCGTATATGAGCAAGGAGGTAGAATATCTCAAATAACGGAGGGAGTTGGTCTCCAAATTAACATTTTCAATTCAAAACACTCCGGCCTAATTTTGAACGAAATACTAAAATGAAACAAAAACTAATTTTAGGAGTGGTTTTAAAAAATTAAAAATTCATATATTAAAACGGACAAAAATGGATAGTTTAAGTAATAAACGTGTAATTTACCCAATAAAATATTTGGCATTTTAACTTGTAGTCTTTTAAGTGGTTGAGTTTAGGCTTTCCTAATGGAGTATGTACCACACACTCAACCATATATATATATATATCCCATGCAGCATGGCCCATGATTAACTAACTTCATTAATTAAATGACCACTTCAATTATTTAATCAACGTACCATTACACACGCATTTCTGTTGGTGAAGTGATATTATTTGATTAGGGTTTCTTCTTTTTCTCCTTTTAACAATGATAGGGGAGAAAAAGCATGTTTAAAGTGACAAATGAAGGCTTTTAATAGTGGAAGTAAAACTAGCATCAATCTTGTGTCAAGTATTTGAGAAGTACAATATTAATCATACTTCGAACAAGAAAAGAGAGATCTTCGAATTTAAAAGCGATAATATTTTATATTCTATTAGATAGGTCTTTCGAAAAGATAACAACGATCAAGTGTAGAGGTGGCAAACATGCCATTCGGATCGGGTTTGGATCGGATCATTTTGGGTTGGGTCATTTCGGGTTTGGATTATATTCGGTTTAATTTTGTTCGGGTTGAATCGGATCTAGTTTGGGTGTACGGTAAATCGGATCGGGTCAGGTATTGAGTCGGGTCAATTTTCGAGTCGGATGGTTATCAGATCGGTTGTTTTTTCGGTTCGGATCAATATCGAATCGGTTGACATTTTGGGTCAGGTCAATATCGAGAGTCAATATCAGATCGGTTGATTTTCGGTTTGGATCAACCTTTAGATCATGTCAATTCGGGTTGAATTGGTTATGAGTCTAATCAAGTATATATAGGATAATTGATATATTCTTGTAAAAAATATGTTTTCTTGTTTGTTAATCTTATCATTTAGGTCTAATTTCAATTCTCAAACGTTCAATATTTTGAATTAAACCATCATTAAGAGGTGATAAATCGATAATTTGACACAAATACGATATTATAATGCATGTTAGAGCTTGTTATATAAAAAAATTATATTGATCTTCTTTGCAAAATTTATAATGAGAACAATTTGATAAAGAAATAAATATTTTATTAAAATTTTTATTTCAAATTATAAATTTAATATTTTTATTAAATTTTAAGAAATAATATATAACTTTATTTGTTAAGTTTTAGTCGTAACATAATTAAACTTTATATTATTTTTATTATAAATCTAATATTATTTCATTTCTTTTAGTTGTTTTCTATTACTTTTATTATAAATCTAATATTTTATTACTAGTAAGATAAATAAACTTCATTTGTTACTGTTTTTATTCTTATAATTAAATTCTTACTTTATATTCCTCTTAGGTAAGATAAGTAAACTTTTCAGTATTTTTATTATAAACTTATTATTTTTAATAAATTATCAATTTTTAAAAATAATTTATTATTCAAAATAACTTTTATCATTTAAATTAAAGTAAACTTCCTTTTATATATATATATATATTCAAAATCAACATAAAATTTTTTATTATTTAAGTTAAAGTTAATTTTATTTATATATTTCTTTTATATATTTACAAATACTATATATATAAGCATGATGTTCTTCTTTAACTCACGAAATTCAAAATTCAAGAATTTCATTTGTCGTCGCTCAGTCCTGTTACTTTCAATCGTCACTCAACTCCTGTCAGCTCCAACTAAAAATTGATATTAAATCAGTAAACTATTATTAAAGGTGATATTGATATTCATTAAACTATTACCAAAGTTGGTGGTTAACTAGAAGTATAATTAAAAAAGAGAATAAAATATGTATTATTTTTACTATTCATCACATTGTTAAAATACATATGATAACAATAAATTACTCGTCTATTTTTACTCATTTATCAAGTAAAAAACCATGTCAATGTTCGGTTCAGATCAAATTTGGGTAAATTAAAGTCGATTTGCTTTCAGTTTGGGTTACTTTCGGTTCAAGTCGCTTTTAGTTCGGATTAATTTATGTTTGGGTTGCTTTTGGGTCGGGTTAAATTCGGTTCGAGTTAATATCGGTTCAGGTTAATTTTAGTTCGGGTTGCTTTTGGTTTGGGTTGCTTTCAATTCGGGTAATTTTAGTTCGAGTTACTTTCGGTTTCGTTAAATTTTGGATCGGATATGGTTCGGGTCAGTATGCATGGGGTATCAGATCAAATTTGATGATCATATTTGAGTTAATATAAGATATTGGGTCGGATAAATCAATTTGGGTAATTAGGTTCGAGTCAAGTTTGTCACGTATAATCACGTGACATATTATATGACAACTAAAATATTGTTACTTATTGTGTACCTCATTTACTACCATCTTGAATATTAAGAAATTTCACCACCAATTTTAATCCTATGCATAATATTAAATCATTTTTATGTTAATAATTATTCGTAAGTATGATTTCTATAATTTGAAGATGAAACTTTGAATGTAAATCATGATTATAGATATTGGTGGATCCAGAAATTTTTGAATGGGTGTTTAAAATTTTAATTTTCTTTTTTGTTTAATAATGAGTATGTAATTTTTTTCTTTACATATTAAACTAAATTTAACCATTTTTTTAAATAACAAGGATGCATTCGACTCCTATGGGGCTTAATGCAATGTACACATATATTTTGACGATGGTAGCTCAAACAGTGGTACTTTGGTATCAAATGGTTGGTGGATTTGATAGTGAAATGTATAGAGATGGAAAACGATTCTCAAGTGGGTGAGTAGCCTCTTCATAGGCAAACATGCAAATTGTGTTTGATGAGATAAAATCTTCTTGTTCTTTATTATTCAACCCCCTTTTTCTACATGTTTTGAGAATTGGTAATAAAATCAATCAACTGTTTTGTTCCTTTCATTATACAAAAGATGTTTCGTTTTAAGAAAATAGTTGATGAAATTAAAGTTTAGGTAATGAACATATTTTCATTATACAAAAGATGTTTCTTTCTTGACAAAATTGTTACAAAATTTCATTTTCCGTCGATCATATTTTGATTCATGATAATGAACATCAAATTCAAACTTTAATAGGTTGTTATAAGGGTCAGTGTTGGAAAAATTGTCCCTAAAAAACCAAGTATCTGATTTTCCCTGTAACACTTCTTTCTCTTCATAAATTAGTTATGCAAAATAACAATCCGAGACTAAATTGAATATGAGAAAATAAGATAAAAGAAGTTAAACTTCTTAAAGATAAGATAAAAATATATAAATATTTCTTTTTTATTTGATTGATCAGTTGATCATAAATAGTTGAGGTATGTCTATCGTTACATAATTTTCTTAAGACATATTTTCGGTCACTCCTTTGGTGCTTGAGTTCATTGGTTGTCTGTCTCTCATGATACAACAACTAGATGATAAGCTACAACAGCACAACTGCAGGGATCACGAACTATCATTGCCTTTATCTACCACCGGAAAACTAGTGGAAGAGAAAGATTTTTCTTTCAAGTTCTTAAATTCTGAGATATCAAAACTTGTTCTAAATTGTGAACATATATTTAACCTAGCATGTTAGCACAATATTTATAGAGGATTTTTCTAGTGAGATTTATTCCAATAAGATATCTTTTAATATTTAAATTTAAACATATAATATTATCTTTTAATTTGAAATATGTAAAATATATATACACATTTTACTATTCAAACTTAAATAGATATTATTTTAATTTGAAATATTTAAAAATATATAATTATCTTTAATATTCAAATTTAAATAGATAATAAATACCTTTTAATTTGACATATTCAAAGAATAATTATCATACTAATATTTAAATTAAAAATATATTTTAATTTGTTAAAGTCAAAGAAATATAAATTTAATTTAAACATTAAATCCATCAATAAAATTCACTATTTTTCAGCAATCCCTCACGGGAAATTGATATTTTTATAAAAAATATTCAACACATGTGATGATAAACTCTACGATCAATAGTTGCATATGATAGGTATGTGTCATCTTTTGAACCTTCCTTTATATATTTATTTTATTGACTAAATAGTAGATGCGATATCCATGAACTATTATACCGTTTCTGTAAATGATGATATACTTCACACAATTTCCCTTATGAAATTTTATTTAGTTCTCATGAGTATGTCCTTTAAGCCATAAACATAGCCTGGTTCTATAAGAGCTTGAAAGAACTATAAACCAATAGTCTCCTTGAAGTAGCCCCACTTCACTCTCACATAGGTGACTTATGTTGCTCGGCTCACCGAAGCAAAATGGTCATTAAAAGCTTTGCTTAGCTTGTACCACTTTGATTACTATTTACATCACAAGAACAAAATTGGGATAAAAAACTCCCACAGTGACTGTACACATTTCATACAATTAGGTTGTCTCTTTAAACCTATATCTTGGGATCTCCAATCAACAAGGTAGGGTTTTCCTTCACATAACGCCTTTAAATTTCATGGGCTTTAGTCTTGTTTTTTTAAATGTTTTCTCAAGTTGATCTCAATTTAACCATTTGGTTAGCGAATCCGTAATTTTATTATTTGGTCTTACAAAATCAATAGAAATAACTCCATTTGAGATCAATTGTCTATGGTATTATGTGGAGGACGCATATGTTTGGACTTACCATTATACTTGAAATTTTAAGCTAGTCACATTATATGCATACCATGGGCACCTTTTTCAGTCATTTAAAAATATCCTCTAAGAAATTCAAAAACTTGTCCGCTCTTTGTGAGTACTATAAATGAGTGCGGATATATGTGCAAGTATACACAATCGAACAAGTAATAAAGTGATAAGCAGAGTATCGTCTCCACAGGGAATTGGAGAAGTCAAATAGGTTTGTCAAGGCACTTTACTTTGTCACCGAAAAGTTAATAATGGTATATACAAATGATAATGATGTGGGAAAATGAGATGGATGTTGTGGAAATGAAATGGTGGTATAGTAGCAAATGGATATGTCGTGGCAAAGTGGATGGAAATGTCGTGGCAAAATAAAATGCAATTACTGGATTTTATATATATATATATATATAGGACTTTAGCTTTCTCACACGACAAGCAACGATTTACTGAGAAAAGGAAAGACCTTTCTCTCTCTCTATTTTAGCTCAAAACAGCGTGAAACCAAAGTCTCTAACATTGTGGCTTCATCCTCTATTTATAGGAGAAAATTAACCCTTGAACTAAGAGTTGACTTTCCTAAACTATGGTTAACTTGCTTGGGAGTCGGGCAAGATAGGTGATGATACAACCTGGGTAGCTGGCATGAGTGACCGACATAATCCCGTTGCAGGCGCCCAAGGACAGACAAGATCTGCAGGGTCAGGTGGCGTCATCAGCAGAACCGGCGGTTGCAGTGCCGGTCCCTCCAGGCGGATCTTTGAGGTGGATTTCTTAGGAAGAGCTCTCGGACAGTTGGATACAACTGGCTTCAAAAATATCTTCTCGCACTTTAAGCACTTTCGAAATGCCGGTTGAACTTGGTAAATTCTTTTTGCTCAGCAATCTCCTTATGTCACGGCATTTTCTTTCCTCTTTTTCTTGCTCTCAATACCTGGACATCATCAAACAAGTACATTTCCCATAAAGCAACACCGCTGTAAAAATAAAATGCCACGGCAAACCGAAATCCACCACATGCAACTAAATGCATCTATATGGTCCTAAATGAGCCTTTAGACATTCAATAACTTAAGTTAAAAGGTCCCAAAATGTGGCCTTTTACGGAGTTATTACACCCCCAAACTTAAGCTATTGCTTGTCCTCAAGCAATGGATAATAATAAGAAAAACAAAAAATACCATGGCAAGTTCAGAAACCAAATAGTTTCATGGAATAAAATTTCAGCCCTTAGCACATATGGCTTCAACATGCTAGACTAGGTCGAGAAATCTAGTATTGTCTCATAGGACAAGATTCTTTGTGTGGGTGTGTGCGTTTTTGTATCTAGTCCATACTTAGTAAACTTAAAAAAAAATTAAGCAAGCTTTCTTACTTTGCCATGACATTTTCAAAATCTACTCCCACATTGCCTTTCTTTTCTTTTATTAGTTCTGCTACGAGGGGAGTCAACCCATTACTCTATCATCCCACACTCTAGGTGAAAGGGAGCATACCTTCCACCCCCGAGCTAGTCAGGTAGAGTCATCCTATGACATCTTTCATTCACTCATATGCCATGGCATAACGGAGTGTCCCTTTTATAGATATGCCGAGGCATTTATTCATAACTTCAAACTTTTTTTAAGCATATAAACGGGACGTTCAACAGTCAAAGTTTTATGCCACGACATTTTAAGAATTCTCTTATAAAAAATTTCTAAGTTTCTCAAGCATGAAAAACATACAATCGTGTAATCAAGGGTTTCAAAGAAGCAAATCCTAGAGTTAGTTCTATCATCCTCAACTAGTCATGTACATTCTATCATAGCCATTAAATTCATCATCATCGGGCATCCTTAACTAATTCCAAAAAACTATTCAAGCAATTACTAATGTCATGGCATTTTTAATTTACTACTACTATTGTGCAGTGATGCGAGAACCCTACTTCCCCCAAACTTGAGAGAAGCGTTGTCCCCAATGCTTCCTAAAACTAAGGAAGATGAAACTACATGCTATGAATGCAATGCAAATGCAAGGTACCTTGGCTTAAGCGGGTGGTGGTGCAGCGGCTGCGTGGCGAGTGCGTTTTCTTAACTTGGCGGGGCTGGAATGTTCGGAGTCAGACGCGAGTGCAGCTGGAGGAGTGCTAGGTCCTTCTAGAACGGCTGGGAGTGGGGGCTCCTGATGCTGAGATGCCTTCCTAAGGCGACGTCAGCTCCTGCGCAAAGGAGCTTGCCATGGCATCTCGAATTGTGACTCATCGGTTGACTCCGTGGGCTGTGGTACCTCAGGGTGTTCTTCTTACATTGGTGCAGTAGGTTGCGGTATATCAGGGTGTTCAGCCGCCAAGGGTTCAACATGTTGGGGAGATTCCGGACGATGAGCGAGTTGGAGGTTGGCTTCTTAATCGGTATCGGGTGACACAACATGGATGGGATCAGGGTCCTCGGGCTTCGGCTTCAGCAGGCTGGGGACTCTCTGTACCGTGCGATTGAGGGGCATCAGTATTGGCAGGACGAGATGCTTTTGCAGATGCCTCGGTATCCTCATTCAGTGGCACGAGTATGTCAGGGAAGACATGAATGGTGAAGTTTGTGTGTGGGAGGAATTCCATCAATGCGCTGGTGAGAAATTCATCTCGTCATTTGGCATAGGCGAAATATGTCATCAGTTTGTCAGACAGCTCCCGATATGCTCTTGAGTGCGCTGGACTGCCTGCTCCAGGGCATTTAAAGTTACCCTGACATGTGGAAATGGTGTAGTGCGAGATGTGGTTGCCTCTTTTTCCTTCTATTTGGCTTCCTTATAACCCAACAACAGAGGGATTTTTGCTTTGGTGACTCCAGCAATACCCGGTAAAATCTCATCAAACATTTATTCAAGGACCTTCTTTTTACGGCACAAGGCGATGATGAGATTTGGAAATACCAAGGCACTTGCAGGACGCTTCAGGCACAGATGAGCCTGTTCCATGATAATTTTCCCTACATCGATGGTGCGCCCGAATATGATTGAATGCAACAAGAGCATCCGCTGGCAGGACATGGTAGTGTTTTGGGACGTGGGTAAAAGTTTGTGCTTCATGAAATGATTCCACAACTTCACTTGCGGGAGCAGCCTCTCCCGGTCCACGGTCTTACGGCTCATTTGCTGACCGTTCCATTGAGTGTCGGGAAGACAAAGGTCTTCCAGGATGCCTTGGTATGTTTCATTGTCACCTTCTTGCGCAAAAGAGGTATGATGATCTTTTGTACCCTACAGTTTAAAGTAGCGATTAATGACAGAAGGAGTAAAACAAATAAAAATGCCGCGAACCGTCACGCCATGCTGGTTTGGCTCGTATATGTTGGAATAAAACTCCTTCACTAAAGTGGCGTTGATGGCAGCGGGATGCTTGGCAAATTTCTGCCACTTATGTTTGGTGACAACGTCGAGAACCTCACTCCCTAAGGCAGCATCTTCCTCCTTAGAGAAGATAAACCCCAACTCGAAAAAGACACGACGATTTTTGATTGATTGGAACCGTTCACAGGCGGAATCATCCATAAATCGTGGTGGTGAAGATGGCGTAGGTGGGCGGGAACGAACCATCGTTTAAAAGAGAAAAATGAGAAAAGAAGGAAAAAGCTTGAACTTTGGACGGTTATGGTAGTTTCGGTCAAAGAGAGAAGAAGAAGACGAGATAAGACAAAGCTAAAGGAAAAGTGAAAAAGAAATGAAAATAAAAACAAAAATGAGATTATGCGGGGGATATAAATAAGAAATGGTGGGGTCTAGGCGAGAAGAAAACTAAAAAAAAATTAATCCTAAGTAAAAGTGAAAAAAGTTCCCTTCTTTTACTATTCACCTTTGTCGCCCAAATTTCTCAAGCTTCCTCCATACTCTTCACGTGATGGTCATATAGGAAGTTTCTTGCAGCAAAAATAAAATAAACCTAATTAATTAAAAATAATAACAACTAAAATAATAGTAAAATAAAAATTATTTATGCACATGAGTAAATTTAAAATGTCAGGGCATCCTTAAGATGCCAGACCAGTGTCGACGTCATGCAAGAGCAGCACCGACTTGTCACGCGCAGGTGGGATTCCTTGGTAAGCCTTCAGGCGCTGGCCATTGACTTTAAAAATGGATCCGTCGTCCATGTTCTTGATATCAACAACGCCATATGGGTAAACATGGTGAACTTCAAACAATCCCGACCAACATGACTTTAGTTTGCCAGGGAAGAGTTTGAGCCTTGAGTTGAAAAACAGCACTTTCTGGCCCACATGAAAATGCCGTGGCAAAAGATTCATACCACTTTTTGGTTCTTTCCTTGTAGAGCTTGGCATTTTCATATCCTTGTGCTCGAAACTCTTCCATTTCATTCAAATCGAGCAATCGTTTCTCCCCAGCAAGTTATGCGTCGAAGTTTAATTTCTTGATTGCCCAATATGCCTTGTGTTCTAACTCAACTGGGAGGTGGTAAGCTTTTCCATATACCATCTTGAAAGGCGACATTCCCAGAGGCGTTTTGAATGACGTCCTATAGGCCCATAATGCTTCATCGAGCTTGGGGGACCAGTCTTTCATTCGAGGGTTCACCACCTTCTTAAGGATTTACTTGACTTCTCAATTGGACACTTCAGCTTGCCCATTTTTCTGCGGGTGATATGCCGTGACAATCTTATGTCGTACTCCATATTTATGTAATGCCTTGGCAATTAATCTGTTATCGAAGTGGGTGCCCTCATCGCTGATGATGGCTCTTGGTACTCCAAATCGAGTGAATATGTTCTTGTGAAGGAACTTGAGCATCATCTTCGAGTCGTTCCTCGGCGTAGCAATTGCTTTAACCCACATCGAGATGTAATCCACCGCAAGTAAAATGTATAAGTCTCCAAAGGAAGATGGGAATGGTCCCATGAAATCAATGCCCCAAACATCGAAAAGTTCTATCTCCAGAATATTTTGCAGCAGCATTTCATGTCGTCTGGAAATGTTTCCAGTGCGCTGGCATCGGTCGCACACCTTGCAAAATTCGTGGGCATCTTTAAATAGCGATAGCCAATAGAAGCCCGATTGGAGGACCTTTGCAGCAGTCCTCGAACCTCCAAAATGCCCTCCACAGGTTGCTGTGTGGTTATGATATAAGATATTGCGTTGCTTTTCTTTGGGGACACACCGTCTAATCATTTGATCGACACATTGCTTGAACAAGTACGACTCATCCCAAAAATAGAACTTGGCATCATGCAAAAACTTCTTCTTTCCCTGGCTGTTTAGTTCATAAGGAAAAACACCACTAACAAGAAAATTAACAAGGTCAACATACCACGGAATTGTCATGGCATATAAAATTTTCTCGTCAGGGAATTCTTCTTTAATATAAAAAATGTCATGGCATTCTGAAATGTTCTCTAGCCTAGATAAGTGGTATGCAACCTGATTTTCAGTACCTTTCCTATCAACTACCTCTAAGTCGAATTCTTGCAAGAGTAATATTCATCTATCAGTCTAGGCTTGGCATCTTTCTGGTTCACTAAATATTTTATAGCTGAATGATCAGTGTGAACTATAACTTTGGTGTCTATCAAGTATGGCCTAAACTTGTCAAATGCAAATACCACGGCAAGTAATTCTTTCTCAATGGTCGTGTAATTTAATTGTGCATCATTTAAGGTACGGCTAGCATAATAAATCACATGAACAATTTTACCTCTACGTTGTCCAAGCACAGCTCCCACGGTAAAATCACTTGCGTCGCACATTAATTCGAAGGATGTCGTCCAGTCTGGGGGAACTACGATCGGTGCAGAGATAAGTCTTTGCTTCAGCTCTTTGAATGAGCCATATCATTTTTGTTTCGAACACAAATGGTTGGTTCTGTTGCAACAGGGTGCACAAGGGCTTGGATATTATGGAGAATTCCTTAATGAATCTTCGATAAAATCCAGCATGTCCAAGGAAACTCCAAATGCCTTTGACAGAATTTGGTGGGGGGAGCTTTTCGATCACCTCGATTTTGGCCTTATCTACCTCAATACCCTTTTTAAAAATCTTGTGACCTAGAACAATGCCCTTTGTTACCATGAAATGGCATTTTTCCCAATTCAGTACGAGATCGGCCTCCTCGCACCGCTTCAGTACCTTTTCCAGATTGCCGAGGCATTTTTGAAAGTCATCCCCAGAAACAGAAAAATCATCCATGCAAATTTCAAGATAATCCTCAACCATGTCAGAGAATATGGCTTGCATACAACGCTGGAAAGTTGTCGGGGCATTACAGAGTCCAAAAGGTATTCTTCGAAAAGCATAAGTGCCATAGGGGCACGTGAATGTGGTATTCTCTTGGTCCTCTGGTGCGATGCAATCTGGTTGTACCCCGAGTAACCGTCCAAGAAACAATAAAATGCCTTGCCAGCAAGTTGATCCAACATTTGATCGATGAATGACAAAGGGAAGTGATCCTTCTTGGTCACCTTGTTGAGCTTGCGGTAGTCCATGCAGATTCGCCACCCGGTGACCGTGCGAGTAGGTATCAATTCATTGTCTTCACTCGTCACCATGGTCATGCCTCCCTTCTTGGGCACACATTGAACGTGACTCACCCATGAGCTATCAGAAATGAGGTAAATTACTCCAGCATCAAGCCATTTGAGAATCTCCTTCATCACAACTTGCTTCATGATTGGGTTTAATCTTCGCTGTGGCTCTATGGATTTGTCGTGGAATTCTTCAAGAATGATTTTGTGCATGCAGATTGTTGGACTTATCGTCTATCCTAACGCTTTCTTATGATGTGACAAAACACTTAGCAAACTAAATTCTTGGTTAGGGGTGAGGGCAGAGGAAATAATCACAGGTAGTGTTTTGTCACAACCCAGATAAGCATATTTAAGATGTTGTGGCAATTTTTTAAGTTCTAGGGTAGGAGCATGTTGTAATGAGGGTGTGTGAGGAACAAACTCTTCGAAATTAAGAGGTTCAAAACACGTACCTGGGCTAGCCTTGAGAAAGTTAGCCTGCTGTTCCTCGGATGAAAAATCATTAGGCTCGCCATCCTTTAAGATCTCTACTAGCCCCTCATCAGGTCCCAGCTGAATGAAATTGTCCTGGCAAAATTGATTTGCTTCTCTCGTAATTATTGTATCTACTTCAAAAATGCTCTGGCATTCTTCAGAATCATCTATGTACTTGAGAGATCGGAAGACATTCACAGTGACTTGTTGATCAGCCACTCGCATGGTCAACTCACCCCTCTCACAGTCGATGAGAATACGACCAGTAGCTAGGAATGATGGGCGCAGTGGCATCGACCTCACAGTCCAGAATAAAAAAAACCGACAGGAAAAATGAACTTGTCAACCCGCATGATGACATCTTCAATTCACCCCTCTGGTCGAACATGTGAATAATCGACTAATTGCAGGATGACCGAGGTGGGTCTCATATTTCCTATCCCGAGCTTGACGAATATTGACTTAGGCATCAAATTCACACTTGAGCCAAGGTCACATAATGCATTCCCAACAAATTTGTCTCCTATTGAACATGGAATGATGAAGCTGCCCGGATCATGTCTCTTTGGTGGTAGCTTACTTAAGGAAGAGCAAAATTATTTTGTCGTGGAAATTGTTTCATACTGCTCAACCTTTCTCTTCTTGGTAACATTTTCCTTGAAAAATTTGGCATAGGTGGGCATTTGTTCCATCGCCTCTAAAAAAGGAACATTGATTTACAGTTGACTCAGAATGTCAATGAACTTCTTAAACTGGATATCTTCATTATACTTCTTCAGTCTTTACAGAAAATGAGGTGGGGGTCTGGCTTCCTGTACTGACGGGGTGCGAACAGAAGTTGTCGTGACATTTTTATTTGCCCCCTCAGTTTCTTCACTTGACGAATCCTCAGCCTTTTCCTTTTCTACTGGTGCTTCTTCTTGCACTTCTTGATCAGCTTGCTTGGTTACAGGGGGTGACTCATCCTTCGGTCTTCCCCCAAACTTATCTTCAACATTAATTTGTGTACCACTTCAGAGAGTTTGCACACTGCAACTCTCCTTGCCATGAGGTTTTGTGACTTGAGTGTCACTCGGTAATTGTCCTGATTTGCATTTTGTAATGCTGCGGTAATTTAACCAACTTAACTCTCCAGCGCCGTCAGTGACGAACTATAGCTCTGAAGCAGGGCCCCTTGATTTTTTATGGAGGTCGCATGGTCTTGCAGCATTGTTTTGTTGTTGCAATAAACTCTTGCATTGTGGCCTTCAAAGAACTGGTATTTAATGAAGATGGCCCTCCCTTATTAGAATTATGCCATGACATATTCGACTGATAACTCTGGGAGTCATTGTAATTCTGATGCCGAGCTGGTTGATGAGCATTATTGGATCCTTGATTTCTCCACGAAAAGTTTAGATGATGGCGCCATCCAGGATTATACGTGTTAGAATAGGGGTTATTGTTGCCTCGATTAAAATTGCCCACAAAGTTTATGGATTCTTGATTGGTCGAACACTCACTCTCATTGTGATTGCCGTGGCATAATAGACAAGCTGAATGAGTTACCTTCACTTCTCTCACCTCACTTGGCCTTTTCAAATTTTTCAGCATGTTGGTGATGACAACAAGTTGGGCGGACACATTATCTTTAGAATCTAGCTCGAAAGCTCTGTGTGACTTGCGCTCAGCTCCAAGCCGTATGATGTAAACTGATAATCATTAGTGGTAATCTTATCCAGAATGTCAAATGTCTCTGCTGGTGATTTGTCAAACAGCGTCCCATTTGCCGAGGCATCTAGTATCATCCTCGTGGGCACGTTAACTCCATTGTAGAACATCACCACTTATGTCCAATCTTGAAAACCGTGGTTTGAACACTTGCGGAGCAATGCCTTGTATCGATCCCAACATTCATACATCGACTCATCATCAGTTTGACGGAAGGAAGCAATATCGTTCCTCAATTGGGTGTTCACGACTCCATTGAACCCGCTGGAACGCCACTCAACCACGCCCTTGCTCGGTCGTGCAGGGAGTACGGAAACAACTTTAATTTCAGAACATCTTCGTGCACCCCTTATTGGCGAAAAGAATCGCACTCCTCCAAGAAGTTACGAATATGCTGCCTGGCATCTTCATTTGGCATGCCCCCAAACTGTCCTATGGAGTTCAACATATTGAACATGACGGGTTTGAGTTCGAAGTGGGTTGCCTGAATATCTGGGGCCATAATTCCAGGATTTAAATCCTCTAAGATTGGGTTTAAGTGATCACGAATGGCATGAGGTTTGGCTGTGTTTCCAGCATTTAAATTTGCCCTAGCATTCTGGTCCTCCTCATAATCACCTTGATTTCCGATTTGGTACATGTTTACACGTTGAGCGCGTCTTCTTTGTCTAAAAAGCCTCTCAATTTCAGGATCAATCAGTTCTAAAGGCTCTTCAGGGTTGCTTCGAGTCATGTACCTAGAAAAATAAATGAAGAAAAATTAAGGAAAGTAGCAAGTAAAGCTAACTAACAAGAAAATATGAACAAGCAAAATAAAAATGCTATGACAAATCAATTTAACTTCCAGTTGCTAATTCCCCGACAACGACGCCAAAAACTTGTCCGCTCTTTGTGAGTACTATAAATGAGTGCGGATATATGTGCAAGTATACACAATCGAATAAGTAATAAAGTGATAAGTAGAGTATCGTCTCCACATGGAATTTGAGAAGTCGAATAGGTTTGTCAAGGCACTTTACTTTGTCACCTAAGTAAAGTTATTAATGGTATATACAAATGATAATGATGTGGAAAAATGAGATGGATGTTGTGGAAATGAAATGGTGGTATTGTAGCAAATGGATATGTCGTGGCAAAGTGGATGGAAATATCGTGGCAAAATAAAATGCAATTACTGGATTTAATATATATATATATATATATATATATATATATATATATATATATATATATATATATATATATATATATGACTTTAGCTTTCTCACACGACAAGCAGTGATTTACTGAGAAAAGGAGAAACCTTTCTCTCTCTCTATTTTAGCTCAAAACAGCGTGAAACCAAAGTCTCTAACATTGTGGCTTCATCCTCTATTTATAGGGGAAAATTAACCCTAAGAATTGACTTTCCCAAACTAAGGTTAATTTGCTTGGGAGTCGGGCAAGACAAGTAATGATACAGCATGGGTAGCTGGTATGAGTGACCGACATAATCCCGTTGCAGGCGCCCAAGGACAGACAAGATCTGCAGGGTCAGGCGGCGTCATCAGCAGAACCGGCGATTGCAGTGCCGGTCCCTCCAGGCAGATCTTCGAGGTGGATTTCTCGGGCAGAGCTCTCGGACAGTTGGATACAACTGGCTTTAAAAATATCTTCTCGCATTTTAAGCACTTTCGAAATGTCGGTTGAACTTGACAAATTCATTTTGCTCAGCAATCTCCTTATGTAACGACATTTTCTTTCCTCTTTTTCTTGCTCTCAATACCTGCACATCATCAAACAAGTACCTTTCCCATAAAGTAGCACCGCTGTAAAAATAAAATGCCACGACAAACTGAAATCCACCACATGCAACTAAATGCTTCTAAATGCATCTATATGGTCATAAATGAGCCTTTAGACATTCAATAACTTAAGTTAAAATGTCCAAAAATATGGCCTTTTACGGAGTTGTCACCATTCATCTTATTCTCCAAACTTATCTAGAGATACAAATTTAGATTCTATTATGAATCTGGTTATAAATGTTTTCTTAAGGATTTCCATGATAGGACTTCTCCTCCCAATGTGAAACATATTCACTTGTGTTGTTGATATCTTGAATATTAAATTCCAACTAGCATTGGTATATCCTTATAAGATAGTAGGATAGTCAAAGAAAACACAATTCATCGTTTAGAATTTATTTTTGTTTATTTTGGTAATATGACTATTACCTTCTCAAGACACCTCCACATTTTCAAGTATTTGTTGTAAGGTTTTGACTTTTCCATAACTCATATAGTGTCTTATTTTTTTCCTTTCCTGCAGACCTTCTTTAAAAGGTAATTAGTTGACAGAACAACTTCTCTCCCCACATGTTCTGTAACACCTCAAATTATGAGTTAGTAGTTTCGGGTTACCCGAGAGGTATGTGAACCTCGTGGAATTTGTAATTAAAGGCGTTAGACCAAGTTAGGCCTAATTGAGCCAAAAAGATCACAAAAATAGGGTTTTTTATGTAACACCCCAACCAGTATCCGACTCGGATACGAGTCAGAAGTATTACATTGACTTTTCAAACCATTTTCTTATTTCAAATAGAGAAATATTCAAACTTAATTTAAAACATACTAAATGGTTTACATATAACTATTCAAACGTTTATAAAACTGTTCAGATCTTATACAATTTATTCTTTTAAATACATGCCAACTAGATTTTTATATACTAAAATACATATTATTCATCTATCTTCTGATCTGGCATTCGGTAAGGAGAACTGACATGTCTTGCTTCCCATCGATCCATAAACTCTTCAAAACATGCGTGTAAAACACTCACACGCTAAGTCGTGGACTTAATGAGGCATATATAAAAAAAACAATATAAACTACAACTAATTCACACATGCATATACATATATTGTGACACAACACAATGTTTTAAAATTTATTACTATCATACAGATTCACATAATACTTCATATAACACTTGCACACATATAAATACATAATATCCTTATCATTATTTCTATCTTTATTGTGACCAATATTGATTTTCATTCATTCCTTTAATCACGTGGTCTTGTCCATCATATTCATACACACCATGTCATATCATACATCCATCATCCTATAAATCATGTAATTCAATTCATATAACAACGATCTATACATCACATGTAGTATGTTTACCACCTCATAATCTCTATACATATATCTATAGAGTTAACTACATTTCTCTTGTAATTACTTATAACAGATCATATAAGTTTATTATGTTCTCTTATATTCATTATATCATACAAACATATTTCACATAGAAACTATATCATGTGTAATAAATGTAACCTATATATTCATATCCAGGTGTTCAATCACATATAATAATCATATTAAGTTTATTTCTATTATCTCTTTGTTAGCCCATGTACACATGTGAGAACTAAAGATATGCGAGTACTATGAGGTTGTGCACACATATGTTGTCACCACAGCTCGTATAAAATCCACTAAGTGGAATATGAAATCTGTGTCCCGAATGACCTATCCATATGTGCCGAAGAACATATGTAACTGTCCATATGCTCGGAGGACATAGGTAATACTGTCCATATGTCTCGAAAGACATAGGTAATACTATCCATATGTCTTGAAAGAAATAGGTAACCCTCGACTCTTGGCATGCCAACTATACCTCTAGCTCTCCTGACACTTAACATGGGCATTCTCTTTTATATCTTTTCCCATATTCACATAGTCATATCTCATATGCTCATAGCTTTGATCATATCATTCACATCATATTGCTTATCTTTTGTGATCATGTAATCACATTACTTATACATATACTTATATAACTCATATCGTTTCTCATTTAATCACATAGCTTATTATAGTATAACTCATGTGACATTTTCATACACATATCATTTGGCTTATTTCTTATTCTTATATATATATATATATATTCATATACATGTAACCACACATTTTCTTATCGTATAACATTTATTACATATGGATGCAATCTTATGATTTATTATCAAGTAGCTCAAATAACATTCTTATATCATTTCTTATATGTTCACCATGTTATATCATATAATTCATAATTAGTGTCACATAACTTAATTTATATTATATTATCATGTATTCCCATATATCATGTACTTTTATATAGCTCTACAGATCTTTAGCATATAACTTATCTTATATGTTCATATCTTGTTCACCTATATTTCCCATTTAACCTATATCATATGATTCACATTTATCTGCCACTTAGCTATAACACATCTCGTGTTATCATTCAGATATATAATCGTGTGTGTCTTATCAATACTATATAATATAACTTATACTTGGTCATCTTATGTTTTCATATCTATCAAATGATTCTTTAACTTATATCTTACGTCACATGTTCCTTTCATTCCTTATGCCCTTATCACGTAACTTATCTCACTAACATATATTTACACACAAATCATGTAACATACACATAACATATCAACACCTATACTCATACACATATATAAATTATAATAGCCACATTCTTATATCTATGAACCCATACATTCTGCTATAGGAAATAGATTTATCACAAGTCTTATTTCCATTCATCATCATATAATAACTAGTATGCACTCACCTTAGCCTTGCTTGATTCTAGCATTTTCTTTCTCTTGATCGTTTCTAATTTTTCGATTGTTCCGGAACAAGGTCATGTTCAGTATCTACATAATCATACATGGATCCATATCAAAATTCTAATTGATATACTATAATATTTCATTTCTTAGACTAAAAGAAATGTGAAATTCCTTTTCTATTTAAAGTAGGTATCGGTACCCTCTATAGGGTATCGGTACATCCTTAACTGGGGTATCGATACCCTCTATAGGGAATCGGTACATCCTTAACTGGGGTATCGGTATCCACCCCTAGGTATCATTACCCTAATGACATTCTGTAAAATTTTACTTTAGAGGTATCGGTACATGTTGAATGGGTACCGATACCCCTAGCCCAGAATTCACATTTTCAGCACGAAAATTACTTCATTTTAGCTCAATACTTCATTTTTCATCCCCTTTAATACTCCTAACTTACATACACATCCTTAGCCTCACTAATATTCATGTATCCTATCTTTAACCTCAATATCCTCTTCTCTTTATGAAATTCAAGAATCATACTCAAATTTCAACATGTTCTAAATTCCATTCTATCACTCCAAATCTCTTAATTCAACTATTGACAAGTCAAATTTAACTTCAAATTCTACTTATCAATTCTTATCCAAAATTTCATATAAAAACTAGTAATCTTTAATCTCTCTTAACTCATCCATTCTTTCATTTTACCGTAACTTAAGCTTTCCTTAAGTTTATGCATCAACTAAAGATCAAAACCAAACTTAAAATTCAAATAATAATCAACTAATAAAAACTCTCACCTTTGCCTTGAGCTCCCACGTATGAAGAAGAAAAAAGGAGAAGAGGAGAACTCTGGAAGCTTGGATATTTCTTCCTCTCATCCACGTGGTTACTCCCTTAAAAAGGGAAATAATAAAAACTCATTCCTTGCCAAATGAACCTTTTATCCTTTCACTCTTTTCATATTTACCAATCAATCCTCTAGAATAAAACTCTCAATTAAGTCCTTGAACTTTTAACTTGTTTCGAAATCGAGCACAAAATTTTAAAAATTTGTAATTTAGTCACTGACCCTGATTTGAGATGTTAAATTTTATATAGTAGAAAGATAAGAATGACTAAAAGCGTAATTAACCCATTTTTTAAAAAAAGATGAGAGATTTTATATCTCATTTCATCTTCTTCTCATTCTCACTTCTCTTCTTCTTTATCTTCCTCTCCAAGTGTCATAGCTAAGGGTAAGCCCTTTAATTCATTTCTTACTTCTTTTAAGCTTCATTTTTGTCCTTAATCCCTCCAACAAACTTGTTTTGATGTTTTAAAGCCTTGAATTCTTTATAGTTAGAGAGAAAGAGGGGGTTTATCATTCAAGCCTTAGAGGAGAGTGATAGTTAGCAAAATGAGCTTTATTTCGGGATTTAGCATCAAGGTGGTATATTTCTAATCCTTTGTGGTGTTAAGGCTTTCATAAGTATTATGATCTATTAAGATTTGAGTATTCATGGTTTATGCTTTATTTCATGATCATATGACATTTTTTAGATAAAACATGTGTTTTTATGACACTTTATGACCCTAAGTAACTTCCTAAAGCTTTACATATGATTAGGAGCCAAAATAAGACATTTGGCATGATTTTTAGGTGTTTTCTGAGCTTAAACAAGACATTTTTTGGATTTGAGTATCGATACTAGATGAATTAGGATGAAATTTGGCATTTTTAATAGAGAGTATCGATACTAAGGTGGAGAGTATCGATACTGAGGGCACCTGATATCGATACTGGGCTACTTTTCAGCAAATAGAAGTTATTTTTGGTATCGATACTCATGGGGGTATCGATACTTGACCCTAGGGTACCGATACTGCAAGTAGAGTATCGATACTACCCACTTCAGATGGTTATATTTGACCTCGTTAAGGCCCATAAGAGTTAAGGATGATCCGTAATGGTGGAATTTAGCTCGTGAGGGACATAAATGACCAAGAGGGCCTAAAAACACTCGTAGGAGTAGGGTACAAATGAAGTAACCATACTAAGCATAATACGTCCAAGTATCTTCAGTTGAGCACGTATAAAATAATTAAGAACGAGGATCATTGCACATGATGTACCAATAAACGGTACGATAAGTAATTCAAATCACGTAATAGTGAAATTATGTACTCTAGGAATGTCAGTGAATCGAGAACGTATAAGTCATCCCTCCAATTCAATGGGTATCGTAGAGAAGTGCGATAAAAGTGACTGGAGTGTTGCTACCCAATAATGAACCTGAGTCAGGTATCAGGCTAACTAGTATTACAACTAGTGAACAACAAACACATTAATCATCATAAAATCATGAAATGCATAGAGATCTCTTTAGAGATAGAAATGACTATAATACCCTTAAGTGTTAATGACCAGAATAGAGCAGCTCAGTAAATTATCATATATATAACAAAATAATAAACCCTCACATAACATCTTAAATGAGAGGACGAATGAGATATCAACTAGTAAATGGGATGACCTTACTTTAGTATGTCGACCTATGCTAGTGTATAGCAAGGCTACCTCATTTGCCCTAATAGGGCATTGTCAGTGGTATGTAGTTAGGCTACCCTAACTACCATTGTCAGGCATTTTTAGTGTTTTGTGGCATTGAGCCCTCAATCATGTATAGTTGCATCATTCCAGTACAACATATATCCTCTGAGCTTGGCTTGATGACTGTATGAGATCGAGCCAATACTTCAGTTGAGCATGAATTGTACCGATGCTATATGACATTGGGTTCCCCCTCCATGATCTATCTGATGGTTATGTGAGGCAAGGGGATGATTCAACAGCTTAGTGGAAATTTTACAGATGTTATGTGATATTGGGTTATGTGAGACCATGATCCCCCTCAGTTAACTAATATCTGATGGTTATTTGAGACCAGATACTAGTAGAGTGTTGCATTCAGATAATTCACAATAGTATCAGTGTTACATTCAGATAATGCACAACAGTATCAGTTTTGCATTAAGATAATGCACAATAGAGTCAATATTGCATTCAGATAATGGACATCAGTGTCAATGTTGTATGTAGATAATGTACAACAATTACAATCCGTGTGGGTAGAGACCCAATAAAGGTGTACTCATGGCAAGGCCCTTAGCAGAGGATTAAGGAAAACATGAGACTCCTACTCCAGCGATAGAACAATCAAATATTAAGTAAGTAGCACTTGATTAAGATCATGCATGTACCTACTACTTAGGATTATGTCTTTAGCATGCATATGTGTATGGAACTTATAATGTTGCTGTAGATTAGCGATTATATTGTTGGGCTTTGTAAGCTTAACATTCAGATGTTTTTCGTTTGCATATTATTAGCTTGAGCAGTTTGAGGAGCATCGTCGTAACATGATTTCCATCATCTTCCTCAGAGTACTATATTGTAGCTTTAGTGGGTATATATATTCATAGAACCTTACTTATTTATTGGTTTCTCGAATTCTAAGTTTGTATTATTTTTTATTTTAAACAATGTGTCACGGAGCTTCGGTTTATAAAATGTTTTTATAATTGTCATGTATGTTTATTGTGATACCATGTAGTATGTTTTGAAATGCAAATGAACAATTTTTAGAAATTAAGGGTTGTCTCAACAACCCAATGTGATACTTTAAGCCCAATTGGGTTTAGTGTGTTACAAGTTCTGTAACAACTCAGAACTTCCTAACATTTCATTCATTATTTCCTTCAAGGTTCAATTCTTTCGCTTTGCTACTCCATTTATTTTATGAGAGTATAATGATGTCACTTCATGAATAATAGCATGTTGGGCATGATGGTTTAACATATTCACCACCACTAGCACTTTTACAATCTTAATCTTTTTATTTAGTTGGTTTTCAACTTTTTATTTATATATAATATTTTTCTCTATAACTTCATTTTTGCGCTTTTAGTAAATACATATAGCAATATTTTTGCTATCATCAATGAAAATAATAAAATATTTATTCTCCATTGTGTGTGCCATTTACGAATTTTAAGAACTTGATCACTAACAATTCATTAGTACCAACATATTTCGTTTCGTATTTATGGTCCAATGTTATCCATAATTCTTTTATCGATCTTATGGATACTATACACCTTATATAACGTATATGATAATACGTTCAGGATGTATTTCCAATATAGGAAGTCATAATACTTCCAAACTTTAACTGTAGTGAATGTGGTAATAATGTTTACCTCATCCTCTCTAATAATAGAAGGATCATCCGATATTTGATCAAATTTAACATGGTTAAATAGAACAACATATTATTTTTTTTCACATCTTAAAATTGTATCCATATAATTTTACAAGTTTCTCATTGTGCCTTATAACCACTGACAATCACAATTTTGTTTAACATATGAAATTAGGATTAATAATAATTCTAACAATAAAGCGAAAATAAATCCGAGGTTATTCTACCAACAAAATTTACTTAGAAACTAAATTAATAACAAAGTCGTTACTTTCAAACGATTTCTATTATAAATAGTAATCAAATAATTCTGTTAAGCAGTAGAATTGAAATCTTAATTGATTGCAAATATAAAATTTCAATAAACGGAAAATTAGTTCTCATTTATTTTCAATTTTTTATTGAATAGAATCAACATTATGAAATAAAATCAGTAATCAAAATTACTTTAACGACAATTTATGTTAAATAGATTTGTCCACATTGAGATTAAAGAAAACTTGTTAAGAAGGCAGGATAAATTTCGAAACAAATTTATTTTCTATCTTGATTTTCTCACAATTTCCGAATCATCTCGGGTTAAGAAAAGTAAAAGAATGAGATAATAATTTGTCTTAAGATTTTTATGCAAAATAACAATCCGAGACGAAATCGAACCTGAGAAGATAAAATAAAAGAAGTTAAACTCCTTAAAGACAAGATATAAATATATAAATATAAAAATACTCATATTTATTTGATTGATCAGTTAATCGAAAACAGTTGAGGCATGTCGCTACACAATTTCCTTAAGACAATTTTTTAGCCACTCATTTGTTCATTGGTCCTCTATCTCTCAGGATACAACAACTAGATGATCAACTACAATAGCATAGCTGTAGAGATCACAAACTACCATTGTCTTCGTTTATCACCGAAAAATTAGTAGAAGAGAACAATATTTTTCTTTCAAGTTCTTGAATTCTGTGATATCAAAATTTGTTCTGATTTTTTTGAACACGTGTGTTTAACCTAGCTAGCATGTTAGTACAATATTTATAGGGGATTTCCAATAGAGATCTAATCCAATCAGATATCTTTTAATATTTAAATTTAAATAGATAATAATATCTTTTAATTTGAAATATTTAAAAGATATATATACATTTTCCTATTCAAAACTTTCCCATCAGTTTCGTTTCAACTTTCAACTTTCTATTAGCTTATTGTGTCTTTAATTTTAACCTAAAAGTCATAAATAGATGTGCTTGGATTTGGACAATCACTCATACGTAGGAATAATCGAATGAATATTATGCCAAACATATATATGAATTATTATTTGATAAATTGACGATAAAATTTCAATTATAGTTCTATAAACAGAGTTAAAAATATCGATATACACGATGATTTCTCAATTCCATTTTTAAAACTAAAAGAAAAAAAACTCCATTGTCGATTTATGGAATACTTAACTCACTTCATTAATGAAATATATATCCCATTCTTAACTCACTTCACTAGTTAAATGACCACTTCAATAATTTAACGCAGACATGAACTCATTGGTGAAATTGCTTTCATATGTCTTATCTTATGCTCTCAAATGGATTGATGGCCCCTACCCACAAATCTACCTCATCACCCTTTTGTGATAGAAAAAGATAAAAAGAATAAAGGGGTTTGCTTACAACATGTTGTTGGTGAAGTGATTCTATTTGATTAAGGTTTCTTCTTCTTTTTTTACTTTTAACATGGCATGTTTAAAGTGACAAATGAACGTTTTTAATAGTGGAAGTAATGCTAGCATTAATATTGTATCACGTAGGGGTGTTTAATGAGTTAAACAACTCGTGAGTTGCTCGAATTAGACTCGGTCAATGTTTAATTTGAACTCGAGTTATATTTGAGACCTTAATATGTTAAATCGAACAAAATCTAACTCGATTCAATAATTTCCCGAACAATTCCTTAATGTTTTTTATAATTTTTTAGTAGTTACCTTAAAAAAATTACTCTATTAAAAAGTCTAAATAATAATTACTAATTTACTAATAGATAATAATAAAGATAGTAAATTACTAATTAATAATTACTACTAATTTATTAATCTATTAATTTTCTAATAAACAACAAGAAAAATACTAAATTATTAATTCACTACACCCAAAAATCAAATCCTATATAGTATATTAGTAGATTTTGTTAACTTTTTTGGTTAAGTTTGTTAATTTAGGTTTATATTAAGCTTTATATAACATTAGTAGATTTTATCTATAGTTAAAATAATCAAGGTAAAAATTTTGGTGAGCTCAACAAATAACGAATTGAATCGAGCAACAAGTATTTTTAATGAGCACGAGTTGAGTAAAATTTTAACGAGCATAACTAGCAAAGAGTCGAGTTGAGTCGAGCAACAAGATTTTTTTAACGAATACGAATCGAACTATATCCAATTTATAATCGACTCGTTCGATAAGCACCCTAAGTATCATGTCTTTGAGAAGGAGATATTAGTCCCGCCTCGAAAAAAATCTTAAAATTCAAAAGTAGTGACACTATATATCCTATTAGATATATCTTTTGAGAATATGATAATAATCTCGTAACATTTTACATTATATGACAACTATAAGACACTACTTATTGCTTACCTCATCTGCTATCATCTTGAGCATTAAGATATTTCACCATCAACTTTATTCATAATATGAAAAAAAGTTATTGTTATCCCTACCCCTTTAATGGTAGCTCAAACAGTGGTGCTTTGGTATCAAATAGTTGGCGGATTTGTTAGTGAAATGTATGGAGATGGAAAACGATTCTCTAGTGGGTGAGTAGCCTCTTTATAGGCAAACATGCAGATTGTGTTTGATGAGATAAAATCTTCTTGTTCTTTATTATTCAACCCTCGTTTCTTCACATGTTTTGAGAATTGGTAATAGAATCAATCATCAACCGTTTTGTTCCTTACATCATACAAAAAATGTTTCATTTTAAAGAAAATTAAATAAAATTATCCCTGAGAATTGTATATACTCTGCTGTAAGTGCATGTCTCGAATCCTGAAAATTTGTTATCTGAAAAAAAAAACAAAACAAAACACCTTTTGTTTGTTTTCCCAGACATTAGTGCAAGCCAAGGGAACAACCTCTGAATGTACCTTATCTAGGACCCCTCCCCACTTTAAAGCAAAAGTCGGTGTCTCATCAGGCACTTGTGCTTTTCCTTGACCATTTTGCATGAATTCCTGGCCGGTTTTTTGTGACCTCTATCCAAATTCTAAGGGCCAATCTACTACACACATGTGGCTTACATTGTCATTTTTTGTCATGTTCCTTTTCAAATGCACATGTATCTTTATAATCTTTGGTTTCATAAGATAAAAATATCCTTTTTCGATATATTTTATGTTCGTTTTACTATACACGTAAACCGAGGCTAATAAGCTCTCTTTCAATAATCCAAACCTGCTATTATCTTTTACAGAGATTTGATTCTCTTTTTACTACACTGGAAAAGGGTATCATTTGGCTTACCAAACTTTTGTTGCATAGGTATTAGATTCCATGTTTTATTGGTCGTTTGAAGTTTTGAACGTGTCAAAAACAGTGGGTTAGCTAGTTTATTATAATCAAAAAGAGTTTGATGGATAAACACAATGGGAAAAAGTTGGTAAGCTATTTTCTTTTCCTTGAAAATGATGGGTTTTTTATGGGCACATGAGAGTTTAGTGGGCAGGATTCCTGGCTGGAATTAAGAACCAAAATCCCATGATTATTAAGAGATTAAAACATCTAAACAAGAGATAAATTTATTTTCATGAGAATGGGGGGAAGAGGTTTCCTTGAAACATGAATTGTTTTTGTACAATGACATGGCTAATCAAAGAGTCACTATGCATAAACAACAGTTGGAAAAGCTACTGATTTGAGTGCTCCCCCTTCATTTCACTTAATTTGTGTTGCTCCATTGCTTGTGACCAGGAAACCATTTGGGACATTTTGGACTGAAGAAACAGGATGCAACCCTTGAGTTCAGAAGCTCGACAATGGGAGCGAATTTCACGCATCGTGGCGTCTTGTACTGGTTAATCGATGCACCTAAGCTGATGGCATAATCCATCAGCTTGTCGAATGTCCCCGGTTCGACGATCTTCATCTCGAGAGGTCCAATGGATTTGTCGCATACACGCCCTTGGCGGTATACGCTGTTGAGGGACTCTTCAATAGTCAAGCAACAGTCCTCAAAAACCGAAGGAGGAATTGGGGTGTTACCATTGAGACTAAGCTCCCAGTAGAGCACATAGTGGCCTGGAATTGTGGTGGTATCCGCAAAACTAGTGTACTCGGCCAACGTTGCATCAAATGGAAGCAAATGATTCACTGAATTCTTCACAGCATGCTGAAGTTCAACCTCGTCTGTCTTATCAGAATCAATGGACAAAACCACATTTTTCCTGCAAATGAAATTGAATTGTGGTGCCTTGTTCTTGAACCCTGCTACCCTTAGCACATCACCGACTCTATATCGACAGAGTCCTGCGAGAACATTAGTTTCGAAAGTCGGTGAAAGCAAGTAAAACTATAGTATAATCCTTGAAAAAGTTTAACTTGATGTACCTGAATAAGTGGTGACAACAAGCTCATACTCCTGGCCAAGCTTAACATCAACAAGGTCAACCAGTTCTTGTTTTTCTTTCTCATTGAGAGTTTTGGGCATAGAAATGGAATTCGAGACCCCATTGTTCCTTTGAACCGGCAAGAACTCGAAGTAGGCCATTACGGGAACGAGAGTATAGGAAACTTCACTTGGCTTGCAAAGAGGGTTCAGATTGACACCAAAATAGCATTCACTAGATGCATACATGGTGCAGACAAGAGGGAGGCCATTACTGTAATAATCAAGAGTGGGAATATACTGTGACATGGCCCCAGTCACAATCACATCCACGTACTTTGTGTTAGGCCATAACCTTGTAATGATCCCTTGCCACGAATCTTTGCTACACTCGGCCTCGATGAAATCGGCGAGCTCAGGATCTGGTTTCATGATGTTCATAACGGCCTCCCTGACAGAAGTGTCAATGATTTGGGAATCAATGGTTCCAGTTCTTATATCATTGCAAAGGAGACGCCAATGTTTCTCAAGGAACTTAATTGCCCTGATGAAGCCAGAGGCGAAAACAGCACCCACCCGGAGGACTTCCTTGTGTTGGCAAAGTCCACAAAGCATTTGAGAGTACATGCTTTGGTAAGAATCGAGACAGAGAATGGTCTCATTCGGGCTGGTGTAGTTCGTGTAAGGGTCATACGGCCTATCTTTGAAATGGTTGCTTTTGTAGTAGCTAGTGAGAACTGGGCGTGCCACAAGGCCACCAGGTGTCTTGGCCTCGGATTTTATAAACAAAAAGTACATCCCTTTGCCCTTGTCTAGACCAGGCACAAATTGGCTCATAACAGGCATCAACAGGCTATAGAGCAGTGACCTCCTCCCTAGCTCCTCCTCGATCGTCGGCATCAGCTTCCTCTCCCCACCTGATGTCCCAGAGCTACAATAAAACAAACCAGCACCTAAAAACCCAACACAAAAAAAAAAAAACAGAGCAAGTAAAAAAAACAAAAGGGTCGTTTTGTTTCATTGTGATGTCCTGACCTTGTCAAAAACTCAGAAATGGGCTTAGAACAAAGGATGGGAGACGTATCACCATTGGCGATACGTTCAACATAAGGCTGGATATCCTCATAGGTGATGACAGGCATGATGTTCTTGAAACTATCTCGATCGGTACGACCATCAAGGCCATGAGTTTTCAGGTACTCGACATGAGCATTGCTCGAAAGGATCTCTTCCAGTACATCCTTTTGAACCTCATCAGGGTTTGAAGTCATGTCTTCGATGAACTCAAGGATTTTCTTGTTCTTCAACTCCAGATTGTAATCTGCTGCAGGTTTCTGTGTCATCTTTGGTGCTTCAGGCATGGTTCCAATCTTTATTTCTTGCACTTTTCAATGGCAGAAAAAAAGGGTTTGATTGGAGAAAGAGAGAAGACAAGTGCTTAATACAAGAGATGGACTTTGCTTTTGGTTTATGGTGTGAAGGAAAAAGAAGCAATAAGCTGTGTATAAATAGAGGGGAGAGATTTCAAGTTGCACAAATAATAGCACAATAAAGGGTGTATATGTCAATTCACTTTTACTATTTATCATTTATTTTTCTCCCATTTGTTTTGCATGCCTTAAGAAGAATAAAATATTATTCAAAATTTAATTTATAAAAAAATTAAAAATTTTACATTAGTATATATAACTTTATAACTTTTTTCTAATATTTCTAATATTATAATTTAGAATCTATTTAAAAAAATTAATTATTAATAATATATATCTATATATATATTATGTTAGTATTTAAAATCTTAAAGAATTAATAATAATTTTTTATCGTTTATATAGTTTGATTGACGCTATTATATATATATATATATATATAAACAAATAAAGAAAAGGGGGAAAACCTATTTTACCGGGTAGAAATGATTGACAGGCAATTCCCGGTAAACTCGCAGTGAAATCACCAGTACAAATGCGCTTGTACCGCGGGTGTCTCACAAAATACCGGCAGTCAATTTAGTTTTTATTTTCTTTTACTTTACTTGCAAAGTGCAGTTCCCGGTAAAAGAAAAAACGGCGTTTACTTTCAAGTTCTCGCGAGACAATCATGTTAATCAATATCGCTTGAACGATAAATGAAAAAAATTGAGAGAAAAACAACTGTGTGCGCGTTAGATGCGTACGGTATATATTTGAGGCCGTTTTTCTCTTTTATTTAATTTTTATTT
The DNA here is from genome assembly GCF_006381635.1 of Hibiscus syriacus. Classification (NCBI taxonomy): domain Eukaryota; kingdom Viridiplantae; phylum Streptophyta; class Magnoliopsida; order Malvales; family Malvaceae; genus Hibiscus; species Hibiscus syriacus. The sequence continues at coordinate 253,397 of NW_024063066.1, forward strand.
TTTTATAATAATCGGTATCTAATTTATTGATTGACTGATTCATATCGAGTACTGTAAAGGCAGGCAAGGGTGACCATCTCAATCTAGTCTACTCCATTTATAATTATCAGAATTTAAACCCCTAACCTTACTTAAAAGATCTAGATACCTTTAATTTTCATATTGAAGGAAATAATTTGACACGTGTACGAATGGGAAGTCAGTTCCTTCACGTAGTTTAATTTTTACTAGGATTTCTTCTGATCGCCTGCAAATACTCGGCTCGTTTACATATGTTGTTATAATATTACATTCTTTATGGGTAGTTATGCCCAACAACTTTACTGTACAAAAATACCAATACCATTTTGACTTTGAATTTAATCCTCCTTATTTTATTTTAAAGTTCGATTTTTTAGACACTCATAGTAAAATATTTCAAATTCACAAATAAAATATAACGACCGAATATTAGTTCAATTAAAAAAAATTAGCTGATCCTATTCCCATATGTAATGAGGTAAGAGGGAGGTAGGATAGTAGGCTGTCCCAACGCCAGGTTGAGAGCAGCTTCCGTGGAAAACCTCCGACTGAATTATGAAATACCCTCCGTGGGACTCGATCCCACGACCAACAAGGTTAAGAGCCTTGCACTCTACCAACTGAGCTGGATGGGCAATTTATCATTTTATCCTCCAATTAACATGAATACAATTAAGATATAATATCAAAATTATCCTCCAATATTTATCAAAATGGTTATTTTATCATTTATTTTATTTATTATAGTATTTTGATCCCAACATTTTATTTTAAGATAAAAAATCTATAACATTTGACAAAATAATCACTTTGTTTCCAATTTTTTTCTAGGGTATTTTAACCCTCAACGTTTCATTTTAGGTTAGAAAAAGTTCATATTTTGGAGCGTTAATCATGTGTTAACTAGTGTTTTTCATCTATAAAGAGAGTTTTTTTCCAAAGTGAAACGATTGGGGCCAAAATGTTATAAGAAAAAGAATAGAAGTAAAAGTAATCATTTTGATAAACTTTGAGACTAATTTTGATATTATATATGATATTAAAAGTTATTAAAGATTATAATTTTGAATAATTTTTAACGTGTAATGTCCTTTCACGTAAGCATGTTAATCAATTTATGTGAAATCATTGCTTCTACCTAAGAACTCGAGGAACTATCAAAACACTTTCAAGATCAATACCACTTCAGTTTCGTACCAATACGGAGTAACAAGATGGCACATGCAGTGGCTTTAATATGGATCATTACCCTACAAACACAATTATTCGAATTAAGGACTTTAAGGAAAAATAACATTTCATTTTATTTGATTATCGATAATACTTTAAGGTTATTATCATTACTTTCTCTTTTCAACAAATACTGATAGAATTTATTTAAAAAAAATAAACTTGATATTTGTGGAAAACCTTGTTAACCTAAATAAGAATGCATCTAGGGTGCTAGAATAGACTCATAACTAATATTTTTGTCAATTTTTTTTCACCAATATTGCTATGACTTACATATGTAAATACAATAAATAATGTATTATTATATAAGAAAATATGTCTTGGAAGAAAGCATCAAAGTCATGATAGGGTTACGATAAAAGAGTAGAGATATATATTGTGTGGACAATGGGAAAACATGTCGATCCATCACTTTACCTTTAATAATTTCATATGTTTGGAGATTGGCCAAATAATTAAAAAGGTTTAACATCCCATGCTTTGACTCTCTGCATACATGATAAGCTGACTAATAAATTAAACTATTTTTTTTAACAATTTATTTTCCAATTCTATCATATATTCTTTTGCAGTTGACATAAAAATATAATGCAAGAGAGTGTGGGTGTTATTTTCTCTCCAACAACCTTTGACAAAAACAAGCCATGTCTTAATTTTTTCTTCTCGAAAAGCATGCCGGTCTCACAATATCAGTTTGACAAGGTTGTTTTACGATGATGAAATTAACTACAATGAGCTTGAGTTGGAGGACATGTGTCCTTGCATTTGGTGCCTAACATATCCCAAACTATCTTTTTTAGGTCAAATACATTATATATGTATATAGCACACGCAATATGGCCCCCAATGTCAAAATACGTAGGCTAAGTTCCACTCAAACGTTGAATTGATACGTAATTGTGTTTATGTCATTTGAATGTATCGGGACAACTCATTTGGTAAGAGCGCAAAGCTCTTAACCTTGTGGTCGTGGGATCGAGTCCCACGGTGGACAATTCATAATTCTAACTGTCGGAGGTCTCCCACGGAAGCTGCTCTCAACCTGGCGTTGGGGGCAGCCTACTATCCTACCTCCCCCTTACCCTATTACATATGAGAATATGGTCAGCTAATTTTTTGGGACAACGTATATACACTCTGTAAATTCATTTATTTAAATAGATATTTTTTTATCAACTATATACAGAGTTTAAACATAAATTATAAAATAAATATAGAGGATTTAGAAAACTGTCACGTTTAATGTTCTTATGATACTATTATCGCATACATTTTATCATTATGAAATTCATACTCTCCGAGTATAATCATGAATAATAGGCCGTTTAAGAGAATAAACAAATCGCCACGTCAGTGTATCAATGGTTTCACACAATATATCATACCCCCCGAATTCAAGAGAAGTTGTTGGATAGAGAGGACCCTAACTTGTTGTCACTGCCACGTGTCACCAACCAAACACTCCCTTTTTGCCCCGGTAAAAAATAATAAAATCGTCCCTAAAAAATTTAAAGTATAATATATTTTAATAAAAATTTTGTATTTTTATTAATAATTTATTTTAATTTTTAAAATTTGATAAATTCGTCCTCTTAAAATTTTAAAATATATCATTTATTAATAACACAAAACAAATTTGGGAAGAGATTCGGCCCAAAGACAACAAAGTCCCTTGACAAAATCTGATATGGTTTCCTCTTCATGTCCCGAAGCATAGCATAATTTATTGGATGGCTATCTTGGACTGGCTCCCAACTAGGGACACATAGCAACGTTTCGGGCTTGTTACCAATGCTGTTTGCATTTTCTGCTCTGAAGAAAATGAAACTAGGGACCATCTCTTCGCCACCTGTATGCAGACTGTTTCCATTTGGAGGTCACTGCTCCATTTGTCTGGTTTGAACAGACCTTCCTCGTCTTGGTCCAACTTGCTGGAGTGGGCTGCCATCTCATGGAAAGGTAAATCTCTAATTTATATTATTTTGAAGCTCTCTTGGTGCGCTTTTAGTTACACCATACGAGAGGAAAGAAATCGAAGAATTTTCGCAGGGAAATGTAGAAGTGAAGAAGAAATTATCAACATTATTAAGGAGATTGTAGGAACAGTTCTAAGTAATAGGAATGTTAATAGAAATGATAGCACAAATTTAACTCTATGTAACAATTGGGGTATAGTATAAATTTGTTGTACATAGGTTCCCCTTTTTGTTCCTTTGATTGTATTGTTTTGTAACAGCACTCTGTTATTTTGGATAATAAAAGCTTAATTATTAAAAAAAAAACAGTCCTTGGGGCCAAGGGCAGAGGTTTAGGGAACCAATTATGTGGTCCTTAATATAATGTCTCCATGCATTAAGAAAATAGAAAGACATTTTTATAAGATCCATAAAGGAAAGAATCATCCCTTCATCTTTAAGACAGGATCTTGTTCTTGTGCCTTAACATGGACAACGTATTTTATTTTATACCTTTTTAGGTTTGAGTTAACATAATTAATGACCATGATTAAGAGACCTTACACAATGTTAATTGGCTGTCGACAAGATTCAAAATCCATGGTTAACGTTAAACTATTGGATAATCAAGTGCAAAACTTTTTAGTTTTGTTTTAGGGTTGATGATGTATCGTAATCTCTTTCCTTTGACGCATCAAAAGGTCTTTGGATGTCGTGTAATTTCACTTCTTTTCATATCAATGTAATACCACTTTATTATTACTTTCTGGCAAAATATGAGACCGACATAAACCTTGTTCGAAATTTCACATAATATATATATATATATATATATATATATATAATTAAGATTACGAGAGAATAAAATTCGAGTTGATTTGAAAAAATAATTTTGTGATTTTATTTGATATTAAAAAAATTATTTGACTTGTAATTTTATAAATACGGTCTAACTTAAAAAAATTCAAATAAAGTTCAAGTAATGAAATAAGATTTAAATAATTCAAAATTTTTAATATTTAGTAGATTAATTTTTAAGTTTGAGTCAAGTCTCTTAACTCTGCAATATATATATATATATATAGGCTTGCATTAATTCCACCAGACCCAGACAAGTTGAAGACTAGAATTCATGAGGGAAGCATCAGAGTAGCTTAGAGTTTTCTTTTTCATTCCTTAACAACAAAATAGTATTATAATATTATAAATATTTATAATTAAATTTAAACAAAAACTTAAATAACTCAACTTGACTCAAATTTTATGAACTAGACTCGAAATTTTTTTAAATAAAATTTGAGTTATAAAATAAAACTAATCAACTCGAGTCGATCAAATGTTACTCTTAATTAAAGTTCTATTTATTTATCTGTAAAAGATTAATGATAAAATCAAAGTAGGAATCAACTTCATGCACGATAAGGTTGAATGAAATGACTTCATGTTCTTTATTTTACTTTTGTTTCCCCCCTAGAAAAGCATAAATCTATACAAATTTTAACCTATATCTTACCGACAGCGTAGCGTACCGACAATGGTGGAGAATCCATCATCTTTGTGGAGGAAGATGAAACTGAGAAACGACATTGTATGGATACAATAACGTGGGTACTTGTTTTAGTACCAAGATCCGGACATGTCCTAGTGATCCCAAAAGGAACTACTTTTTTGGGTAATATGATGAAGCCTTGTTCTCCACTTCATGCACAGCCTCAATATCGATGACTCACGACACCATTATTCTGCCAAAGTGAAAAAAAACTATTCGAAACCTCTTCGTCAATCATAAACCCTAACGTATGTTGTTGTAACATTAAAATTATGTGTCCGTTCTTACATTCTTAACGTCTTGTTCTGGTTTTTTTGTTGACAATGCTGTTCATGGAAGCTACAAAAGCATGTATAGGGACAAAATTAATGACCCTAAACCAATCTATGAGAATCCAGTTGTAGTATTAAACATGACGAAGTCAAGTCCTTTATCCATCACAAAATGTGTTTGTCCCTTAACTTTTATCCTCTTGGGATAATTTACCCTATAGAGCAGTGAGGTGTTCATCCTTCAATGGGCTACTTTTAAGTTTTTTGTTTTTCGACCAAGCAAATGGGTAGTGATAATGGGGGACTGGCTGGTAGAGAGAAGGGTCTTTATCCATTTACTGTTCATGCACTCTTGTCGGTCAAGTGCCCCAAAAATTAGGGGATATTGTTCAATGTCAATGTAACAAGTCAATTCTGTAGTGTTACATATTGGCCAAGAATCTTGAATTATTATTGTTGTTTGTAGAGCATTGACCAGCAAATTAAGGGTACTATCCCCAATTATTGTGTCACTTCCCTAAACTCACATTTTGAGGAGAGAAAAAAAAGTTTAGGATCAGATTTTGGATGGAATGAAAGATAATCTAAACAAATTGTTTAGTGCTTTTACCTTTCCACTTTAGGGTTTAGAAAGTTGATGTACAAACCTTAATTAGATTCTTAACTTTTCCAATTGAAAATGTGTGGATTACTATTTGAGTTGCAACTACACGTACAATGGGAGTAACAACATAAATTGTTTTAGCTTGCAAAAGAATTCGTACCGTCCCTAAAAATTTTAAATTCTTATATATGTAATTTTTAAAAAAAATATATTTTCGCTCCTAAAATCTTATAAATTCATATTTCCTTAAAATTTTATAAATTCACATCTCTTGACATAAAATCTTGCGTCCATTCCTGAAGTTATAATTAGTGATTGATCTCAACTGCTTAAACAAACTCTATCATATTTTTATTTACGTTTTAATTTTTGTAATAACATATATGAACATGAGAACAGTTCCTCCACAACAATAAACTAACAGAGACACACAAAAAAGGTGTTATCTCCTTTTCATTCACTTTCAATTACTTTTATTTCTTCATAGAAAAATGGGATTCATCTGAAAAAAGAAAAAAAAAACCTGAATCATTTGTATTCAGGAATTGTCTCTTTTTCTTTCTGGGTTGCCGCCTGTCTGGAATCTCGAATTGTTCTCTGAAAAAACAAAACTGCTTTTGTTTGTTTTCTCAGACAATGGTACCAGCAACGGGACACAGCTTCTGGTTCTACCTTATCCATCCTCCAGCCACTTTAAAACAAAAGTTGGTGGCTCATCACTAGTTCTTGTCTTGTTGATCATTTTGTATGGATTCTTGGTCAATTTCATAACAATGGAATTTCTTTCATATATTCTTCCAAATGCATGTGTCCTAGAAATTTTGACTTCATAGGAACATATAACATAAAGTATAAAATATTGGATTGAGATGTGAATTCCAAATCTAAGCATAGTCATAGCTTCAAAGAGCATGCATGTAAATTGATGCTAATAAATTCTTGGGTGAAATACGTTAGGTACCACTAAACTTTAGGCGATGTATCGTTTATACAATGAACTTTCAATTTTACTACTTATAGAACTAGATTTTGATTTATCTTTCGGTTATAGCAATTATAGCTCAAGTTAGCCTAGTGGTTAAGCTCTAGCCTATGTTTCCAAAGGACTAGAGTTTGACTCCCTTTAGTTGTAATATTTTAACAATTTTTCTCTAATAAAACAACGTCGTTCTAGTGTGACAGCTATGTCGGTAACCATCAGACATGTTACCATGTCATTAACGATTTAATGGCCTAGTGGTATAATTGAAACGGAAATCAAAATTCAATGTTATAATTGAAAAAATTGAAAGTTCAGTAGTACAAACGCTACATTACCTAAAATTAGTGATATATGGTATAGTTTACCCTAAAGTCTTTCATCAAAAGCACCATTCATCTTTTGACCATTCATCTTTTGACAGAATTTGACAATTAAACTAAGAGTATTTTTGTTTGGCTGCAATTGGTTTTCTGGAAATTGAATTCTGGAAAATGAATTACTGGAATTTGAATTCTGGAAAATGAATTACATTTCCGGAAAACGTTTTCAGGAAAATATTTTCTGTAAAATGAATTACATTTTTCTGAAAAACATCTGGAAAACGTTTTGCGATGTTTGGAAGATGTTGTTTAAACCTTTTTTCTACTAGTTGATGAGTTTTTAAAAATTATTTATTACAAATATTGAATAAAATAAATAATATTATTTATCATAAAACTTAATATTATTATTTTTAAAATATTAAAATAATTTATATATTATTAAATATTATTTTTTATAATTTTATTAATAAAAATAAAAATATTGGTATATTTTATTGAAATAAAAATATTATAAATTATATTAATTATTTATTAAAGTAATAGTGTTATATTATATTTTAAAAATATTAATTATTATATTTTAAATATGTTTATTAAAATATTATTAGATTATTATATTAATATTAAATATATAAATAATATTATTAATTATTAATAATTTAATAATATTCTTTCTATGAAATTAATAAATAATATAAATTTTATTAATAATTTATTATATATTATTAAAATAAAAATATAATATCTTATATTATTATAATATAATTGATTATTTTATTATAATATTTAAAATATAATATTATATTATTAGAAATATAATAAATATATTTAAATATTTTAATAATTAATATTATGATTAAAATGATATTAAAATATTTTATTAATATTAAATTCATAAAATAAAATTATTTTGAGTATTTATTATTTGAAATGAAAAGTTCGGAAAATGACTTACGGAAAATCAGATCGTAAGTCATTTTTCAGAAAACACAAAGGAAATTTGTTGACCAAAAAAATATTTTACGTTGACCAACCAGTTTTTCTCCAGTCAAACACTAGAAAACATTTTTCAAAAAAACGAATTACGTGAAACGAACATGGGATTTCGAGGAAATCCAATTCCGTAATTGGTTTTCCCCCAAACAAATAGACCTTAGACAATGACCCAAAGAAATATGGACCCAAAAGTGTTTATTCCAAAGCCTATAATGTTTATAAATGGGTCAATAGCCGATTACCAAAACAATTGGACCTAACTGTTAATGATCATAGCGTTGCTAATGAGCCTGTAATTATAAATTTATGGGCCAATGTTGAATGTAAGTGTGACAATGCTCAGCATTACCAATAACCACTAAATATATTTTGGCTATTATATTAAATATACCTAATACCTACACCTTGTAGTGTTAGATTCATTTCCATCCATAAAATGAAAAATATTAAGTGTTTAAGTATGTTTGATCTTACATTTTCATGGATGAATCAAATTAAATTTAATCATATTAATATAAATATTTTCTTTAAAAGAAAGCTAAATCTTTATTATCCATTCAAAAAAAATGATGATGTGTTACCATTATTTTCTATCTTTTCAAATAAAATTATTATAAGAATTTAAAGGTATTTTAAAATTTTAAAATTAAACTTATGTTGTTACAAAACCTTTTTTTTAAATAAAAATAATAATAGGTATGTATTCCTCTAATAAAATATGAATTTGAACATAAAAATAGATGATGGGTACTAAACAACAACAATGATGATAATAGAATAAAGAGAATGTAGATAGTTTCTTGTTCATTTATGGTTCAAATGTTACATTTGTTGTTGTTTATGTTGATGATATTCTTGTGACATGTTCTTATGTAAAACATGTTAAAGAAGTTAAACAGCAGCTTCATGACAGGTTCTCGTTAAAAGACTTCGGGCTTGTTCATTATTTTTTAGGCATTGAAGCTGATCACACTATAACTGGACTGTTTCTCAATCAAAGGAAGTATGTGGAAGAGTTGTTGCTCAAGTTTAATGTGCATGCTGCCAAACCAATGGATACACCTGTAACCCCCTAGACCCGGCCTATGCGTTTCGACTAAGTCTAGTGGATCACATACATGATTCTTAAAGACATTTTCTGAAACCGTTATTCAATCATTGTAAAATCACATTATAAATGACATGATATTATACTATCAAAACCCAACTCATAAATATAATACCAATAAGTAAAAAATTAATTTAAAACATGTCTTAAAAATCAAAATCACGATAAACCGAATATTAATAGCAAAAGTGTAATCACTATAAAATCCAATACTTTAAAATAAGGTCCATGTCACCAAAATAAAGTCAACCTGAATGATAAAAACATTACAATCAAATATATTTCAAGAGATATGTTGATCCTCCAAGTGCTCGAACCGAGATATCTAACCAACAGTATCTGAAAGGGAAAAAACATTTTCGAAAGGTGAGCTAGGCTCAGTGTGTCCCAATATTACCTTAAAATCACAATAGGCACATTAAACAAATCATAGTCCAGTAAATCTCATAAATTCATAAAAGAGTTTAACTTTTGAAAATCATAGTTTAAACCCTTTTCTTGTACACCATCAATAGTTCCCAAAACTATTTTCCACATAGCTTACTTTAAGCACACATCAAAAAGAAAGCCAACCTAAGGATAAGCTTTAGAGCTTGTATCCTTAGGCCCGTAAGTCCAAGTCCATATAGCTTACCCTAAGCACACAGCAAGGGAAGCCAACCTAATGTATCTTGGGGCCCCAAGAGTCACATTAGGCCCATTCTGTTTATTAGCTTGATCAGAGCTATACTATTGTAATTCAATCCAAAAGTTCAATTGCACCGTGTCACAAATTCCATAAATCATCACATTAAATTGGTGCATCAATAAAACAGTAACCAAAGAACTCAGTGTACCTCATATTAAAACCAATAAAACAGTTCAATAATAATTAGGGAACACACCTCGATAATAGGTTCAAATAGTAGATCTATTGATTGCTGGTTTCACCACGCTCTGCTATAGTTTTCGAACCTATTTTATAATAACCCTATATTACTTATGGGTAACATAAATAAATCTCTAAAATCATAAAATTTACGGGTCTTACGGGTGAATATTGGCACACTTGGTTTAACTGATCTAGAAGAGCTGGGTCGAGCTGTCGAACGATCCGGAGAATCTCTTGTACCTTCAAACAATAATAATTTATCAGCCCCAAATCTTACTTAATTGTTCAAAGCTAAAATTCTTAAGTATATCAGTATTTTCAGGGTTTGGCTATCAATTTGGAGGATTTCGAGTCTGAATTTGGTCAAACGGATTGCGGAATCGGAATCAGGACGTCGAAAAATATAAAGTATGACTTTTCGAAAATTTAAATTCTTGGTCAAAGTCAAAGTCAACCACTTTGACCGTCAATTTGGAGGCCTTCGGGTTCGAATTTGACAAAACGGACTTCGGAAACAGATTTGAGACGTCGAAAACTATCAAAATAGGTATACTCGAAAAAGATTAACGGTCGTTTAATGGTCGGTCAAAGCTATTTTAAGTTTTGGTCAAAGGAGGTCAACGGTCAATGGTCGGGTCGGGTCAACGGTCGGGTCGGGTCAGACCGGTCAAACTAGTTCGGACCGGTCAGACCGGTACGAACTAGTTTTCCAGCTGCTCACTCTCCCTGCGGCGGCACGTGAGACCTTCTCCGGGGGTTTAAAAATTACGGAAAAATTTCCAAAAATTATTTTTGAGCGATTTCGAGATACTTACAACGATCGGTTCAAATTTTTGAACGGCGGAGAGCTCGAATTTCAACTCGGCCGAATCTTTGACTGCTCCACCTCCTCACGCGCCGCCGTCGACGGCGAACAAGATTGACACCGGCGGACTCGCAACGACACAAGGAACACGATGGTGCAGGAGGTGTCGTAAACGGAGCAACGATCGGTGATGAATTTGAGATTTTCCCGACGATCAAGCTAAATAAAACGTCGAGACTTTGACTAGAAATTCCCGACGTTTGGCAGCGTTTCACTTCAATTAATTTGAAGGGTTTGTTTCTCGCTCGATGATGAACACAACGGTGGTTTCAAAACGACGATCAGAATTCGGATGGCGTCGGGATCTAAGTCGGAAACCGGCGTAGGGGGAAGGGAATTTGGGAGTGTGGTTTTCTGTTTTTGAAACAGAAACCACACGTATATAACATATAACCCCAAACTTACCTAACTTTTTTGGGTAAATTCAAGGCTTAGTCCCTGAATTTTTTTAACTCTAAAACAAGCTCCAAATTTTAAAATCTTTCAATTTAGTCCCCAAATTTTCGCCAATTTTCACAATTAACCTCCAATTTCAATTAAATACTATTTTGTAAATATTCGGGTTGTTACAATTCTCCCCCTCTACAAGAAATTTCGTCCTCGAAATTTACCTTATAAGAATAGTTGAGGAAACTGAGCCTCCATTGACTCCAATGTCTCCCAAGTAGCTTCTGAGGGGCCTCGGTTACTCCATTGAACTTTGACCATTGGAATACGCCTATTCCGAAGAACTCGCTCATCTCTTTCTAAGATCTGGATGGGCTCCTCCTCATATGACAAATCAGGTCTCAGCTCTACCTCATCAACTTGAATGATGTGATCTGGATCTGGACGGTATCGCCTTAACATAGACACATGAAAAACATCATGAATACGACTAAGATGAGAAGGAAACTCAAGCTGATAAGCAACAGGTCCAACTTTCTTCAGAATACGATACGGCCCAATAAATCGCGGACTCAGTTTACCCTTACGTCCAAATCTCAATACTTTCTTCCATGGAGATACCTTGAGAAAAACCTGATCTTCAACGTCAAACTGTATATCCTTCCTCCTTTGATCTGCATAAGATTTCTGCCTATCAAATGCCTCTTTCAGACGGTCACGGATCAATCTGACTGTGTCTTCCGTCTCCCACACTAACTCAGGTCCCAAAGTCTTCCTATCACGTAACTCAGTCCAACAAATCGGGGTGCGACACCTACGCCCATAGAGTGCTTCATAGGGTGCCATACGAATGCTGGTCTGGTAACTGTTATTATAAGCGAATTCAGCCAAAGGCAAAAAGTTCTCCCAGCTACCATGAAAATCAATTACACAACCCTGTAACATATCCTCCAGAATCTGAATTACACTCTAAGATTGACCATCAGTTTATTGGTGGAAGGAGGTAATATAATCCAATCTCGTACCCAAAGCCGTATGAAGCGCCTTCTAAAATCTCGAAGTAAATCTCGGATCTCGATCTGAAATGATAGATAACGGAACACCATGCAATCTAACAATCTCAGAAATATACAACCTCGCCAACTTGTCCAACGTATAATTTACCCGTACAGGAATAAAGTGAGCTGACTTTGTAAGTCTGTCAACAATCACCCAAATTGAGTCTTTTTTCGAAGGAGTCATAGGTAAACCAGTAACAAAATCCATAGTAATACGCTCTCATTTCCATTCAGGAATCTTGATAGGTTGTAACAAACCTGATGGATGTTGATGTTCCGTCTTAACTTGCTGACAAGTCAAACACCTTGCCACAAAATTCGAGATGTCCTTCTTCATGCCGACCCAATGATACCTCTCTCTCAAATTCCGATACATCTTATCTCCACCGGGGTGCATAGCATATGGACTACTATGAGCCTTCATAAGGATAGTCTGCCTCAACTCAGCATCATCAGGCACACAATACCGACCTTTGAAGCATAAAACTTCATCCTGATCAAGGGCGTAATCTGAGCTTGTCCCTTGCTCTACTTGCTCAAAGATAGAAAGCAAGGAGCTATCAAGGGGCTGCTTAACTTTGATCTCATCAACCAAGGTCGGCTTAACTTGTTATTCTGCTAACAGAGTGCCATTGTCATATAAATTCATCCTGGCCATTAAAGATCTCAACTCTGTTACCGCCTTTCGACTCAAAGCATCCGCTACAATGTTAGCTTTACCAGGCTGATAATCAATCACGCAATCATAATCCTTTAGAAGCTCTAGCCAACGTCGTTGTCTCAAATTAAGCTCCTTCTGGGTCAGAAGATACTTTAAGCTCTTATGATCCGTGAAAATGTAACACTTCTCTCCATAAAGATAGTGTCTCCAAATCTTCAAGGCAAAAATCACTACTGCTAACTCCAAATCATGAGTAGGATAATTACACTCATGCAGTCGCAGCTGACGGGATGCATAAGCCACTACCTTACCTTCTTGCATTAGAACACAGCCGAGTCATGAGTGTGACGCATCACTATACACTGTAAAATCCTTCCCGGACTCTGGTTGAATCAACACTGGTGCTTAAGTCAATACCGCCTTTAATTTCTCAAAGCTCTCCTATTGTACCTCACCCCAGTCAAACGGCACATTCTTCCTTAACAACTTTGTCAAAGGAGAAGCAATGATCGAGAAGCCCTCAACAAAACGTCGATAATAACCAGCCAAGCCCAAGAAACTGTGAATTTCAGAGATATTCTTGGGTCGTTTCCAATTCACAATAGCCTCGATCTTGCTTGATCGACCTGAATACCTCGCGTAGAAATAATATGCCCCAGAAACGACACTTCTTGAAGCCAAAATTCACACTTGCTTAGTTTGGCATATAGACGATACTCTCTCAAAGTCCGCAGAACGATCTTCAAATGCTCGTCATGCTCTGCCTCAGTACGAGAATAGATCAGAATATCATCAATAAAGACCACCACAAATTGTTCCAAATATGATCGGAACACCCGATTCATCAAATCCATGAAAGCTGCAGGAGCATTCATCAAACCAAAAAGCATCACTAAGAATTCATAATGACCATATCTAGCGCGAATGGCCGTCTTTGCAACATCAGATCCTTTAACTTTCAATTGATAATACCCCGAACGAATATCAATCTTAGAGAATACAATAGCTCCTCGCAACTGATCAAATAAGTCATCAATCCTGGGTAGTGGATATTTATTCTTGACCGTCATCTGATTCAACTTCCGATAGTCAATACATAGTCTTAGCGACCCATCATTCTTTTTCACGAATAGAACTGGAGCTCCCCATGGTGAAGTACTATGCCGGATAAATCCTTGATCGAATAATTCTTACAATTGGACCTTCAACTCCTTAAGTTCTTTTGGAGCCATGCGATAAGGTGCCATAGAAATAGGTGCAGATCCCAGATAAGTCTCAATCTCGAACTCTACCTCTCTATCAGGAGGTAACCCAGGCAACTCCTCCGGAAAAACATCAGGAAACTCGCTAACTGTACGAATCTCCTCGATCGTGGACAATGCACCGTTGGTGTTCAAAATACAAGCAATGAAAGTCTCATATCCCTTCCGGATCATACGATCAATTTCCATCGCTGAAACTATATTGGAGAGATAGCCGCGATGTTCCCCAATTAACACAACAGTCCGACCATCAGAAGTTTTCAGAGTAGCTCTCTTGTACTCCCAATCCAGATTTACCTTGTGTTTAGTCAACCAATCCATCCCAAGAATTAGATCAAACTCCTCTAAAGGAAGCTCCATAAGATCAGCGAGAAAAATTTCTCCCTTAACCTCCAGAGGACAACGCTGAAATACTTTATTCACTAATATCGCCTGTCCTACTGGACTCGTAACCGTAACATTATTTTCAGTGTTCTCGATCGGAATCTGAAGGTTTCGAGATACCGAGCTTGATACATAGGAATGAGTGGAGCCGTTGTCCAGTAATGCAAAGTATGGAATGGAATATATAGTAAATATACCTGTAATAACCTCAGGCTCATCTCTGTCATCCCGACATCTAGTGGCATAAACCAAAGCTGGTTGTCTAGCCTCAGAAACTGTTGGCCCTCTATTTTGCTGAGGTCGGGCTCTACTGTCTGTCCTAGATGCTGATCCTCGAGTCTTTCCTTAACTACGATCTCTAATTGGGGTCTGTACTGTAGTCTGAGAACGCACAGGAGTCTGGGTAGCGGTCTGCTCAAACGAAGCTAGTTGAGGACAATCCCTTCAAAAATAACCACTAGATCTACACTGATAGCAAAGACCCATCTTCTTACGACACTCTCATGTGTGTTGTTTACCACAAAACTCACAGAGGAACCCATGATAATTCGACGAGGAACCGCCTCGACTGCCAACTAACGGTGAGGATGCTGCAGGCCTGAAACGTGTATTGCCTCTCTGAGGGACTGAAATACGAGTCCTTTTTCTGGATTGTGTTGATGACTCCATCGGGCTTGAAAACTTCTTAGATCGTTCCTGTTCAACACGCTCTCTACCAGAAGCTAAAACCTCCACCTCTTCAACATCTTTGGCTTTGCCCACCAGCACATCAAATATCTCATCCTGATGGGTTACAACTTGCCTATGCAGCTCGTATCTGAGTCCAAGGGAAAATTTACGACATTGATCTCTCTCAGTAGGTACCATACTGAATCCATACTTCAGCAACTTCAAGAATTCGATCTCATACTCAGAAACAGTCATGTCTCCCTGAACCAGGTCTTGAAACTGCTGACGTCTCTGAGCTAAGTAACGCTCTCCCAGAAAACGATTCCGAAAGCGATCCTTAAAGAAATTCCAGGTCAAACGATTGGTAGGAACACTACTGGTCACTGACTCCCACCAAGTGTAGGCATTGCCATCTAACATCGCCACAGCACCCTGATATCTCTTAGTTGAGTCTAAACCCAACTGATCCATGCGTCTCTCTGTATCCTGGAGCCAATCCTCAGCTTCAGTAGGAGCTCCACCAATCTGTCCCTCAAAAGTTCTAACTCCATTGGCAATCAAAGTCTGCGAAATAGGAACCTCTGATACAACACCAGTAGCTATTACTGCTCCCTGTATCAACTGCAGAAATTGTCTACTAAAATTCTCATCCAAATCAACTCCGGTAGACTCTGACTCAATATCGGTCGCTCCTATGATCGGTGTAGTCATGCCAATACCAGCGGCAGGAGGCAGATTCGTTGGGGTCGTAGGAGCAGGATCACCTATCGGAGGAGGGGGATCTACTCGTATCTCATCGACCGGGTCTGTAAATCTAGCCACTCGACCTCGTCCACGGCTAGTTCGACGACCACGTCTAGCACTCATTTTTGTGTGGATCTTGAGTTTACTACAGGAGATAAAACTTAGGGTTAGACAAGCACTTGGAGTCTCGAACACAGTTAAAATCTTAATAACTTGTGACATGGCCTTAGTAACTTGTTTTGTAAAATATTTCTAAAACCGTATTTTCAATGTGGACTCATACACAGTGCGAGGGTTAAAAACCAAAAGCTCTGATACAAATAAATATAGCCCCTAGACCCGGCCTATGCGTTTCGACTAAGTCTAGTGGATCACATACATGATTCTTAAAGACATTTTCTGAAACCGTTATTCAATCATTGTAAAATCACATTATAAATGACATGATATTATACTATCAAAACCCAACTCATAAATATAATACCAATAAGTAAAAAATTAATTTAAAACATGTCTTAAAAATCAAAATCACGATAAACCGAATATTAATAGCAAAAGTGTAATCACTATAAAATCCAATACTTTAAAATAAGGTCCATGTCACCAAAATAAAGTCAACCTGAATGATAAAAACATTACAATCAAATATACTTCAAGAGATATGTTGATCCTCTAAGTGCTCGAACTGAGATATCTAACCAACAGTATCTGAAAGGGAAAAAACATTTTCGAAATGTGAGCTAGGCTCAGTGTGTCCCAATATTACCTTAAAATCACAATAGGCACATTAAACAAATCATAGTCCAGTAAATCTCATAAATTCATAAAAGAGTTTAACTTTTGAAAATCATAGTTTAAACCCTTTTCTTGTACACCATCAGTAGTTCCCAAAACTATTTTCCACATAGCTTACTTTAAGCACACAGCAAAAAGAAAGCCAACCTAAGGATAAGCTTTAGAGCTTGTATCCTTAGGCCCGTAAGTCCAAGTCCATATAGCTTACCCTAAGCACACAACAAGGGAAGCCAACCTAATGTATCTTGGGGCCCCAAGAGTCACATTAGGCCCATTTTGTTTATTAGCTTGATCAGAGCTATACTATTGTAATTTAATCCAAAAGTTCAATTGCACCGTATCACAAATTCCATAAATCATCACATTAAATTGGTGCATCAATAAAACAGTAACCAAAGAACTCAGTGTACCTCATATTAAAACCAATAAAACAGTTCAGTAATAATTAGAGAACACACCTCGATAATAGGTTCAAATAGTAGATCTACTGATTGCTGGTTTCACCACGCTATGCTATAGTTTTCGAACCTATTTTATAATAACCCTATATTACTTATGGGTAACATAAATAAATCTCTAAAATCATAAAATTTACGGGTCTTACGGGTGAATACTGGCACACGTGGTTTAACTGATCTAGAAGAGCTGGGTCGAGCTGTCGAACGATCCGGAGAATCTCTTGTACCTTCAAACAATAATAATTTATCAGCCCCAAATCTTACTTAATTGTTCAAAGCTAAAACTCTTAAGTATATCAGTATTTTCAGGGTTTGACTATCAATTTGGAGGATTTCGAGTCTGAATTTAGTCAAACGAATTACGGAATCGGAATCATGACGTCGAAAAACATAAACTATGACTTTTTGAAAATTTAAATTCTTGGTCAAAGTCAAAGTCAACCACTTTAACCGTCGATTTGGAGGCCTTCGAGTTCGAATTTGACAAAACAGACTTCGGAAATAGATTCGGGACGTCGAAAACTATCAGAATAGGTATACTCGAAAAAGATTAACGGTCGTTTAATGGTCGGTCAAAGCCATTTTAAGTTTTGGTCAAAGGAGGTCAACAGTCACGGTCAACGGTCGGGTCGGGTCGGGTCAGACCGGTCAAACTGGTTCAGACCAGTCAGACCGGTTCGAACCGGTCGAAATCGATTCAAAACTGGTCAAACATGTTTTCCAGCTGCTCACTCTCCCTACGACGGCGCGTGTGGCGCGTGAGGCCACCTCCGGGGGTCTAAAAATTACGGAAAATTCCCAAAAATTATTTTGAGCGATTTCGAGATACTTACAATGATCGGTTCAAATTTTTGAACGGCGGAGAGCTCGAATTTCAACTCGGCCGAATCTTTGACTACTCCACCTCCTCACGCGTCGCCGTCGACGGAGAACAAGATTGACACTGACGGACTCGCAACGATACAAGGAACACGATGGTGCAGGAGGTGTCGTAAACGGAGCAACGATCGGTGATGAATTTGAGATTTTCCCGGCGATCGAGCTAAATAAAACGTCGAGACTTTGACTGGAAATTCCCGACGTTTGGCAGAGTTTCGCTTCAATTAATTTGAAGGGTTTGTTTCTCGCTCGATGATGAACACAACGGTGGTTTCAAAACGACGATCGGAATTCGGACAGCGTCGGGATCTAAGTCAGAAATCGGCGTAGGGGGAAGGGAATTTGGGAGTGTGGTTTTCTGTTTTTGAAACAGAAATCACACGTATATAACATATAACCCCAAACTTACCTAACTTTTTTGGGTAAATTTAGGGCTTAGTCCCTGAATTTTCTTTAACTCTAAAACCGGTTCAAAACTGGTCAAACCTATTTTCCAGCTGCTCACTCTCCCTGCGGCGGCGCGTGTGGCGCGTGAGACCACCTCCGGTGGTCTAAAAATTACGGAAAATTCCCAAAAATTGTTTTGAGCGATTTCGAGATACTTACAACGATCGGTTCAAATTTTTGAACGGCAGAGAGCTCGAATTTCAACTCGGCCGAATCTTTGACTGCTCCACCTCCTCACGCGTCGCCGTCGACGGAGAACAAGATTGACACTGACGGACTCGCAACGATACAAGGAACACGATGGTACAGGAGGTGTCGTAAACGGAGCAACGATCGGTGATGAATTTGAGATTTTCCCGGCGATCGAGCTAAATAAAACGTCGAGACTTTGACTGGAAATTCCCGACGTTTGGCAGCGTTTCGCTTCAATTAATTTGAAGGGTTTGTTTCTCGCTCGATGATGAACACAATGGTGGTTTCAAAACGATGATCGGAATTCGGACGGCGTCGGGATCTAAGTCGGAAATCGGCGTAGGGGGAAGGGAATTTGGGAGTGTGGTTTTCTGCTTTTAAACAGAAACCACACGTATATAACATATAACCCCAAACTTATCTAACTTTTTTGGGTAAATTTAGGGCTTAGTCCCTGAATTTGCTTTAACTCTAAAACAAGCTCCAAGTTTTAAAATCTTTCAATTTAGTCCCCAAATTTTTGCCAATTTTCACAATTAACCTCCAATTTCAATTAAATACTATTTTATAAATATTCGGGTTGTTACAACACCTCTACCTGTCACTCCTAAGTTGAGTACTGAGAATGCAGGAGCTCCAGTGAATGCTCAACAATATCGTAGTGCAGTTGGTGCGTTATTATGTGTGTCATACTAGACCAGATATTGCATTTTTTGTTCATAAAGTTGCACAGTTTATGCAGTCACCCTGTGAAGCTCATTGGGTGGGGGTTAAACGCATCCTTAGTTATCTAACAGGAACGTTGGATTATGGACTTTGGTTGTCCATGCACCAAGGACAGCTTCAGATCAAGGCCTTTACATATGTTGATTGGGGTAGTGACCCAGATGATAGGCGTTCGATTTCTGGATATTGTGTTTACTTAGGTAATCATTTGCTATCATGGAGTTCTCGCAAGCAGAGATCAGTGTCTCGATCCAAATCCAAGGTAGAATATCGAAGTCTTGTTGATACAACGTCTGAGGTTCTCTGGGTAAAAGCAATTCTTGAAGATATGAATGTAGAGTTGTCTCAACCTCCGGTTATATGGTGTAATAACACTAGTATTGTTGCAATGGCTACCGATCCTGCCAAAGTTAAGCATGTGGACTTAGATGTACATTTTGTTCGTGAAAAGGTGATGGATAAGCAGTTAATTGTCAATTATGTTCCAGCACACTATCAGATTGCCGATGTGTTAACCAAGCCATTGATTACAACTCAGTTTCAGGAATTTTGTCAAAAGCTTAATGTGGTCTCACTGCAAAGGCTTCAGCTGCACAAGGTTTAATTTATTTTACTTGGAGAAGTTGAAGAGCGGGGTGAATGTTAAGAATAGAGTGATGCCAGTTGGAGAGATTGCCAGCTGGAGCTGTTAGTTACTAACCGTTTCTATTAAGGTTAGTTATTCAGTTAAGCCAGCTTTCTATTGGGTTGAACTTATAGTGTTAACCCGTTAAGAAAAACATGTGGCTATATAAGAAGACCTTCTGGTCAAGGGCTAGATCAATCTAATAGCCTACATTTTCTTTCATTTCACCTCTCTTTACTTCTGGTTTAAACTGTTAAGAATAGAGTGGTGTCAGCTACAGGGATTGTCAGTTGGAGTTGTTAGTTACTAACCGTTTCTGTTAAGGTTAGTTTATTCAGTTAAGCCAACTTTCTATTGGGTTGAACTTATAGTGTTAACCCGTTAAGAAAAGCATGTGGCTATATAAGAAGACCTTCTGGTCAAGGGCTAGATCAATCTAATAGCCAACATTTTCTTTCCTTTCACCTCTCTTTACTTCTGGTTTAAACTGTGTTGTTAGCAGTTTCTACACACCGAATCATTTTCTATCATTTCATTCAACCATAAATCTCAAACAAAGTAATTCACAATAGCAACCATAAGGCAGCAGCAGCTTAGTTTCTTTGGCTATGGCAGATGAGTTTAATACAAGAACAAATTGGTGGGATTCATCGAGGACAGCCGGTTCATCTTCTGGGTTAAACAATAGCTTTGGTTGGGCCACTGAAATGGCTGATATCAAAACAACAGCTGCAGCAAGGTCTTCAATGGATTCGGTCTCATCGGTTTTGGGTAGTTCGGTTCTTCAAGCCATGGATTGGAACCAAGCTTTTGCTGTAAGTATACTTGAAATATTGATTCTTTGATAAACTGGAAATTGTTGGTTTAAAGCTTTAGTCTTTGTTGAAATAGCCGTGGGGAGAAGCCTGAGTCTAGTTTCAGTTCCATGCTTCAAGACCATAGCCTATTAACCTGGGTACATCAAATGCCAACTATCATCATCATCAGCAGCAGCAGCAAGAAACAGGATTAGATCAATTGTTTCATGAGAATAGTTCGACCAATTATCAATATAGGCAGTTACATTTCTCAAACAATGCTCCTTTTTGGAACCCATCTTCAGCTTCCATGGCTGATCATGTTAAGCCTGGGGTTTTCCCATCATTGCAACCCCAGTTTCCAACGGGAACCTTCGATGAAAAACCAAAGGTTAAAAAAAAACCTTGTTCGAAGAATCTTTTACTATCAGATTTTTCTATATTAGGGTTTGGAATATTTTTTTTGTAAATGTCGGCAGAAGAAAAGTGGAAACGAATCCACTTCTAAAAGGCCACGAAATGAAACCCCATCAACTATGCCAGCTTTTAAGGTACCATCAGCTTGATAAAACTTTCCACAAACAGGATTTGATTTTCCTTGAAACCCTTGTTTTTTGTTTTATTTTCAAATTCAATAGCTTTGATTGAAAATCATAGGTGAGAAAAGAGAAGATGGAGGACAGAACCACTGCACTCCAACAGTTGGCTTCATCTTTCGGAAAAGTGAGTTTTCTGATCATCCATTTAAATTTTCGCTTTGCTTTCTTAAGCAAATACTGTTCATCAGAGTTCATCAGCATAATTTGATAATTTTAATTATATTGTTAATTATACGTAGACTAATACAGCCTCAGTGCTCTCAGAAGCCATTGAATACATAAAGTTCCTCCATGAACAAGTCAGTGTAAGTTCCCATCAACACCTACTAGTTATTCCTGTTACAAGAAAACATAAAATGTTAATTAACAGTCTGATCAAGCTAGGTTTTGTTTTGTATTAGGCTTTAAGTATCCCATACATGGAAAACAACGAAGCTGCCATACAATACCAGCAGGTACTACCAATACAGCATTATATTTTTCTTGGTATATATATATATAGCTTATAGTTTCATAATTGATTATTAAACTTTTTATATTGCATTAACGACAGGATCCTGAGAAATCCAATGACCCTGAAGGGAATCTAAGAAGCCGAGAACTATGCTTGGTGCCGGTGTCCAGCGCATTTCCATTGACACACGACTCGCCTGTTGACTTCTGGACACCAACATTTGGAGCAACTCTCAGGTAGAAAGTGAAAAAGAGAAAAAGGGTCTGATATACAGGATGGACCAACGAAATTCGTCCTCCTAAAATTTTATAATTTCATTCTTAACCTAAAATTTTAGATCCATTCTTGCTGAAAGATATATGTAAGTAAACGGAACCGATTCTCGCAACCGTTAGTGAATATTCTTATCGGGAAATCAAAACCCTAGACAAGTTGTTTTGTGGGGAAGAATGAAAGAAGTCACCATTTAAAGGTGAAGTCCCAAAGTGGAAAAAAAACGAAAAGAAGCCAAAAAAAATAACTCTTTTTTAATGAATATATTTTCTTTTTTCTACTATGATTTTAAATGTTTATTACCATTTATTTAATAATCTTAAATCTCCACAGAACTAAGGCATGCTTTGGTACTTTTTGAGTGGTCACATTGAGGAGCTTCTATTGGAAGGTAAAAACAAGTAATATTTTATATTTTTAAAAATATGTAATTTCTTTTATCCATTTAATACTTTCAGTGGAGACCAAAATTGATAGCTTCCGTCAAGTTTTTAACGGTATGATACTAAAATGAAACAAAACTAAATATTATATATAATTTTTTTATAAAAAAATAAAATTTTAGATACTAAAACGGATCAAAATAGATAGTTTAAGTACTAAATATGTAGTTTACCAAAAAAATATTAAAACATAATTCCAATCATTTTGCATTTGAGCTGTACAAAATAGTGGGGGTTCTTTTGTAAGTAAATTGAAATCAGGCAGCTGTCTTGAGTTTCTTTGTGATTCCGGCGATGTACTTCCCTTGGTGGAAAGCTTGTGCCAACTCGAGTTCGGATGGCATTCTTGATCCGTCTCCGGCGTAGGTTCCTGCACCATAAGGGCTTCCACCTTTCACTTGCTCCATCTCGAACATCCCTGCACCGAAGCTGTACCCGATGGGAACGAATATCATCCCGTGGTGAACAAGCTGAGTGATTGCAGTCAACCTGTGATTGATTTGGGGAAAAAAAAGATTTACATACAAAACTTGATGTCATAAATCTATTATATGATGTTGATATAAGAGCTTACGGTGTAGTCTCTTGTCCGCCACCCTGAGACCCGGTGCTATAGAATATCCCGGCAGGTTTTCCTGCAAGTTGCTGAGTTCTCCATAGACCTCCAGTTGCATCCATAAATGCTTTGAATTGGGCAGACATCATTCCGAATCTTGTTGGGAAGCCAAAAATAAACCCATCAGCCTCGGCAAGATCTTGTGGTGTAATAATCGGTACATCACTTTTCGGTGGTGCGCTCATCTTTCCAAGGATCTCTTCCGATAGAGTCTCGGGAACCTGTACCGAATATATACCACAATTACTTCATTTAAATTTTCAATTCTATAAATGTTGTTTAACAAATAATCCTGGGAAGCTTATCGATATGAATATGAAACAACAGGGCTTAACAAAACTTGGTTAAACAAATTAAAGGCAATGAATCAAATCAAGGAGGTTCAATGAAAACACAAATCATATTTATAATGATTTCCTAGATAAAAATACTCCCAACCTTTCCGTATTCGTAAATAAATAAAGCAGTTTTTTTACCACAGCAGCATGGTGCACGTTATTACCTGCCATAGTGTGGCTTCAACACCTTCAACAGATGCAGCACCTTTCTCTATTTCCTCTGCAAGTTTTTCCACATGTCCATACATGGAATAGTATCTATAACGTAAGTGAGAAGATTTGATCAAAATTTATCCCCCCAAAAACGATCTGATAAAAGGAGTTCACCATATTCACAAAAGAACAAAGCATAATTAAGATTAACAGAGAAAAAGGATCATAAAAAATATAATAATAAAAAGAGAACATGACCAAACCAAGAAGTATTTTTCTAAGTAAAAAAAAAAGGAAGGTACCAGTTTTCATGAGTTATATTATACATTATGGCGGAATTTTGACTGGTAACAAAGTCTTTGGTTATCATCATGAAACAGTATGGTCAAAGAGTTTAAACTGAATTTCGGACACCACTGGACCACTTAGTTCAACACACGACAAACTGTGAATCACAACAAGTTACAATCAACCAACAATCAGCAAGTGATGAAGTCTGAGTTGAAATCATAAAATATCAACGTAACATTCAAACAAGAAATCTCTTATAGTTCTAAACTTGGCGTGCCGGCCCATAAACCAACACTTTGAGAACTATTTTCAGGATAAATGGAATATGACTCAAAAAGTGGGGGAGCTTGAAGAGCAATGCCTGGATAAATTTGTGACAGAGAAAAAAATATGGAAAAGGAACCTATATAAGGGGCAAAACAAACAGAAAAACTATGAACCAATTACCTTACATCATTATTCATCCACAATAAGTTAACACAGGGCACAGGGCTATAAGGTTAATGCTGCCATAAACTAGGAAATAAGAATATAACTAAAATACTGAACCAAGAAGTATAAACCTGCAAATTTAGTTCATAATAATAATAATTGCATAGTATAGAACTAATCACTCCTAAAAAGAACATGCCATGGGCTTACATGATGTCCGGTGTTGTTTAGAAATGACGCCAAGAAATTTATAAATACAGAAAACTACTGATGTCAATAACTTCTAATGTTGTTTCTAAATCAACGTCCAGGAATTCCAATTAAAGGAAACTAATTGTTCACCCTAACTATTGAAAGATTAACCGAAACTCCAAACTTTCTGTTAAATTATAAATACAGAAAAGAAAAACCCAGTTCAGCAGAGTCAAAATAAAGCAGATGAACTAATTTCAAAAGTTAAATCAAATAAAAGCTACAAGAAGAAAGAAAAACACTCACAAATCTCAAGCCCATCCGAAGTAAAGAAAATCAGTCAAGCATCACAATCAACAACATTTCACACCAAAAATAATTAATAAAAAAAGACGGAAAATAGAATTAATAACACATACACAATATACACTTTGGTTGCCATTGGCGAGTTCCTCAGAAATCACGATCAAAATATTCTCTTCTTTTTTTTAAAAAAAAATCGCTCTTCTTCTTTATTATCTGAAAAACAATGGTTGGCGAATGTGGGAAAACGGGGAAGCTGTATTTATAGTTGCACGATGGGTTTAATTTAATTAGTTGCTAATTGTGTGATTAGCGAAAACGACGCCGTACGCATGGGTTTTAAAACTGCGGTTGGTGGTTTAACTTGAGCAATAATATGAGATTTAATGATGAGATGTTGTCACGCTCATCAGGCATGTGGTCGTTACACATAAAGTTAATGATGCCGCGTACTTTACTACTTATCTGGAAGCATTTACTATTCTTCACTTTTATTTCAATTTCTTTTTTATTAAATTTGTTAGGTCAACCTTAATTTCATTTTTATATATTATTTGAGTTAGGATAATTATAAATTTTATCACTCAATTTTTTTTCAATCCTAATTTAGTCACTAAAGATTTTTTTTAATTTCTTACTGAACTTTTGATTTGCTCCTATTTTTATCATTCTGTCGTTAAATACTTAACGATATTATGATTATTTTCTTTTTGAAAATTATAAAATGGACTTAAAACTTTCATCATTTTGTGTGTGAAAAAAATTCTAATTGTGAATTTCTCGATAGTAAAACATTTTCTTCCAAATCTTAACGGAGGGAGGTGAGAAGGAGGAAACGAATTGTACATCTTGATTCCATGTCGGTCGGATGATGAATAATATAGATTGGAGTAAGGGTGCAAATAAGACGAGACAAATTATGAGCTACTTGAGCTCGACTCGGTCAAAGTTCAATAAATACTCGAATCGAATGGACTCGGCTCGAGCACGAACTCAACTCAAGTTCTTAACGAGCCGAAACGAGCTCCTTGATACTTAATTCGAAAAGCTCGCATGCAACTAAAAAAACAATATATTAAAAATAAATTAGTAATAATATTAATGTTTATGTGTTGATTTTTTTTAAAAGTACACTATAGGGTTTTCATGTACTTAGGTTCAAGTTTGAGTTTGAGCTTCAACTGAGTTAAGTTTAAGACTTTTTTATTTTTAGCTTTTTCGAGTTCCAAATCATGATTTCAAATTTGAGTCGAGCTTGAAGATTTTAAGCTTGCAAGCTTTCGAGCCGAGTCGAGCTCAATTTTAAAGCACTCGAGTCGAGTTGGGCTCAACAATATTCGAAATTGACTCAGCTCGTTTAATCCTAGATTGTAGTGATTTGAGTTTTTATGAGTTTTGAGTTTAAAACTGGATTTTAAAGTGATTTGAGTAAAATCTAAATTGATAAAATGATAGGAGTCAATAAGTCTAATTCGTTGATATCTTGACTGGTGTGAGAAGACACTAAAATATAGTAATTGTAGTGATGACGTGACACATAGATGAAATCGTAAAACTTTCATGTTTGAAAGAAGAAGATAAAATCAATAAAAAGGAAAGAAAAAGAAGAGCAAATCATGTGAATGACACATGACTTTCATAAAAAAGTAGTTTATACCAACACATGTGGCTGTCGTGTCACCCTTTCAATCTGATCGGCCAAAACAGTAACAAATAAAAAAATTTAACGAATAAACTAAAACAATTTATATTTTAATGACTCAAATAAGAGTAAGAAGAAAGTTGAATGACCGAATTTGTGATTTACTCTTGATGTTTAAGTATGCGGGGGGACAAAAAGAGGGGTGCTTTAAGTGCATATAATGAAGTAAAATGAGGGCCGTTGGATTTGCACTATGAATATTTTTGGGGAGGATTAATGGAATTAGGGGTCCAATAAAAAAGGATGAAAAATGTTGATGAGTGGCAAGGGCATGACATTTTTATGTTGCCACAGTCGGACTAATGCCTGCCTGACATATATGGGGGTGACGTCTCCCATGCTACATGCTGATCCAATCCACATCATAGATTGAGAAGCCAATTCAGCCTTAGTTTTTCAGTCAACAAAACCCAACACCCTTCCTGTCATCCATTTCATGATACAATCATATAACGGCGGTTAACGTTTGGAGCCATCTGTTTGTGAGGGGTGTCATATGACACCCTAATTTTTTTTTGAAATTTACAAATTAACACCTTAAAATATGTATTTTTTTAAAATTGACACCTCAAAATAAATTATTCGTCCCTATTCGGACACTTAAAATTGTAACGATGAATACAATGTAATATTTATTCAAATACTCTCAATTATTTAACAATAAATACTCATACCTTATATACGTGATGTTTGAACTCATGACCTCAAACAATAATCACTGAGTTCATTATGCCTGTGCAAACATCTTTTTCTATTAAACAAGTGAGTATTGTTTATTTTTAAAATTGTGTAACTCATTTGTAATCCTTTTAATAATTATACACCGTCGCTTTATTGTATAGTAATCAAAGAACGTGTGCCGAAGATTCTACTCCAAGAAACGATTGCGAAATCTAAGTCATAATGGAAGGATGAGTCCATTGACACAACAATTAGAGGCTCTCCTTCAAACTTTAAATTCGTCACACAGCACAGAATTGGAAGGCAGAACTGATAATAAACACGAGGATGGAAATACCATGACTTTGATTTTCCAACTCATGATGGGTTTGAGGACCCTTTGATTTGGCTTCATCAATGTGTAGGAAGTTTGCCAACCAACCAAGACTAGCGATAGACCAAGCTAGACTAGCGAGCAGCCTTCCACTAAAGCTCCATGTGGTCATTTGCACGCTGTATTTTGGTTTAATTACTTTGTAGGGGTTTACACTTACATATGTTGTTTAATAGTTGTACTTGTTGAATACATCCTTCAATTTACAACTTTTTCATTTAGGTTGCAAGGAAGCTACACAATTTTTTTTACAAGGACACAGCCAATTGTAAAACTTCACCCTGCAACGTTCAATTCCTCAGCTATGGCGCGGACTGATTTTTGCAGCATGATTCGGGTGGAATCTACGGCACTATAAGCTTCATGGAGGCTCTATACTCCTCCAAAGTTTGCTATAAAAGCAGCACCTGCAAATCATCTATGATTAAAAGACAATGGATTTTGAAGAAACATTGATGATGGAGAGAGCAAGTCAATGACAATAAAATAAGATAAAAAAGTAGTGTCACCAATCTTGTTAAATTAAGGAAGACTGGAGACTAAAATGATTAAATTAGAACAATACATAATTAAAGATAAAATATGAAGAATTTGTGGTACCAAAAGGATTGATAAGGACCCTTTGCCAATTGAATTATACAATTATTGAATTGATCAATCCATGAGTTTCTTGATTAATTTGTTATTCTGGGTAAAAACTAAATATGTAGAGGTTCATGGAAGTTTCACTTTTCTTTGACTTGAAATTAAAGAATACAATGATCAACTAAAAAATTATGCATCAAGTTTCAGGTGTGACAGAAATTGTCACTGATAGTTTCGAACATATCAGATCGAATGTTCATACAACCTTTTCTTATCGAGCCTCTAACAGTGATAAGCTTATTTCGTTTCTCGAAGAAGGTCCATCGTTTCCGGATGAACAATCTGCTTCAAAGGGTTTCTTGCAAAACAAGAAACCGGGTTGTTTAGGTGAAGGCAGCTCATTCTGGCTGACTAACATCACGACCACGGACGACATGCTTGGTCTCTCGTCAGGATGCTGTTGTACACATAACAGGCCAATGTGTATGCAACGTAACAACTCGGACAGATTGCCGGTCTCTACTAAGAAATCATCGGCAAGAACCGAAGGCTCGTCTTCTTTCCATAATCTCCAGGCCTGCAGAAAAATTTAATACCTTTTAGCATTTCTAATTTAGGTGACAAAACGTGATGGTAATAATATCTGATCACGTTTACATGTTCAATGAGGTTGCCGCTTTGGTTTGCAAGATAAAACCCTCTATTCTTCCTTCCACTTATAATCTCCAACAGTAAAATCCCAAAGCTAAAAACATCTGATTTTACCGAAAACATCCCATCAATAGCATATTCTGGTGCCATATAACCACTGCAGAGAATTATCAGATAAAAATTAAGTTTTTTAATGGGGATTAATGGATCAAATAGTATGAAAATGGCATAATAGTACACTTACTAAGTTCCAACTACTCTATTTGTATTGGCTTCTGTCTGGTCTCCTCCGAAAGCTCTTGCCAGGCCGAAATCCGAAATTTTTGGGTTCATCTCGCTGTCAAGCAGAACATTACTTGCTTTTAAATCTCTATGAATAATCCTTAATCTCGAGTCTTGATGAAGGTAGAGTATTCCCCTAGCAATCCCACAGATAATTTGGAAACGCTTGGACCAAGTTAACACTTTGCTTCTCATTTGATCTGGAAAGTACACATTCATCATGTTAGTCCAACGTCTTTTTTGATCATTGAAGAAGCAAAAGTGATATTATTGAGAGGTTTATTAATGATCTATCAGACCAAAAATGAAAGCGTCAAGGCTTCTGTTAGGCATGTATTCGTAAACCAGCATTCTCTCCTCTCCTTGAATGCAGCAACCAAGAAGCTTCACAAGATTCCGATGCTGAAGTCTAGCAATCAACTTTACTTCGTTCTTGAACTCCGTCAGTCCTTGCCCAGAACTCTTTGAAAGTCTCTTCACTGCAATTCTTGTCCATTTGGTAGTGTCCCCTGGAAAGTTTTACAATATTTTGACGAGTTTTCAATAAAATCGTATACTTGCATATCACTGCAATAAAATATAGTAAATTTGACCTTATAAACAGGGCCAAAACCTCCTTCGCCTAACTTGTAATGAAATGAAAAACCATCAGTAGCTTGGGCTATTGTACCAAACTCAAATACTGTAAGCTCCATATCTTCATTCTCTTTATCACTTGGATTCTCTTCTTCAACTTCATCTGAAAAATGTATAAAACATAGATGAGCAAAATGGTTTTATTATTTGTTGCAAAGAACCATAATTAGTGTTACCTGTTAACTTTCTCCTCATGCGAATGTAACGAACAACTAACAGAAACACCAAAAAGGCACCAATCACAGTTGGAAGTATGATGGCAAGGTTCACCTTGGGCTTTTTCTTCAGTTCTGCCATTAACACTATTGGTCAAGATGCATAGATATTATTTATTTTATAACACAAAAACCAAAAAACATTACCACAAAATGAAATAGGAACATGCTCTGGCTTTGTAAACCGGTACCTGCTTCTGAAGCAGACACTCTGATGTAAAGATCCTGACCATCTGATTGCAATTGTTTGATATCAATCAGATCACCAAACCACATGGCACAGCCGCTACCACCTCTTGTAACATCTAAATTAGTGTAGGCCATGCAAGAACAGTTCCTCAAGCACTCATCCCTACATTCCTTGAGATTCATAGTTTTACTAACCCAAGAATTTGTGGTGTCTGGGGATTTCACATTCCCAATTATGATAAATCCATCTCCTTCCTGGCAGTTCAATGGCTTACTGTGTACACACCCTCCGGAATAATCAAATGAGTTCCATCTTTCTGGCCATGCTGGCCTGAACCCTGTCAAACATTGACAATAAACCGGAAGGTTATTGGTATCACATTTCCCGTTTGGACCACAAAGTCCAAATCTGTCACAATAGTCAGTTGGGATGATTATATTCTGCCGCCAGGATTGAGTTTCTGGGTTCCATGTGTACCTTTCCCTTGCACTTTCAGTTTGATTGATAACAACCCTCGAGATCACAGATTTGTTTTTGAGGAAATATGTGTAGGAAACCTCATTTTCGTTCCACACAAATTCATAATCAAAGATCGGACTCGATGGTCCTCCACTAAATCTACTTCCAATCCATAACCCACTCCGAGAGTACTTTTCTAAGCCTTTCCTTAGCACCATTTCTGGGTTTCCTTCAAGTTCTACACCATAAGTAAGATCACCTGGAGATGGATCATCCCAGTTCTTCCAGGCTGAGTTTCTTCGAACGAAGCCATTTCTTAAATCAACACCAATTTCATCCCCGGTAACAGTGTATCTGCAGGATAATCAAAGCTTTGCCATAAGTAATTCTCCGGGTTACTATCGTTTCCATCTCTGACAACAAGATTACCAGTATCCAGGAGCTGCAATACTGGATTCTGAACACTTGCTGTCGTATTAGTCGACCAAACAGCTGTTGTGTTCTGAACTTGAAGCACAATTCTGCCACTAGCTTCTATCTTCAACAAGCCTGCGGAATCGTTTATTGGGTTTATCCTGTTTCCAACCCAAACAACAGTTTGCATGGGGATGTTGTTGTACCATATTCCCAGGTAGCGGTTCTTGGAAGTGCCTGGAGAGAAGAAACCTAACGCAAAGGTTCCATCATTGGAGACTAAGGTCATGGCATCAGTGAGTGACTCTGATGGAGAAATGGTATCTACTGCGGTTGAAGCTTTTAAGAAGAGGAAGAGAAAACAACAAACACAGTAGAAATAGAAACCCATTTCCGTGGATGTCTAGTCTGATAGCTCATTGCTCGCAGAACTAATTACACATTCCGTTTTATTGAACATTATAAATTGGCTTAATTATAAAATATAAGTATCCAAATTATACCACTTTTAATGAATGAGTATCTAAACTATTTTTTAAATGATCCATATGCCTAATATTACAAATGTTACCATTTTAGGTGCTTGATCCGCAAATGCCATTATGGTAATTTTGCAATTTCATAGAGTTATTGATCTTCGGGGGAGGTGATGTCGGGTGGAGCTTCGTCCACAGCAAAGGGCGGCAGTTGATGTGAGTTTAGGGGTTGAAATGAAGGTTTTTAAAGTTTTGGGGCTATTTCAAAATTTTATAAAAATATAATTTTAATATTTTTTTTTAAAAAAATTACCGGAATGTGACACATGTTAATTAACGGAGAAAATTAAAGGCGTTTACGGGCTGGACACCTAAAATAATAACGTTTGTAACGTTAGACACCTGGATCATTCAAAAATAATTTAGACATATATTCTTAAAAAACGCTATAGTTTGATCACTTATCTTATAATTAAACATTCTAAATTCAAGAGTTGACTTTGGAAGACAGATACTTCAAGTATTTTATATTCAGCTGACTTTGAAAAATGCTTATCTAAAACCTTTAGTTCAGACCGTAGAGAAACATAACTTGATCACCTTCAAGAATTGAAATTAAGTTTGCAATAAAATATAAGTTCAATTCGGACCACAAGAACAGTGAGTCTGACCAAGGACCATTCAGAGTACAATTAAAACATGCATTTCTAATCCAGATTTTAACATCAATAATTTATAGAGTGAAGATGGTTACCCAAAGTCGAGTCTTCCATCATATTAGAAAAATAAAGTGTTCTTCATCAGACTTTTTTGCCAAACTTTTGTTGACTTAATCAGAAACATAATTTATAGACTAAACTAAAACTACAAGTTATGTCTTTTAAATTTACAAGAAATTGCTAACACATAATGTCTCGAGGGTTACATAAGATTTGGTATTGTTTAAATGCACCTCGGTCAATTTCTTTTTTGAAAAACATATGAAAAATCATCCGATTGGTTGAATCGAGTTACTGATTTTCGGCCCATTAACCTTTGCAATGTGACATGCAAGATCTGTTCGTAAGTGTTGGTGTGAGAAAAGTGACATCAATATCGGACGGTGACTGACGATGCAAGAACGACTGGGAAAGGTGAGGAGAAGAACGACGCTAGTGTTTGGTTTTTAGTTTAAATTGTTAAAGAAAATTTCGAACATCTCAAATTCCATATGATTCAAGAATGCAATAATCATCAAACATCTATGCTCCAGAACTTATGACTGACATTAACGTTGACCGAATTAAGACAATGGCTATTTGATCATTTTCACAAGCACTTCAGTTGCGAAAATCAAAGGTGGAGTTATGAATTCGACATGGAGTTTAAGATGTTTTCGAAATCAGAGGCTCGTAATTTGGAGGATCTGTTCTCTCTAGTAGAGATCAAGGAGCAATGAGGCAATAGGGTTAGCCTCTCGTTGGGCTGATAGGGACTGATGCGTGCCATGGTGGTGTAACCTTTAGTGTACTTACTTGGGTTGGTTGAGGAGAGGAGCGTTGAGTGTGGAAGTGTTCTTTGCTCAGAGACAGGTGAAATAAGAGCAAACTTTTCAGGTCATGTTCATGTTTCAACTGCAGATTATGTTGATCGAAGCAAGTTGGGAGCGTTTGACGCAGAGGATAGTAGAATCAGACGCTTTAGTTGTATACATTGGTTTTAATGAGTCGTTCCACCACCCTTTGGATTGGTGGTCGTTGTTTTTGGATATTAAGGGTTGGGTAAATCAGTTTGGATCATTTCATTTCAAACTATTAGAAAGCTAGGTTAAGCTTTAGAAATGAAAGAATATTGAATCTTGCTTATTAATTCCAGTCCACCAATTACATTGTTTTATAGTAGTTTTACAGCAAGCCTAACAGCTCAACTAACTCTAACTACACTGCTAACAACTTCAACCCCTTAACCAACCATATTCCCTCTACTTTCTCCTCCTGCGTTAACAAAGCAAGACACACACCTTGATTCTGAAAACTTCAAATGCAACTTTAGTCAGTGACTTTGTGAGACCATCTGCCACCTGATAGCTGACTGGAACGTAGCGTAGCTAACGCGTAACACTTTGGCAACAACCTTTTCTCTAATAAAATGAACATCCATGTCCACGTGCTTAGATTGTGCATGATAAATCGGATTCATGCTCATAGCAATTGCACTCGTATTATCACACCAGATAACTGTCTCTTCACGCTGATTCACACCCAGACTAACTAGCAATGCATTAATCCAGGTTACTTCTGCTGTTGCATCTGTAACATTACGATATTCTGCTTCCAGACCACTGGACACTTTCCAAGAAACACTATATAACCAGAAATTGACCTGCGATCATCTGCGTCACCTCCCCAATCTGCATCAGCAAAGGCCACAACCTTCAGTCATGCTTCATCAGCCAAGAACGTGAGACCATAGTCCAATGTACCAGCCAAATATCGAAGTATACGCTTAACTGTTGCCATATGAGACTCACAAGGTGCATGCATGTGTTGAGCAACCTTATTCACACTGAATGCTATGTCAGGTCGAGTGTGGCATACATACAGAAGTGCACCAACTAGACTTTTATACTCACGAGCATCAGACAGTAATGGCCCTGCTTCATGAACCAGTTACGATGACCCTATCATTGGAGTAACAACTGGATTAGCATTTAACATATTTTTCTCTTTCTAGTAACTTAAGAACATATTTCCTTTGTGAGAGAACCAGCTTGCCACTGCTTCTTTTAACCTCAATACCAAGGAAAAAATTCAGTTCACCTAAGTCCTTAAGTGAAAAATCTCCTTGCAAGAGTTGAATCACTCTCTCAATAACATCCTTATACTCACAGTAATGATTATGTCGTCCACATAGACCAACACAAATTTATAACAGTTATTCACACACTTCGCAAAGAGTGACACATCTACTAATGACTTAACAAATCACATTCGCTCAAGACTAACCTTAAGCTTATCAAGCCAATTTCTGGGTGCCTGGCGAAGCCCATATAGGGATTTGTGTAGCTTACACACTAGAGGTGATCCATCAGCAGCAAATTCTTCAAACCCTGGAGGTTGTTGCATGGACACTTCTTCAGACAACTCTCAATTCAAGAACGCGTTGTTCACATCAACTTGACGCAAGGACTAATTTTTAGTAACGACAAGTGAAAGAACAACATTCAACGTGTTAAATTTTACAACTGGACT
This sequence comes from Hibiscus syriacus, assembly GCF_006381635.1. Taxonomy (NCBI): domain Eukaryota; kingdom Viridiplantae; phylum Streptophyta; class Magnoliopsida; order Malvales; family Malvaceae; genus Hibiscus; species Hibiscus syriacus. The sequence goes on from NW_024063066.1 coordinate 288,248, forward strand.
GAATGAATCTTTAAAATCATATCGAGGAACCTGTGAGTACCCTTTGGCAACCATCCGTTTCTTTATATCTTTGAACATGCCCATCTGGATTCTTCTTTATTTTGAAGTCACTTGCATCCAACAATATCGCGCCCTTTGGGCAAGGGAACAAGAGACCAAGTCTTGTTTTCTTGCAATGCATCAAGTTCTGCATGAATAGCTACCTTCCAACTAAGGGATTGTACTGCAGCTCGAACACTGGTTGGTATTGTATCATCAAAGAAACTCGTGTACACCTTGGACTTAAAGACACCACAATTGCTACTGTAAGAATTGGGTGTCTATTTCCAGCATTCTCACCATCGACATGCTACTCTTGAACAGGCACCGATGTGCTGACTACGACCTCATTAGAACCATTATGAACAGGATTGGGTGAGTGGGAAGCAGAACCTTCACTATTGATGATTTGAGATTTTTTCAATTGATTAAGGCATGCTTGAGGACAAGCATTGAATAAGTGAGGGGGAATTTGATGAGTGTTTTATTTGGTTAATATTTTGTTATTAATTAAACCGTGGTATCTCTTTTATAATGATAATTTGGGTTGTTTTGATTCGAATTTGTGCAGAACTCTATTTTCAGGAAATAACAATTAAAAGAAAAATTAAACAGATTTTCCTACTTATTTGGGAAAAGTCGGCGCCAACTCAAATTCAAAGGTCGATCCAAGCACAAAATCTAATTAAACATTCCAAGTAGCAAGATCAAAGGAGGAAAACAAGGCAACCCATAATTCTTTAGAAATTTAAAAGTTGTAATTGAATTCAAACATTTGAAATTTTATTATTTTATTAGGAATTTAGTTTGCATAGAATTTTTATTTAGGATTTTTAATATTTAGTAATTAGGATTTTTAGTTTGTTAGAATTAAGTGCTTGAATATTTTAAGACTTATTATTTTATTTTCATTAGGTTAACTCAATACTATAAATACCCCTAGGGGTGAAGCTTGATGGGGTACAAGTTTAGAATTCAATATAAAATTGGTTCTGCCTTTTTCTTTGTTTCAATTTATTTCAATAAAATTAATTTTCTTCTCCATCTACTCTCTTTCTACACGCTAAGCATGATTTCTACCATGCTTGACTAAACTTTTCGTTAGTTGATAGCTGAGCGACAACTCAATCCATTCTCACGAGATTCGAAAAGTTATTTATCATCTTCATATTTCTTTCTTGATTTTTCTGCAAACAATGAGAGACAATCGACCTTTCTTCAACATCTTAATATCTTCAATCCAAGGAGTGTATAGAGCACATTGGTCTGTTCGACGTTGTGATCTATAGTTGGGGAGGAGAATCGGCTTGTAGCAAATTTAATTCCCTAAGAACAATCTTAGTAGCAGTCCGCTAAGGGAAATCAAGATCGGGTTTGATTCTCTTCGAGACACTATAATCCGAGCACGGGTTTTTCCAGTTCAAAACCAGCATTGGCATTAATATAGATAGTCGATATTAATCCAAACAAGGGCTAATTTTTAAGAATTAGCTTTGGAAATCATTTCACAAGAGAGAAGAGCAAGTTACAACGGTTGGGCCTTGTAGACTATAATCGGTAAGTATCCGAAGTAAAATCTATTTCAGTGATCGAGACAGATTGAGACGACGCGAAGCTGAAGGCTATTTCTCATCTTTATTATTCGTTTACAATTTACTTTTCTCAATTTTCCTTATTGTTTTATCTTATTAATTTTATTTTACTTGTTTACTTTAAAATCCTCTTTCTTTTTAATTTACTTGTTTTACAGGTTTTTTGATTTAAGATCACATCGAATTAGAATTAGAAATTTTCGAATCCTATAGACTAACACTCTTCTTCCCTATATTACTTTATTATCATAATTATTCGATAAAAAATATTATTATTTGATAATTACGAAGCTTGAAAATAACCCACTCAGGGTGTACTTTTCTAAGCCTTTCCTTAGCACCAATTATGGGCTTCAAGTTCTACAGCATAAGTAAGATCACCTGGAGATAGATTATCCCAGTTCTTCCAGGCTGTGAGTCTTCGATCCAAGCCAGTTCCCAAGTCAACACCAATTTTCATCCCCGGTAACATTGAATCTGCTGGATAATCAAAGCTTTGCCATAAGTAGTTCTCCGGGTTACTATCGTTTCCATCTCTGACAACAAGATTACCAGTATCCAGGAGCTGCAGTACTGGATTCTGAACACTTGCTGTCGTATTGGGTTCATCTTGTTTGCAACCCAAACAACAGTTTTCATGGGGATGTTGTTAAACCAGATTCCAAGTAGCGGTTCTGGAAGTGCTGGAGAGAAGAAACCTAACACGAAGTTTCCTTCACCGGAGACTAAGGTCATGGAATCAGTGAGTGACTCTGATGGAGAAATGGTGTCGATTGCGGTTGAAGCTTTTGAGAAGACGATGAGGAAACTAGCAGCACTGTAGAAATAGAAACCCATTTCCATGGATGTCTAGTCTGATTGCTCATTGCTAGCAGAACTAATTACACATTCCATTTTATTGAACATTTGAAATTCAATCATTGAATATAAAGACAGAGACTACAAGTATTTTATATAACTGCCTTTGAAGATGGGTTATGCAAAAGTCAAGTCTTTCATGAGACTTCGAACAAAAAGGAAGTCTTGTTTAAATGCTAGTATTAAATTTCCACAACCTGCATCCCTGTCATTTGTCTTTTCTTTGAATAGCAGATAATCTTTTGAATGGACGGCCCAGTAGCCGCCTACAAAATTAGACTCATCACTCTCCGTAATAGCCGTTGAACAATGAAGACCAATCGAAAGGTGAATACCAACAATCAGTGCATAAGCTTCAGCTATGGCTGAATCACCATAACCTGCCAGCACACATGTTGGATCAGCAAGTACAAAGGAGGGAAGGGATGAGGGTTTTTTAAGAAATTTAAAAGTTTGGATTTTTTAACTAAAAAATAAAGAAAATTGAAAATCATATCATATGTATGCAATGATTAGGTAAGAGATTTTCTTAATAAACAATGACGGTTCGATATTAAAATGATATCATAATCTTTTTATAGGCTGATTGTATAAAAAAATTCTGTTTATAGGCTGATTAGGTTACATATTTTTATAAATTTAGAAAGTTATACTGACCTTAAAAATCGAATAGTTCTATCAAGCTTCTGCTGATTGTACCAAAAAATATAATTTATAAGCTGTATGACTTAAACTACAAGGTATGTCTTCTGAATTTTTAAGAAATTGCAAACAGTTAATCATAATTTGGAGCATAACATATTGAATGAACAATGGAGTCTTCTTTTTCAGCGAGCCTCTATTAATGTTACACTTATTTCATTTCTTGAGGTCGATCCACCTATGTCGGTCGAAGAATCTGATTCAAATGGTTTCTTGTAGAACAAGAAACCAGGTTGTTTAGGCGAAGGCAATTCATGATGGCTTCCCAACATATGAACAACGGATGACATGCTCGGTCTCTCATCTGGATGCTGCTGTACACACAAAAGGCTAATGTGTATGCATCGTAACAGCTCGGATAGATCACCGGTGTCGACTAAGAAATCATCAGCGACATCCGAAGGCTTGCCTTCTTTCCATAGTATCCATGCCTGCAGCAAAATTTAAACCTTCAAGCATTTCGTAGTTAAAGTAAAGGAACATAATGATAATAGTATCAATTGATGTTTACATGTTCAATAAGGTTTCCTCTTTGATTTGCATGATAAAACCCTCTGTTCCTTCTTCCACTTACAACCTCCAACATTAAAATCCCAAAGCTAAAAACATCTGACTTAACCGAAAACAGCCCATCAGTAGCATATTCTGGTGCCATATAACCACTGCAGATCATTTTCAGATAAAGAAAATGAACCTTTTTGTTAGGATTTGTGGATCAAATTGTATGGAAAAGGCATTAAAGTACACTTACTAAGTTCCAACTACTCTATTTGTATTGGCTTCCGTTTGGTCTCCTCCGAAAGCTCTTGCCATGCCAAAATCTGAAATTTTTGGGTTCATCTCACTGTCAAGTAGAACATTACTAGCTTTTAAATCTCTATGAATAATCCTTAATCTTGAGTCTTGATGAAGGTAGAGTAGTCCCCTAGCAATCCCGCAGATAATTTGAAAACGCTTGTGCCAGGGTAATACTTTGCGATTCGTTTGATCTGGAAAGTACACATTCGTGTTAGTCCTACATCTTATTTGATCATTGAGGAAGCAAAAGTGATAATGTTGAGAGGTTTTCTAATGATTTGCAGACCAAAAATGAAAGCGTCAAGGCTTCTGTTAGGCATGTATTCGTAAACCAGCATTCTCTCATCTCCTTGAATGCAGCAACCAAGAAGCCTCACAAGATTCCGATGCTGAAGTTTGGCAATCAACTTTACTTCGTTCTTGAACTCGGTCAGTCCTTGCCCAGAACTCTTTGAAAGTCTCTTCACTGCAATTTCTTGTCCATTTAGTAGTGTCCCCTGGAAAATTGTACAACATTTTTATGAGCTTTCAATAAAATTATTACTTAGAGATCACTCTACTAAAACACAGTAGCTTTTACCTTGTAAACAGGTCCAAAACCTCCTTCACCTAACTTGTTATCAACTGAAAAATTATCTGTAGCTCGAGCAATTGTACCAAACTCGAATACTGCAACCTCCATATCTCCATTTTCGTCTTTGTTCTCTTTATCATTTACATTCTCGCCTTCAAGTTCATATGAAAAGAGTATAAACATAGAGTATGGAACATAAATAATTACATTTATGAAACCAAATTAGTGTTACCTTTCAACTTTCTCCTGCATCTGCGAATGTAAAAACAACTAACAGAAACCCCAAAAAGGCACCAATTACAGTTGGAAGTATGATGGCAAGGTTCACCTTAGTTTTTTTCTGCAGTTCTGCCATTGAAGTATTGGTCAAGAAGCATAAATAATAATATTTATTGTTACACAAAACCAAAAAAACATTACCCCAAGATGAAATAAGAAGTTAAGAACATGTTCTTAGCTTCGTAAACCAGTACCTGCATCTGAAGCAGACACTCTGACATAAAGATCCTGACCCTCTGATTGCAATTGTTTGATATTAAGCAGATCGCCGATCCACATGACGCAGCCGCTACCTCCTCTTGTAATGTCTAAATTAGAGTATCCATGCAAGAACAGTTCCTCAAGCACCTGTCTCTACATTCCCAGAGATTCATAGTTCTATTAACCCAAGAATTTGTGGTATCTGGGGTTTTCACATTATCAGCTCTGATAAAACCATCCCCACTCTGGCAGTTCAATGGCTTGCTGTGTACACACCCTCCAGAAAAATCCGATGAGCTCCATCTCTCAGGCGATTTCGGCCTGAACCCTTTAAAACATTGACATGCCGGAAGCTTACTGCTATCGCAGTTCGCATTCGGACCACAAAGTCCATATCTGTCACAATAGTCGATTGGCAGGGCTAGTAACAGCTGCCAGGATTGAGTTTCTGGGTTCCATGTGTAATTTGTGACTCACTTTCGGTTTGGTTCAAAGCATTCATCAACTTTGCTGATTGGTCTTTGAGGAAATATGTGTAGTAAATCTCATTTTCGTTCCAGACAAAGTTATAATCGAAGATCGGATTCGCCCTATAAGTTGGTGCTCCACTAAATCCAGTGCCAACCCATAACCCACTGAGAGAGATCTTATCTAAGCCTTTCCTCAGCACCATTTCTGGGCTTCCTTCAAGTTCAACACCATAACTAAGATCACCTGGAGATGGATCATCCCAGTTCTTCCAGGCTGTGAGTCTTCGATCCAAGCCAGTTCTCAAGTCGAAACCAATTTTCATCCCTGGTAACATTGTATCTGCTGGATAATCAAAGCTTTGCCATAAGTAGTTCTCCGGATTATTATCGTTCCCATCTCTGACAACAAGATTACCAGTATCCAGGAGCTGCAATACTGGATTCTGAGCACTTGCTGACGCATTAGTCGACCAAACAGCTGTTGTGTTCTGAACTTGAACCACAATTCTGCCACTAGTTTCTATCTTCAACGAGCCAGTGGAATCGTTTATTGGGCTCATCCTGTTTGCAACCCAAACAACAGTTTGCATGGGGATGCTGTTGAACCAGATTCCCAGGTAGCGGTTCGTGGAAGTGCCTGGAGAGAAGAAGCCTAACACAAAGTTTCCTTCATTGGAGACTAAGGTCATCCCATCAGTGAGTGACTCCGATGGAGAAATGGTGTCGATTGCCATTAAAGCTTTCGGGAAGATGATGAGTAAACAACAGGCACTGTAGAAATAGAAACCCACTTCCATGGATGTCTTGTCTGATTGCTCATTTATCGGAAAATTGATTACACATTCCATTTTATGGAACATTTGAAATTGAAGCATTGACTATAAAGACAGAGACCACAAGTATTTTATATTCAACTGCCCTTGAAGATGGGTTACCCCATAGTCAAGTCTTTCATCAGAACAAAAAGAAAAAGCCTTTTAACATACTTTTAGATAAACTTTTGCTGATTTGATCAGAAAAGAGTAAAATAAAACAACAAGCTTTATATTGTCTCAAGGGTCAGATAAAGATCCGGTCCTGTTCAAATGCCAGTATTAAATTTCTGTTTTTTAATAGCATATAAAACCCATTAGTTGATCAATAGCATTTCCCCAACTGCCCATTAGCATGTGCAATGACGTCCACATGACCTGTTCGTAAGTGTTGGTCAATAGATTGAAAGATGTGATGCCGATTGCCGGCGATTATAACCCCCATTTTAAAATGCTTTTATCATGGATCCTATTCTCCTTGGGTGTGAATTCATCCATATCATGCGCCGGAAATGTCGTGTGAAAGCTACGCATATGGGGTTTGCTTAAAGCCGATATATTTAAGCGTAAAGTGAACAATATTATCGAGCCGGTGCTTTAATAGTAGGGTTTGGATCATATGAATAGTCTGATGATTATTTTATGATTTGAAGATTATTTTATGATTTAAAGATTCAATAAAATAACGTCTTATAATCGAAGACCGTTTATTAATTTCAATAATCGAGAGATTCAACAAAATAACGTTATGTAGTCATGAACCATCGTATAATTTACCCTATATTTAAAGGATAAATGGTATTAGGTGGCAATTTACTTTGGAAATTTACTATGTTATGGGGTTAGGTGCAAATTCACGCAACTAATCCTCCAATGCATTGCTTTGACTCAAACAAGGAAAGCTTTAGTTTTCAAGTCATTGGGAGTAAATTCGGTTCGGTGACGAATTTAAAAATATTTTTAAGGGTAAATACATATATTAACAATATTATTTTTTGTACGTAGATAGATATAAATAAAATTTTAGGATACGCATTTGATAAAATAAATAATAACAAAAAAAATCAGATTTCGAGATAAATACTCCTCTCCCATCTTAGAATTAATAAAAAAACATATATTCCTTGTTAAGTTTGGGATTATGATGAAACCTTAGCCCATCATCACAAGTAAAAATTTTGAAGATACTTATCTGAATTTATATTCACTGACTTTGAAGATGCTTAATGACCAAGAACCATTCATAGTGTAATTAACATGCATTTCCACTTCCCTACGCATCTCTAAAAAAAGGGAGAAAAAAACGACATATGGTAGAAATTTTCATATCAATAATGATTAATTAAGTGAACATCGTTACCAAGAGGTCATGTCCTTTTCATCAGACGTTTCTGTCAAACTTTTGCTGATTGTATCAAAAATATAATTTACAGGTTGTATAACATAAGCTACAAGGTATAATTTTATGATTGTTAATAATTTACAGAGCTTCTAATAATGATAAACTTATTTCATTTCTCGAAGACGTTCCCGCGTTGCCGGGTGAAGAATCTGCTTCAAAGGGTTTCTTGCAAAACAAGAAACCAGGTGGTTAGGGGAAGGCAATTCATTGGGACTTCCCAACATAGGAACCGCAGATGACACGCTCGGCCTCTCCTCGGGATGATGCAGTACATATAAAAGGCTAATGTGAATGTAACGTAACAGCTGGGGTGGATCACCATTCTCTACTAAGAAATCATCAGCAACATCCGAAGGCTTCCCTTCGGACCATAATCTCCGACTCCATGCCTGCAGCAAAATTCGAACCTGTTAAGAATTTGTAATTTGTGAGAAAACATTAACAATAATAGTATCTGCTGACGTTACATGTTCAACGAGGTTCTCCCTTTGATTCGCATGATAAACCCTCCATTCTTTCTTCCACTTATAACCTCCAACAATAAAATCCCATAGCTAAAACATCCGATTTTACCGAACACAGACCGTCGCTAGCATATTCTGGTCCCATATAACACTGCAGAACATTGCCAGATAATGAAAATGAAGTTTTTTTAATTGGGATTTATGGATCAAATAATGTGGAAAAGGGAGAAAGTACACTCACTAAGTTCCAACGACTCTATTTGTATTGGCTTCTGTTTGATCTCCAAAGTTCTTGCCATGCCAAAATCCGAAATTTTCGGATTCATCTCACTCAGCTGTCAAGTAGAACATTACTAGCTTTTAAATCTCTAAAAATAATCCTCAACCTCGAGTCTTGCTGAAGGTAGAGTAGTCCTCTAGCAATCCCGCTGATGATTCGAAGAATCTTGGACTAGGTTAAAAATTCTCGTCTCGTTTGATCTACAAATTACCTATTCATGTTAGTCCTGCATCTTATTTAATCAATGAAGAAGCATAAGTGAAAACAAAGAGACGTTTATGGACCATGGCAGACATAATTAGTGTTACCTTTTAACTTTCCCCTGTTTCTTCGAATGTAACAAACGACTAAAAGAAACCCGAAATGGAAGCAATTACAGTTGCAAGTATGATGGCAAGCTTTACCTTAGCCTTTTTCTTCAGTTCTGCCATTAAGTCAAGATGCACAAATATCACTTATTTATTACACAAAAACCCAAAAAGAAATGTTACCACAAGATGTAATAAGAACATGTTCTAGCTTTGTGAACCAGTACCTATTTCTGAAAGGGAGACTCTTATGTAAAGATCATGATCATCCTGACCATCTGATTGAAATTGTTTGATATCAATTAGATCACTGAACCAGACCACACAGCCAGTTAGCTCCTCTTGTAACATATAAATTAGTGTAGGCCATGCAAGAACAGATCCTCAAGCACTTGGCCCTGCATTCCTTGAGATTCATAGTTTTATTAACCCAAGAATTTGTGGCGTCTGGAGTTCTTATAAAGTCATCCTCACTCTGGCAGTTCAATTGCTTACTGTGTATACACCCTCCGGTATAATCGGCTGAGTTCCATCTTTCGGGCCATTTTGGCCTGAACCCTGTCAAGCATTGACAACAATCCGGAAGCTTATTGCTATCACAGTTCCCATTTGGACCACAATGTCCATATCTGCCACAAAGGTCAATTGGCGAGCTTAAAAACAGCTGCCAGGTTTTAGTTTCTGGGTTCCATGTGTACCCTTGCAAAGGTTCCTTCATAGGAGACTAAGGTCATGCCATCGGTGAATAACTCTGATGGAGAAATGGTGTCAATTGTTGCAACCAAGGCTTTTGAGAAGAAGATGAGGAAACAACAAGCAATGCAAAAACAGAAACCCATTTCCATGGATGTCTAGTCTGATAGGCTTGCTAAATTCAGCATTAGATTGAACATTCTAAGGTACATGCATTGCCTGTAAATGCAAGAGCAAGACTTTTGGCTTGAATAAATGAACATCGGCAAGGGAAGGTCGATGGTTATTAGTTAATAAAACTTTGTCTCTCTCTTCCATTGTTGTCTCTCTCTCTCTCTTTCTCAAAGCCAAGAAATTGTTTGACCATTAATTTGTTGCTTGATTTTTAAATTAGCATTATATCTTTCTCTTTATCAATCAACTATTAAGCTACTTAAGTGAATGAACAAATGAGAAATAAATAAATTCTCTGTATATTCAACAATTTCATTGAGAAGACAAATTCAGGATTAAACAAAGAAACAAAAAGTATCAATGAAAACCCTCGAATTCAAGCTCAAAAGCTTCCTCCAACAAAAACCGAGAAGCTTCCATCAACTCAGGGCTCAACCTGAACATCAAAACACAAAACTCCATCTGGTTAAGCGCACCATCGCCATCGAAATCACCTTCTTTCATCATGGACCTCAGATCATCATCGGTCAAGTCTTGTAACCCCAAGAGTGCCGAGTTCTTCTTCAGGCTATCGAAAGTGATGACCCCTTTCTCACCGTCCATCAACAGGCTGAACCCATTGCACAGCTCCCCGATCAGACCTTCCCCTCCGAGCTTCTTGGCCATCACGGGCAAGAAATCATGGAAACCCGAAGCTGATGACGATGAGTTTTGTGAAGCTGGTGGAGGAATCGCAGACATGGTTGATGGTAATACAAAAAAATGAAACAAGAAGGAAGAAAGTAGAATCTGGAAAATGTTTGATTGAGTGGAATGTCTGGAATGGAATATATAGAAAGGGGTTGAAGGAGATAAGTTGAGATTTCCGAGAAAGAGAGGCCATTGAAGGACAACTAAGATACAGGTAATATGGATGTGAAAGTCTGCAAGGTTTCTTATTGGAAGGTAGGATAGGGATAGGATTGTAAATTTCAGCGAAACAATAGAGAGCTTTCTTAAATATTTTTCTTCGTGATGAAGAAAGAACTTAGGGTAAACTATATATTTAGTCCCCAATCTATTCTAACAATTCTGTTTTGATCATTCAACTATTTTTTTTTCAAAATCATATCTAATGTTACGTTTTAGTTTCGCTTCGATCACTCATTGTTAAAAAATCACCTCTTATGTTGATGTGTCATCGTAAGATAATATCATGTCATTGTTAAAAAATATCATAGTCAACAAGTTAACGTTCAACTTAGAATATCGCCAATTTTTTTAATAAAAAATGACAAGTTTGGAACATAATGAATAATCGTGTGTCCATTTTATGTAACTTTTAATAGTAGAGGGACTCAATAAAATAACACTTTATAGTTGAAGGACCCTATAGTTAAGAGACTTAATAAAATATTATCTATAATCTGAGAACTATTTGTGTATTCTACATAAGTATTTTTATTTTTTTTAAGTACTTTTAAATTGGATATGTTTTTTTATCATTAATATAATGTGTTTTATCAATTAAATATTATATTATTTTCAACCTACTTTTTGAATACAAATTTTGAAACAAATAATTTTTTACTTAATTTCATTAATTTGGAATATTCTTAAATATATACAAAATTAAAAACATATATAGTTATTAGAATGAGCAAAACTCGATTCGACTCTAAAAATTGATTTTTTTTCTACTCGGCTTGATTAAAAAAATCGACTTCAAATGACTTCAAGTTGTAATTTCATAAACTCGACTCAACTTGAAAAAATTTCAAGTTCAAATCGAGTTGTAAAATACAACTCGAATAATTCAAAAGTTTTAGTAATTAGTGGATGAATTTTCAAGTTTGAATAATGTTCATCAATTTTATATAATATATGTATATCACATGTGAAAGAAATATTTATGTATTATATTTTTTTATAAAAAAAAAAGTGCACAAGAATGGATTGTTATATATATGTATTGTATATGATCATAAAAACCCATTTAAATTGTAATTGAATAATATCATAATATTATAAATATTTATAATTAAATTTAAACAGAAACTCGAAAATTCGACTTGACTCAACTCGAATTTTATAAACTCGATTCGACTGGAAATTTATTTAAGTCAACTCCGAGTCGTAAAATAAGACTCGTCAATTCAAATAACTAGAAATTATTTTATTTTAATTCAATAACTATTTTATTTAAGTGTATATTAGAATATGTGTATTAATTTTTTTATTATTATAAATAAAAATAAGTTTATATTTTTCCGTGATTAAAAGTAAAAGAATGTAGTTGTAGGTAATGAAAGTAATTGAATATAAAAACCCTTAAAATAACATAACACATCCTCTCAATACACGCTAAGACATTATACTTAGGCTTAATATAAAAATAAGTGTTTAAATATACCTCGAAAAAAGTTTTAGTACTTAATTTTTTTTGTTAAAAATATGCGTCTAATATTTTTTTCATTACCATTTTAAGTGTCCAGACGTTAACTGCCGTTAAAATTCTCATTAAGTGACACGTGTCACGTTATGATATTTTTGAATTGTTTAAAAAATATTTTATAATAATAATAATAAAACAGCACAGTGCGTTCCCCCTTCTCTCTCCCGGTTTTCTTCTCACCCTCCCCTGCCACAGTCAAAGATCGACTGTCACGGCCGATCAAACAGTAAACAATCGACCACCACATACGTTCAAACAATAGATTACCATGATCAATTTAAGGGATTTTTATGATTTTGAAACCCTAAAACAAAAAATTTTAATTACACTATTTTTTGGCGTTCGATCAATTGTGAAAGAATAGGGGTTTTGGTTGTGGGTGGCTGGTATGCCACACGTCGTTGGGTATTCGACCGATTGACGGTGTTGGTGGCAACCGACGGTGGAAAAGGGATTAAAATGAAAATTTTAAAAGTTTTAGATTTTTTAAGATTTAAAAAAATGTTTTTTTTTAAATTATATATATTTTATTTTAAATAAAAATTCTCAAAATTACTAGAACGTCACATGTGTCACTTAACAGCGATTTTTAACGGCAATTGACGTTGGGCACTTAAAAATGTAACCTAGAAAACGTTAGATACCAATTTTGAATGAAAAACTTTTAGACATTAAAATATTTTTCGAGACATAATTCAAACACTTATTTCTATATTAAACCTAAAATTTGTGGACCGATTTTAGTGATAGAAGAAATATTGATATTTAGAGAAGTTTTAAATTAGATCTATTGTGTCTATAGAATATACATATTATCCTTGACTAAGTAAAGATTTAAAATAAGACAAATAACATCACAATAAATATAATTGTGTAAATGTAATTTTATTTAAATTGCATATCAAAATATTTTCTTTAATTGAAAAACTCAATATTTTCTGCTTTAATACAAAATATATCAAGCTAAACAGAGATTACACGTAAAACTGGTAAATTTGATTCGTATCTGATTATTCGAACTGATTTATTTAATTTGAGACTTGATATAGATTAGAACAAGATAACTCAAAATTGATCCGAAATGGGAAATAACTCGAATCAAGCTGAAACCGATCCGAATTTTAGTTGGAACGAAAGTAACTCGAACCAAAATTAACCCAAACCAAAAGCAACCCGAACTGAAATAGCTCGAATTGAAAGCAATCCGAATTTAGTTTACTCATATCAGATCCGAACCGAAATTTGACCCGATTTTAACCTGACAATTGAGTCTAAGTGAATGACTGAATTACTTATTTATTTATTATCTATTTTCAGTATTGATAAATAATAAAATGGTGTATGCTTTATTCTTATTTTATATTATATTACTAGTTAACCATAACTTCTAATAATAGTTTAATTGTTTAATATAATATTTCCTCAGTTAAAAGATCATTTCTTATATGATTAATAATTTTTAGCTCTGCTTTTCGACTGTGACACATAAAATTCTTTATTTTAAAGATTTATTGATTCGATTTATTAAAATTAAAACTTCTAATTCTAAATTTGAGATGTGGAAATATATATTCACATTCAATTCTTGAATTATAAGAAATAAGAGACCGCACCAAAAGTTATGATGACAAAGAACGACAACTATTGACCTAAAAATTTAAAGGTTGACCTAAAAATCTAATTGAAAACGATCTGAATTGACCCGAAAATCTAATGGTTGACCTAAACTGAAACTAATTGATCTGGTATTGACCCGATTCAAAACCAACCGATCCGTTATTAAACCGATCCAAAAATCAATTGATTCAATTTTAATTCGACCCGAACTAAACCGGAACCAATTCGAATCTAAATCGAAACAATCTCAACTCGAAAATGATCCGACCGAATGACTCAATTGCTACCTCTAATTATGCGTTAAAAAATAGTCAGCATGAGTTAATCCAGAACGAGGGAAGTTTCTTTTGTCCCATGAAATTGCGTGATCATCAGTTTTCTTTTCCCCTTTCTTGTTTCTTTAATCACAGCTTTCAATTTACAGTTGGTCTTTGGTGGGCTAAGATATGCCAGGTATTATACGAATCACCAACATTCAAAGTATACAACTTTAACCCGAACTAGAATTGTCAAAGTAAACAAGTGAAAAACAAATGCCGAGTTTCAACCTTTCACACTCTCAAGCTGGTAGAATTAGCATGTTAACTAATAGAAAACGAATGCCGAGTTCAACAACAACCTCAAGCTCAGTTTGACTCTGTTAAAAAGTGTTGATATCTTTGAAAAAATCTTTCAACGTATGGAAATGCTAGAAGTACTGGATTCATTTCTACATTTTCACGTAATCCCTGGAACTAAAGAGTACAGACTATTCTTTAAAACTTCCAGTTTATGAATTTCAGGGATAGAAGATATTTTCGTTACACGAAAAAAAATAGAGTCTGTTAAGCTCAAATTTCGGAGAAGACCGGCATTACAAGATAAGGGTAAGGTTGATAATGATATATAATAATTTTGAAGTAACATTGACTGATTCTCAGGTTGAATCCACTATTTATTTATTTATTTTTGTCAAAGCTAACAGTTGTCCTTGTAGCAGCAACAAGATTTTACTATTATTTAAGCCTGACTGCAAAGGGAACTTGTAGTCCAGATTCTCGGAAACAAAATAATCGCTGACGCTTCATTATTATTTTAGATTATAGTTCTTGCTTACTGAGTATTTGTGGCACCGGTCAGAAAAAGGCTCCTTAGAGCGCTGAGGTTTCAAGTTTGACATTTATGGAGTTCTTTTTTTAATGGGGAAGTGTGATTATAAGGAATGTGATCTTCAAACTTCTTCAAAGTTTTTTTATCTCATCGATGGCGAGCTTTATCTTGCTTCTACTTTTCACCCTGATGTGGCGGCCTCATGTTACCCTATCGATTACGGTGGAAAGCTTTAATGCGACCGGTTCAATCAGAGATGGTGATACCTTAGTTTCGGCAGATAGAATCTTTGAACTCGGATTCTTTAGTCCTGGTTCCAGCACCAAAAGGTACTTGGGAATATGGTATATGAATTCGAACGCGACGGTTCCCTGGGTGGCAAATAGGGAAACGCCTCTCAATGACAGTTCCGGTGTGCTACATGTTACCAATCAGGGAATTCTTATCCTTGTGGATGGTAAAAGCAACAGTGTTTGGTCGTCCAATGCTTTGGTTTTGCCTTTGAGGCCCGTCAGTAGTCCGGTTGTGCAGCTCTTGGACTCGGGAAATCTCGTTGTTACCGATGGAACAGGCAACACAAGTTCAGAGAACTTCATTTGGCAAAGTTTTGATTATCCAAGCGATACATTCATTGCGGGCATGAAGCTTGGGAAAGACTTCGGAACTGGCCTGGAACGGTACTTGTCGTCATGGAAAAATCCTGATGATCCTTCACTAGGTATGTACACATACCAGTTTGAGCTATCCGGTTATCCAGAGATTTCGGTAAGAGACAGTTCCACCATACTATTCCGGTCCGGACCTTACAATGGTGTGCGGTTAAGTGGATTGCTTGAAACAAAAGAAAACCCTATTTATCCTTATGATTTCGTTTTCAATGGACAAGAGCTATCTCTAACGTTTAATCCACGCAACAGTTCAACTCTTTTAAGGGGAGTGCTAACTGGTGACAATGGATCCATAGTCCCCTTCACATGGAACGATCCGAATCGAGGTTGGATTCCAAATCTTTCTTTTTTCGTCGAGAACTGCGACAGATATGCATTGTGTGGTGCAAATGGCATATGTGACAACAAGAAATCCCCTGCTTGTAGTTGCCTGACAGGCTTTTCACCAAACGATCCCCGGGAATGGGATGCAGCTCCAGGGTCAGGTGGTTGCGGGAGAAACACTCCACTAAATTGTTCCGGTGATGGATATGTAAGGGTCTCCGACGTAAAAGTGCCGGAAACCAAACATTCATGGTTCAATGTCAGCATGAACTTACAGGAGTGCAAGGACCTGTGTTCTTCTAATTGTTGGTGCACATCTTATACTAGTTTGGACATTACAAATGGAGGAAGTGGGTGCTTGCTATGGTTTACCGACCTTATCGATACGAGATATATGACGAACAGCGGTCAAGATGTATATGTAAAGGTTGCCGCATCAGAACTAGGTATGAAAATATCCTCAATCCTTGAAACTTGGAAGTCTTTTACACATATTTTTTTTGAATCATTGGATTTCCTTGTTCTTGTTTCATTTCATTTTATGCTATTTGCTTTCCATACAGCTCCACAGGACAGAACAAGTCACGCAGCGAAAGCTAATAACAGAACAAGGATCATCGCTACGGTGTCTGCACTGTCTGCAGGAGTGGTGATTGCAGTCATAATCGTAGTCTTGTTCATGCGAAGGAAGAAAAAGCTGAAGGGTAACGCAATCGTTTCGTTTTCCGATTCATTAGCAATGTTATAGGAAGTTTTTCTGTGTTACAACTTTGCTATTTCACAGGATTGCCGACACACCACCACTCAGATAACGTTTCTGATTTTCAAAGTAGCAAAGAAGATCTAGATTTACCATTATTTGATTTAAGAGCTATTATTGCTGCTACTGATGACTTCTCATTCAAGAATATGCTTGGAGAAGGAGGTTTCGGATGCGTCTACAAGGTAAACTATATGATAAAGTACCATACAAAATACTATATGATAAAACGACCTAGACTAATGATTATATGCTTTTCTTTAGGGTGTTTTGAAAGACGGACAAGAGATCGCTGTGAAGCGGTTGTCATCGAGTTCTAAACAAGGAAACACCGAGTTCACAAATGAAGTTAAACATATTGCAAAGGTTCAGCACAGGAATTTGGTGAAGCTCCTCGGATGTTGTATCGAAGCAGATGAAAAGATGTTAATCTATGAATACTTGCCCAACAAAAGCCTGGACTTCTTTATCTTTGGTATGTCTTTTTTCTGATCCATGAAGTTCATTTGCTTATAATCTGGTCTCAGTCTCACTGTTGACTATATTCAAAGACCTAACAAGCAATAAAAAATGGCTTTTGGGAAGATAAAACTCAAAGCATGTTACTAGATTGGGCAACACGCTACCAAGTTATCAACGGGATCGCTCGAGGGATCCTTTCTCTCACCAAGATTCGAGACAAAGGATAATTCATAGAGATCTGAAAGCTGCTAATGTGTTATTAGACTATGAAATGAATCCGAAAATTTCAGACTTCGGCTTGGCTAGAAGTTTTGGAGAAAAGGAAACGACAGCAAACACAAAGAAAGTGGTGGGAACATAGTACGTAATGAGATACAAAACTGAAATACCATAGTTTAAACTCATAAACTTTGAAGCTTGTTTTCTTATAGTTCAGGGTTTCTCTTTCAGTGGTTACATGTCTCCGGAGTATGCAATCGATGGGCTTTACTCGATCAAATCCGATGTTTTCGCCTTTGGTGTTTTAGTTTAGAAATAGTGAGTGGGAAAAGAAATAGAGGATTCTTTCATCCAGACCATCAACATAACCTTCTCGGACATGTAAGTGTAGAACTATAAAACCATATATCGAAGATGTTAAGTTCTGTAGATGTTAAAACAGCTTTATTTGTATAGGCATGGAGACTGTTCTATGATGGGAATTCGATGGAGCTGGTTGCTGATACAATTAAAATGACCTGCAATCCCTCGGAAGTTCTAAGATCGGTTCAGGTCAGCCTACTATGCGTGCAACGCAGTCTTGAAGATAGACCAACTATGTCAAATGTAGTTCTGATGTTAAATAGTGAAGTTCCTTTGGATCAGCCTAAACAACCTGGATTTTTCAACGAGAGAGATCTGGTTAACGATACTTCTTCATCAGATGTTCAAAGACCTGCTTGTTCTAATGATTTTGCAATCACAGCAGTTGAGGCAAGATAATGCAGATTTCATGTAACAGTTATGTGTTCTTTTCTTTTATTCTTTTCGATATTTTCATCTCTTCGAGACTATAGTTGTCGTTGTAAGAATATATATGACTAACATTGAACTATGGATGATATCTAGTTAATCTCATTGATTTTCAGAAGTAGAATATAATAATTTGTACTTTTTTTTAAGTCCTGCTATAAGTAAATATAGTTTCATGCTTGTTTACAGAGATACAATTAAAGTGATAATAAATTAATGCCAAGGAATCTTGTAAAACATGACGTGATTCTATCGAGGCTCTAACGCGGTAATGATAGATTCATCTAATGATTCTTGCTAGCCTACGAGCAGACTCGGCTTGAGTCAGAGGCCTTTCCAAGAATAAACCAGGCTGCTTTGGATGAGCCAATGAACTCTCGCTGCACAACATCAGCACCACCAATGACATGGTTGGTCTATCTTCGGGTGTTGTTGAACACATGTTCATTAAGGTGACATGTCTTGAGATAAACACCTTGCCTGCATCATCCATACACAGTTAACCAAGATATTTTTCACAGAAGAACTTTAGAAGGATTTATCTGGTGATATTTTTCAATGCCAAACTACTCTTGACTTCTGAGTCATATAGAAGCACTGTTGCAGACAATACAAAACAGAAAATTTTATAAAGTTATGAACTTTTTGTCATTAAGGCATCTGGGAAGCATCTATCGTGGCACTAATAATGTAATAGTAGACTCATATATTGAGTATATTTCGTTAGCATTGGCTGAAAGAAGGTTTCTTTCGATGAAAAACCCAAGGCTGCTTCGGTTGGGGCAGTATACTCTCACCGCACAACATTAGCAGCACTAGTGACATGTTTGGTCTGTCTGCGGGGCGTTGTTGTACACATAAGAGAGCTATATTGATCTTAACACTTCAGTTTCATTGTAGGAGTCCACCAATCCGGAGTCGAGTAGTTCTAATGGCCTCTTTTCCATCCACAATCTCCATGCCTGAAAAGTTGGAACCAAAAATGATATAGTCCTATTAATGTTTGGAACAGAAGAATCCACAAACTGTTATGGTTCTGTCTTGATGTCTTACGTGTCCGAGAAGATTATGGTCATGTTCCGGGTGGGAAACTCCCCTGTTTTTCTTTCCTGCTATTATATCCAGAACCAAGACCCCGAAGCTGAAGACATCAGATTTCATCGAGAAAAGCCCATCCAAGGCATACTCAAGCGACATATAACTGCTGCAAGAGAAAATTTTAGATTGTAAGTTTAAAAGCAACGTGGAATAATGCACCAGAAAAATCTTGCTTATGTATATACATACTAAGTTCCAACTACTCTTATAGTATTGGCCTGAGTCGATCCACTCCAAACTTCCTAGCCAAACCGAAATCCGAAATCTTCGGGTTCATGTTACTATCAAGTAAAATGTTTCTTGGTTTGAGATCTCTATGGATGATCCTCAACCTAGAGTCATGATGAATATAAAGAATCCCTCTAGCAATTCCATCGACGATATGCATTCGGCTATGCCAGTCCAGTAGCTTGCTTCTCGTTTTATCTGCGACCAAAAAATGAATGACACAAGACCCTACGCGGTGGCCAAAACTAAAGTCATCGAAACAAGTTGAGACAGTAGGTTCAAACCGAAAATAAAGTAGTCCAAACTTTTGTTAGGCATATACTCATAAATCAACATCCTTTCATCTTTCCTGATGCAGCAACCAAAGAGCTTTACAAGATTCCGATGCTGAAGTGTAGCAATCAAGGTTACTTCATTTTTAAACTCTTCGAGTCCTTGTCCAGAATTCTTCGAAAATCTCTTGGCTGCTATTTCTCTCCCCTCAATCAATGTACCCTTGAAATACCCTTGAATCAATGTACCCTTGTAAACAGGACCGAAACCGCCTTGTCCCAGCTTGTTGTTGCTCGAGAAATTAATAGTTGCAGTAGCTATAGTTGCAAACTCCAATACAGGCAACTCTAAATCTTCCTTTCCATGTTCACCTGGTTGTCATTGAATTAGTATGAGATACATTGACAATGATTATAAAGCTGAATTTGTGTACCTGTTTTCCTACGCTTTATCTTCCAAACATACAACGCCAATGCTAGTATCGTTACTCCACTGGCTATTATGACAGAAGCGACTATGATTTCAACCTTTTGCAGTTCTGTTAGCTTTACTTTGCTTTGCATATGAACTGAAAGAACCGACGAACAATCAGTCGAAAAAATCGAACTTTGCTTTACTAGACCTGATGGATTTAGTAAGTACCTGGAAAAGATCGAACTGTTTCGAGTATCCTATTTGTAAGACACCTCATTCTTGTTCAAGACAAACATATAAGAATATACTGAATTAGATACAGTCACGGATCTGCCTGAAAAATAAACACCATTCCATGATCCTGCTCTAAACAATATTGCAGGTCCCTTCTTAAGAACAAACTGTGGCACCCCACGAGGATCAATCCTGATAGTATATAGGCCTGGAGCCGGATCTTCCTCACTTTTCCAGGATGATAGATGCCTGTCGAAACCGGTGACGAAGTTTAGTCCGAGCTTCATACCTGGTAGAAAGGTATCACAAGGATAGTCAAAACTTTACCAAAGAAAGCTTTCCGGATCACTATCTGTCATAACCATTTTTAGGTAAAACAATTAAATATTATTTTAAAAACGATTATGACTTTAATAAAAAAAATTGGTGATTATGGATTAATTAAAATTAAATTGAAAATGAGTCGCCATCGACCTTTGGGTTAGGTAGGTCGAATACCTAAAAACGTCTTTTAAAATAATTTTAAGAAAAATAGTTTTATAAGACAAAAATTTGATCTACGTTACCAAAGATTCATTTAAAACAGGTTCGGGAGTCGGTTACATGTGGGGAAGGATAAACACCCCTCACAACGCCCAAAATCGGTACTTAGTCGCTTATATATCGTCGTAAATGATAGAATTTAAAGTTTGAATCAGAAGTAAAAATATGATTTATTTATTGAATATTTGTTAAAATAATAGAAATACTTCACTTGGTAAGAAATCTCAAGATTTGCAATCCTCCAACGGAAAGCTATCTCATCTATTCTCATCTATAAAGTATATTCTATCTTTGAATTACTACCAAATAATATCGACAAGAGTATAAAATAAATTATACTTAATTTATCTAAAACATGTATTGTTAATATTAACATAGAGATCATTAATACAATAAGAATTATAAAAATGATATATCAACTAAGATCTATTCGTTGAATATTAGTTAAAATAAAAGAAAAAAAACCCTTTTCTCGACAAGAAATCCCGAGATTTGCAATCCTCCGTCGGAAAGCTACCTCGTCTATTTCTTATTTGTAAAGAATATTTTCTCTTTAAATAAAAATAATATCAAAATTGACATAAATGCATCATATTTTATTTTTCCAAAACATACATCACTCATATTAAGATTTAATGAAGAAATAATAAAGATTAAAATTTAAATATTAAACAATATGAACATCAAATAAAATAACAAAAAAAGGAATAACAATAAAAATAATTTTTATAAGCTCGTAAAAGGAAGAATTTGCGTTTTTTTTTTTTATATCATATTCTGTTTGAACGTCGTATAGGATTGCATCACTTCGACCAAGCGATGCTTTCCACACCCATTCTACAAATCGTTGTTCTTGAAAATATTCTAGTGAAATTAAGTAGTGAATAAATAACCAATCAATAAGTAAATAGGCTAAGATTAGAAACGATGACATACATGTGTGTACAAGCATTAAAAGTACTTAGTAAATAAATTTATTTTTGATACATATGTAATTTACATACAAATAATACTAGACAAATACAAACATAAATATGGCAAAGTGAAATAAATCATAACATGAAAATAATAAGCAAAACTAATAAAGAGGTGACCAGAATAAAAATAATAACAACAGTCGGAACAAATCAAAACAAGTAAATAATATATAGCGAGTGACCAAATTAAAGATAATAAAACTAAAGTGCCAAAATGAAATAAACAGAACAAAGGAAACCGGGGAACTAAAATGTGAGACACGATAATGTATTAGGGGTTTAACGTAATTTTGCCCAAACAAATCATGACCAGTTTATAGAAACGCTCAAATGTACAGGGGCCTAAGCGTGATTAACTGCACAAATTTGGTGACTGATCTAAAAAATGAGATAATGAAGTGGCTTAAACATAAATAAACTAAAACTTTTATAGACCAATATAAGAATGGCAAGAAGATAAGTGACGCTATGTGTGATTAAACCAAAATTGATACAAAAACAAATCCTTTTCCCCTGATTCAATTTATGCGAGACTTTAACATTCCCTGCTTATCTTCTTCCTCTCACAACACACATCTCCTTGGCTTCTCTTCCACTCACGGTTGGGGACCTTGAAGTCCCAAACCCGCGCCACCTCGGCCACCCTAATGGGTGGCCACTCTACTTCAACCGAGACCTACAAGGTATGGGAACACCACTAAGACAGCCCCTAATCTCAACTCACTCCACCCCCCTCGATCGAGAACTAAACAACGAACCAACACCTTACGCGGTGGCTCCGACCAACAAACCATGCCACCCTCTCTCCGATGACACCATTTTCCCGACGAACACCAAAGCAAGGTAACCTAACTCTCTATCTATCTTAAATAATTTTTAAACGTATAAATACATGAAAATAAAGAACAAAATTACAATCTAAACTATATTTGGTTACATTGCATGAATTTAACAGATAAACAAGCATGTAAAGAAAAGGGCTAGAATACCTTTGCTTGCTTGAAGATTTCGATCTGTTTTTTTTTTTTGATTTTCTGTTCTGCTTTCGATTACTAAAAAAGGGTTCTTGTTACAGCTTTCTTTTAATCGGTTTTTCCCCCTCCCTGTACATAGTTTGGTTGGGTTCTTTTATATACCCATTACAATACTAATATAAATTTGATGTTGCTTCTTGTTGATGTGTTTGGTGCCATGATTTAAGGGAGCTGACATGTTGCAGTAAATGTAGCAGGGCATGGGTGAGGTGTGGTGTTGGCGTAGGGTGCTGTGGAGCAGGGCATGGGTTGTGCATGGGGGACATCAATGTATGGAAGCTATGTAGGGACCAAAAATTGGTTACTACAGCTGCCCCTCTTTGCTCATTTCTGTGAGAACAGGAATAGAGCAAAGACATAAAATACCAATTTTTGGATTGTCAACAAGTCTCAGGCTCTTCTTTGATCGGCTCTCATTTCTTCGATTAATCGTTGTTTATTGATGACACATTCTTTTTGGAGGTAATTTGTTGCTGAAGACGACACTGCTCATCCGCGATGATTAGATCGTGTCGTTTTCGATTACGATGTTGTTCCTTTGTGATGAGGAAGTCAGATTGTCTGAGGGTGACACTGCTCCTTCGTGATGAAGAGATCTGGTATGTTTGATGTTGAAGACGACACTGCTCATCCGCGATGAAGAGAATCTTGGCCATCTTTAGGAAAGATGATAACATGGTTCCATTCTGCTGGGGACGGCTGGTTATCTGAGGTTGACACGGCTCATACGTGATGAAGAGTTCTGGTCAGGGGATGACATTACTCATACATGATGAAGAGTTCTTGGCCATCTAAAGGTGATAACACGGTTCCTACGTGATGAGGACGGCTGGTTATCTAAGGGTGACACGGTTCCTACGTGATGAGGAAATCTGGTCGAAGGATGACACGACTCATGCGTGATGAAGAGTTCTTGGCCATCTTTAGGAAGGGTGATAACTTGGTTCCTACGCGATGAGGATGGCTGGTTATCTAATGTTGACGTTGCTCCTACGTGATGAGGAGATCTGGTCAGCTGATGTTGACTGATTCATTGCTTTGCTAATGAAATAGATCTTGAAAACCCTGTTAAAAAATGGTCATATGACATGATTTCGTGCTGTCAATATGCTCTAAGAATGATCTAAATGAATGTTTAAAGGGTTATGCTCAGTTCGATCCTGGCATTGGGAATCTCTCATACTCTTTGACCGGAATATGCGATATTTATGTGTTTGTCCGTGCCTGGTTACTTCCTTGACCTCTCATTAAATATTCTTTGACTTGGGTCCTTCTGATCTACCCCGAGAGAGTTTATCTTGCCTCTTCGATTCTTTGGTCATTGATTGATTTTTTCAGAGAAAATTCATTCAGAATGGCCTTTCCTTGTTGCATGCCTTTAAATTAGGACTTCTTTGCTTGGGAAAAGTATGATTATGTTGAAACTGATTTCTTTAATTTAAACCCTCTTTTTTCTCAATGATTTGTTTAATGATTGATGGGAGCGTGTCTTTGTATGTGCTCTCTGGCGAACACCTGTTTCAAAATCCCCATACTCTGACACTTTTCAGAGTAAGGCATAATAACCGATGTTATTGATTAGTAATTTGGTGAATATATGCGAGGACATTGAATCAAATTAAAAATTTCACTGAAGATAAGTAATGGGAAGTACAATCTTTTGGGACAAGAAAACAAGTATATACAAAGGAAGAACAATGGACAAATATAGTGAATATCAAATGATGAATCCTTTTACTTCTTCACTCCAAATCTTTCTTGAAAGTTGACATGTGTTTCGAAGATTCAGATCGTACAAAAGATGTGTGAGCATGAAAGTCTTTCCCTGAACTGTCAAGCTTCCGAGGGAATCCGCCATTTCAACTCGAATCCTCCTTTGGTTTCAAGATGCCCATTTTGGGTTTTCATCTTGAACCCTCCTTTATTTATTTTTTTTCTTTTTCATTTTTCATTTTTTTTCATTCCCTTTTTTTTTTAAGTGTAATATCGTTTGACCGAATCTGAATTCACGGGATTAGGCAATCTTCTCCATCCATTTCTGTTAACACCAAAGCTCCTCCTGAGAATGCCTTTTTTACAACATAGGGACCTTCCCAGTTCGGCATCCACTTCCCTCGAAAGTCTTTTTGCATAGGTAGGATCTTTTTTAGTACCAAATCGCCTTCACGAAATTCTCGAGGTCTGACTTTCTTGTCATATGCTCGTATCATCCTTTTCTGGTACATTTGGCCATGGCAGATAGCTCTCAGCCTTTTCTCCTCAATCAAATTTAATTGATCAAACCTACTTTGTACCCAATCAGCCTCGTCCAGTTTCAACTCCATCAATACTCTCAAAGAAGGTATTTCCACCTCAACAGGTAAAACTGCTTCCATCCCATATACCAAAGAGAATGGTGTTGCCCCAGTAGATGTACGAACGGACGTGCGATAAGCAAGCAACGCAAAAGGTAATTTTCATGCCAGTCCCTATATGTTTCAGTTGCTTTTGTGATGATCTTCTTGATGTTTTTATTCGCTGCCTCTACTGCCCCATTCATTTTTGGGCGATAAGGAGCCGAATTGTGATGTTTGATCTTTAACTTTGTGCAAACTTCCTTCATTAAATCGTTGTTCAAATTCAATGCATTATCTGTGATGATCCTTTCAGGTGTTCCATATCTACAAATGATTTCTCTTTTTAGAAATCTGCATACTGCTCCTTTTGTGACATTAGCATAAGAGGCAGCTTCAACCCATTTGGTGAAGTAGTCTATAGCCACTAAGATAAAACGATGTCCATTTGAGGCCTTCGGTGAAATTGCCCCAATGACATCGATGCCCCACATTGAAAATGGCCAAGGTGCGTTCATTACATGGAGTGGTGAAGGAGGAACATGTATTTGGTTATCATGAATCTGGCATTTATGACATCTTCGAGCAAATCTGATACAATCCCCTTCCATAGTGGACCAATAGTACCCAAACCTCATGATTTTCCTAACCATTGTGAATCCATTAGCATGTGTTCCACAAACTCCTTCATGGACTTCCTCAAGTATTTTCTTGGCCTCAATTCTATCTACACATCTCAAAAGCACCTGATCCTTGCCTTTTTTATACAATATATCTCCATCAAGGACATACCCCATTGTTAATCTTCTTAAGGTCCGTTTATCATTCTCAATTGCCTCCGCTGGGTAAGCCCGATACTTCACATACTGGAGAATATCATAATACCATGGGAGACTATCATCCTCTTCTTCCTCTATGTTGCAACAATGAGCTGGCATTTCTCTTATACTCATCCGAATAGGCATCATTCGAGATTGATCATCGGCCTTAAACATAGCTGCCAACGTAGCCAAGGCATCTGCCATTTGATTTTCTTCACGAGGAAGATAAGTAAAAGAAATTTCTTCAAACTCTTTGATCAACTCCATCACCAAGTTCTTGTATTCTATCAACTTGGAGTCTCGAGTCATCCATTCCCCGCGAAGCTGATAAATAACCAGAGCAGAATCGCCGAATACTTCCAGGCTTTTAACTTTGCGCTCAATTGCAGCTTGAATACCCAAGATACATGCTTCATATTCTGCCATATTGTTAGTGCATTCAAAGGCGAGCCTACTAGTAAAAGGATAATGATCTCCCTCAGGTGAAACTAGTATTGCCCCAATTCCATGTCCCACAGCATTAGAAGCGCCATCGAAGTTCATTTTCCATGCTTCATTTTTCGGAGTATCTTCTTCAGTAACAAATATACTCATCAAGTCCTCATTCGGAAATCAAATTTTACTGGCTCATAGTCTTCTAATGCTCTGCTTGCCAGGAAATCTGCAATAGCACTTCCTTTAACTGATTTCTGGTTCATGTAGACTATATCAAATTCGGACAACAACATTTGCCATCTCGCCATCCTTCCAGTTAGAGCCATTGATTCCATCAAGTACTTTAACGGATCCAGTCTTGATATCAACCAGGTAGTATGATACAACAAATACTGTCTCAGCCTCTTAGTAGTCCATACTAAAGCACAACACAGCTTTTCGATAGAGGAGTATCGAGTCTCACAGTCAGTGAATTTCTTACTGAGATAATAAATAGCTCGTTCTCTTCTTCCAGTTTCGTCATGTTGGGCCAACACACATCCCATTGACTTCTCAAAGACAGTCAAATATAAAATTAATGGTTTGTTTGGGATTGGTGGCATCAAGACAGGAGCATTAATTAAGTAACCCTTAATTCTATCGAAGCATTCTTGGCAACTATCATCCCATTCTCCTGGGTTTCGCTTTCTCAGTAATCGGAATATTGGATCACATTTCTCGGTCAACTGAGAGATGAATCTGGCAATATAATTTAACCTTCCCAGAAAACCTCGTACTTCCTTTTGCGTTCTAGGGGGAGGTAATTCCAAAATTGCTTTGACTTTACCAGGATCTATTTCTATCCCATTCTCACTGACTACAAATCCCAATAACTTCCCTGAAGTAACTCCAAATGTGCACTTGGCCGGGTTAAGCTTGAGCTGGTA
The DNA here is from genome assembly GCF_006381635.1 of Hibiscus syriacus. NCBI lineage: Eukaryota > Viridiplantae > Streptophyta > Magnoliopsida > Malvales > Malvaceae > Hibiscus > Hibiscus syriacus. The sequence goes on from NW_024063066.1 coordinate 315,575, forward strand.
TTTCCTTAATCTTAAAAATAGCTTCCTTAAGACTTTTACATGTTCTTCTCCGGTTTGTGATTTGGCAATCATATCATCCACGTACACTTCTATCTCCTTATGCATCATATCGTGGAACAACGTAACCATGGCTCTTTGATATGTTGCCCCGGCGTTCTTAAGTCCAAAGGGCATCACCTTGTAACAAAACGTACCCCACATTGTCACAAAAGTTGTCTTTTCCTTGTCTTTTGGGTCCATCTTGATTTGATTGTAACCTGAGAAACCATCCATGAAAGAGAAAAGAGCATGACCAGCCGTATTGTCAACCAAAGTATCGATATATGGGAGTGGAAAATTATCTTTGGGGCTCGCTCGATTGAGATCCCGGTAGTCAACACACATCCGAACTTTGCCATCTTTCTTTGGAACTGGCACTATGTTTGCTACCCATTCAGGGTACTTGGCCACTTGTAAAAATCCAGCATCGAATTGTTTCTTCACTTCTTCCTTGATTTTTAATAGCATATCTGGTCTCATCCTTCGAAGTTTTTGCTGAACAGGCTTGTATTCCGGCTTTATTGGTAGCTTGTGCATCACAATGTCAGTCTCCAACCCCGGCATATCTTGATAAGACCAAGCAAACACATCCCTATATTCCCGAAGAAGGCTTATAAGACCATCTCTTATTTTGGTGAGAGTGAAGTACCAATTTTAACTTCCTTTATATCCTCTTCTGTTCCCAAATTTATTGTTTCAGTTGTCTCTTTGTGGGGCAATATTTGTCTATCTTCTTGCTCCATCATTCTAACAAGCTCAGAGTTTAACTCACATTCCTCTTCCTCTTTATAACCCTCAGATTCTTTGAGACACATGTCATTTTCAAAATCAATTTGTGGTTCAAAAGTACCGTTACTCGAACAGTTGATATCTGAAGACCTGCGAATCAAAAAGGAGTATATTTGGCTGTGGACAAGAATTTTATCTAATATTTACCAAGAGAATAATTATCAATAAAGAATAAAGAATACTCAAGAAATGAATAAAATACTTGCTAAGATTAGAATGAAAGAAGAACACTGTTTCATTAAAGCAATGACAAATAACAATTTGTCTTTTACAAAAGCCCTATTATATTTGGGTCAAAAGGAGACAGATTTGTTATTATGCATTACTTTGAAGAGTGCTTATAGAACACAGGGAGTTCTTCAACAGTGTAATTGTTCAAAACATAGCCAGGAGGACACGGACGGATTGATGCCAATGAGCATTCTCCAGTAGAATCATCTGTGATAACGTTGATGCTCAGGCTTCCCAATAAATCTTCAACAAATTTTATATCTTCACTATCCCATGACTGTTTCAGCGTGTCAATCACAAATCCTCCAGACACAAAAGATTTGGAGAGAGGCGGAATGACCATGGGTCCCCAAACAAGGTCTTCTCTCTTTACTCTTGCCTTCCTCCTTTCTTTAAGCTTTTGTGCATCTTTGACTTTATCATGGTACGTTGGTTTGTATCCGAGACCAAAATAATTTCTTTTAGGAACTGGAGCCGGCCCTTCAGTGATGCCTTGCAGTTTCTTCCCCAAGCCTTTCCCCACCTTTGCTCCTCTAGCTAATGTCTCCTTTAATTGCATCTTTGTATTTTTTGAAAGATGAGGACTGGGAATTCTTTTGCCTTCAGAGATAAAAGTAGCATTAACAAATTCCAAGGACTGGAAAGAGGACTCTAGTGCATTTTCATCTACCCCTACATATGGTGCATCTGTAGTGATAGAGGCAATGATGTCTTCTTCCGCCTTGATGGTCACCAGAGTCCCATCAACAATGAATCGGAGCTTTTGGTGAAGGGAGGAAGGAACTGCCCCAGCCATGTGAATCCAGGGTCTCCCCAGCAAGCAACTATAACTCGGATGGATATCCATGACAACAAAATCTACTTCAAATGTTGTAGGGCCAATTCTGATAGGGATAATCATCTTCCCCATTATTTTGCGTTCTGTCCCATCAAATGCCCTTACAGCATTGCCACAAACCCTCATTTGTGATACATCCACAGGAAGTCTATTTAGAGTGGCGAATGACATAACATTCAAGGCCGATCCGTTGTCAATTAACACCCCTGAGACGATGACTCCTTTGCAATGAGCCGTAATGTGTAAAGCCTTGCCCCTGCCTTTTCCTTCTTCAGGTATTTCGTCATCATAAAATAAATAAAATTATCTGCATTAATATGATTTACCATCCTGTCCACACGTTCCACTGGTATATCCTTCCCTACAAAAGTTTCATTCAGCACTTTGATCAGAGTATTTCGATGTACTTCCGAATGCAACAGTAGAGATAACATTGAAATCCGCGCTGGGGTCTTATGAAGCTGTTCCACAATATTATACTCGCTGTGTTTCAGAAACTTTAAAAATTCCTGAGCCTCCTCAATCTTAACAGGCTCATTCAATTTATCATCAGGATCTTTAATAACCACATCTCTTGCTTTATCAGCCTTTCCAGGAGCATAGCATCTTCCACTCCTGGTGAAAAATCCAACTTCAGCAACCTCTTCCTCCTTACTCTCAGGAGTATTAATTTGGCATGTATAGTCCCAGGGAACACTCTTGTTACTCTTGTAGGTAAAAGGCGCAGGGGTTTTGATCACCACCCTAGATGTTATACTTCCACTGCTGGCCTCGTAATTTGGTTTCGATATGACCAGGACAGGCTTTTTTAAAATCTTTTCAGCTTTCCTTGAATTTTCTTCAGAAGCGCAGATATATCTTTCATTCTCACTCATTCTTTCTTCATAGAACTGCAACTCCTGCTTGTTCATTAATTCTTGGACTATTTGCATGAATTCTTGACAGTCTTGAATTTGATGACCATTTTCACCATGGTATTCACAAAAGATTTCTGTCATTTCCGTTGAGCATTCATTTCTAGGGCTCAACAACCCTCTCTCCTTTATTTGAGCATATACCCACTTCAGTGGTGTTCTTACTTCTTCAATTCTCCTTTTAATTTTCTGATTTTTCTCAATAGCGTTCACTCCCTGATTCTGATGATTTGGAAGCGGGTTTGCAGCAACACAGGGTGCTTCAGAATCATTAAAGGACACCACCTTTCTCTTGATCAGATCTTCAACCACTCTTTTGAAAGCGAGACACTTTTCAATGTTATGTCCTTTGAGATTTGCATGATATTCACATGTCTCATTTTCGTTGAACCATTTTGGATAAGGTGGTTTAATTGGATCAATGAATTTTGGTGACACTACGTGAGCTTGGACTAATCCATGGAAGAGCTCACTGTAAGTAATTGGTATGGGAGTGAACGTCATCCTTTCATTGTTATGCTCGCGCTTAGTCTCTCCTTGGGATGAAGAAGAATTTCCCATCTTCTGCTTACTCACAGAGAAATTTACATTATTCACCTCTCCTTCTTTCCTTTTCACATAGGGTTTCTTTGCAGGAGTTTGGCTACCGACAATCTGCCCCTTCTTTAATGCTCTCTCGATCATCTCTCCGCACATCACGATATCAGAGAAGCTCTTAGTTGCCACCCCTAACATATGATCAATATAAGGAGATTTTAACGTATCTATAAACATGGTTATAAACTCCCTCTCAATAAGTGGTGGGTGTACTTGAGCAGCAATATCCCTCCAGCGCTGAGCGTACTGTCGGAAGGTCTCATTATGCTTCATCTCCATATTTTGGAGAGTAACACGATCAGGCATCATATCGGTAACGTGTTGATATTGTTCTTTAAACGCATTGGCCAAATCCTTCCAAGACCCTATTTTAGCTCGGGTTAATTGGTTATACCATCTGACAGCTGACCCCGTTAAGCTGGCCTGGAAACAGTGAATTAATAGCCCATCATCCTTCACAAATCCTGTCATTCTTCGACAAAACATGGTCAAGTGAGCAACATGACAAGTTTTCCCATCATACTTTTCAAATTCTGGCATTTTGAACTTTGGTGGTAATACTAGGTCTGGCACAAGACTCAATTCCTCTGCATTCATTCCGTCTTGAGAACCCTGCTTTCCCATTTCTTTAAAAAACCCTTTGCACCAGTCCTTTAAATGCTCTGGTACTTCCGTTTTAGGTTTCTCCATTTCCTCAGGATCTACATCAATATACTCATAAGGACTGTTTTGAGGGTTAGTCGTGGCCATTTGAACCTTTACCGCTGAAGACCCTGCAGGATGCTCAACTAGCTTTTCAGGTGAGATAACTAGTCTCGGGGTAGACTCCTGCCTAGAAACTTCAACAGGGGCAGTGCTTGGTTCTTTAACTGTTTCAGTACGTAACCCAGACATCTTGGTCATCATCTCATTCATCATATTAGCCTGGCTTTGCAGGATTTGATCTATAATTGACTTTTGTGACTGATCCATCTTTGCCTGCCATTCTTGTTGTATTCTTAGTAAATCTTCTTGCATTTCCTTCTTTAATTGATCAAGCTTGGCATCCATGGCTCTACTTCGCGTGTGATAAGGATTGGAGTTTTTACTTGCCAGAATCGTCTGTCACATAACCCTTCGGAAATTAATTTTATTGTTCTTTTAAATTCGAATGTATATTATTGGTAATGTGCTATAAATGATACATTTTATTGGTGATGCTTTATAAATGATGAATTTACTTATGCATAATGAATGATGCAAGTATGAAATGCAAATAAAAGGCGTTGACCCAAGCAGTAACCATTCGGAAATACTTTCATTGGATAAAAAGTTCCACTCATTACAAAGGAGTTTATTACATATAAGGCCTAGCCCTCAGACTCAGCTCTACAATTTCATTCATAATGGCGATGATCTCCCTTGTATATTCAGAAACCGGATTTGTGCGCAGTTGGATGATCTCCGCTCTATTGGCTAATTCATTCATGTACCGAGCCACTTCACCCATTTGAGCAATAGCTTCCCCCATCATGCGCTCGCGTTCTTCTACCAAGGATCGATAATGCTCATATGTATTTTCCCATCCCTTATTGATGCGTTTGATTTCTTTTTCTAGATTGGTAATATGAATTCGACATTTCTGGAGTTCACCTTTCAATTCTCTGATTTCCTTCTGGAAGGATTTGTTTTCTTCGAGAGCAACTCTTAGGTCCACTGAAGCGGGAGGAACTTGCACTTGCAGAAGGGATTGCTCAAGGTTTGATACATGACTTTTGAGCTCATCATTCATAGCTTGAGATTGGTTCATCTCCTGTTCGAATCTCATCTGTAATTCTCCCATTTCCCCCGTGAGCTCATCTACTTGCTGACTTTTTGTAGAGAATCTCTGCATCCACGATCCAATCTCTGCCTGTTTTCTATCGAGGATTCGATTCCATCCCTGTCTCTCAGACCACATCTCTTCTTTCTTTCGCTTTCTATCTTCTTCGAGCTCTAAAATTCTTCGATCTTTGTCCTCAAAGTCCTCAATTATACTGTTCATCTCAGTTTTTAACCCCTGGACTTGATTCTTTTCTTCTTCTAATTCTTTCAGGCTGACTTCTTTTTCTTCATGGAGTTTTTGAACTCTACGAGCCTCAACTTTATACTGCTTGATCAATTCCTTTTTATCGGCCTTTAGCTCGCATACTTTTGCTTTTCCAGCTTCTATCTTCTTGATCTGACACTTGTTCTCAATTTCCAGACTTTTGATTCGCCGTCTTGCAGCTGCTAATTCTCTGGATCCAAGTCTCTTTCTCACTTGCTGCACCATTTGATAATCCTTTTTTAAGTCTTCTAAATCGGCTTCCACCTCCTCTTTCCGTTCTCTCATCATTATAAACTGTCTGGCATGAAATTCAGCCTCAATAGTCAACATGAAGTTTTCTCTCTCCATCTCTTCTATTTTCTTGGAATCTTTAGCCTTTTCCATTTCAAACTCAATTCTTTGGATTTCCAAATTCGAAGGGATATTTCTGATTTGTTCTTCTATTGACCTTGATCCCTCTCCAGATGTTAAAGGTATCTTATCATTTACCCTCCTGATTCTCCAGGCTTCATAATCAGGCGTCAAGATAACATCCGCTCCAATTACTTTAGTCCTAAAAGTCATCCTCCAGGAATCAGCCACATCTTTGATCTTCTTTCTATAATTGCCTTCTTTATAATCAAATTCAGCACCAGTCAACCCATGAGTCACAGGAACAAACTGTCGGGCACCGTACTGTCTCAATATCAACAAAGGAGCGTATCCCACTCCTCCCCATAGTCCCAGTAATATAATCCAGTCCAAATCTCCACACTTGAACAAGATTTATGTATGCATCAGCCACGGTGTTCGCCATGCTATGTTTTGACTCTGTAGATTCCGGAAGAAATCAATCCATTGATCTTTCTGAGATACTTCAGGCCACTCCTTCGTAAGGTACTCAGCAACAGGAGAATAATCTTTCAAAAAACGATTATAGTTGACTTTTTCTTCCTTCCAGAAATGGCTTCTGATCCACACAGTAAGCAATTGAGCACAGCCCATAAAACGACCTCCCCCTAACCTTCTACATATATTCAAAGATCGAAAAGTTTCAGCAAGAATCGCATGGACTGGATTCACCTCTCTTCCTAACTTCTCAACCAAATCGACTACTGCTAGCTCGATCAGCCCCAAACATTTTGGAAAGATTACCAAACCATATATACCCAAAGCAAATACATCTCTACGCACGTTTTCATCTACGTGTGCTTCAGCTATCTTTTGTAAGTGAGACCACGGCACTCCCTCACTTTCTCCCTTGCGTTGCAAGCGATCATTTACCCATTTGTCGCTTGTGCCCGAGATCTTTGCAAGCTTTGACTTAAAAGAAGGCCCTTTTATCGATCGGGAGTAAACTTTGTCTACTTTAACGCTTGGCAAATTCAACAGAAATTGGTATTCCTCGAGGGTTGGAGTCATGTCCTCTCGGTTGAATGTGAAACAACTATAGGCCGGATTCCAAAACTGTATTATGCTTCGTATGAGAACCGGATCTACCTTCACGTATATCAGATGAAATATATCCCCATAAGTCTGCTGAAAAGCTTGCCTCTCAATAAGATTCCAACTTTCCCAAATTGTTTTCAATCCCTGAAGCTCATTCTGTTTTAAAGAAGCTGGTATATAATCAGACAGATCTGACACGTAGTTCCCTGATAGACTATCTCCCTGCTCTTTCTGCTTGGCTTCGGACCAGTTCCTTACATCTGATGGATTCACTTCTTTGTTTAGGAAACTCCTTTCCATCGTGAAAGTCTTTCCACTTTATCGATACTCACAGATCAATCGCCTTTTCTAATGATATGTCTATGCAGTATGAAAAAATAAACAAAACAAACAAAACAGTTAGTCAAAACAATTGTATAAATTTAACATAAAAAGATATATAAAACAGGAAATAATCTATTCTATTTATGTATTATCTACCCGAATAATATTCCTCAAAAAGGGTCCTACCCGAACATGCTCTCTACCCTCCTAAATTAATTAAATTCTAACTGCACCTAAATTCTATTTCACATGCTTTAACAGAATAAATCTATTCTACACACTCAAAAATAAATAAATAAAATAAAATAAAAAGGTTAGAGGGTTTCTCCATTGTGTACGCTTATTTTGGGTACCTATTGACGGACAGAGGTTCAGTATGACTCTACCTAGTGTGACCGTTCTATGGTTCACTATATGCATGGTTTCAGCTCTAACAGGAAAAAAGGGACTCGAATTGTCCTTGATGTCGGTGCCCCCTTGGGCTACCAAACCCTCAATCCTCACCAATTACAGGTTTCAAACGGACCGAGTTCAATTCGAGGGGATTCACTGCCTTATACCCATACGAGGAATAAATTCCTACGAAGGTATAAGGTATGTATCCCATGGGTTGTTTGCTAAAACTCATACGAAGAATAAATTCTTACGAGAGTAAAGCAAACACCCTAACTAATTTGGATCGAAGCTCATGTCTAGAGCTCGTGTTATGCTAATGAAAGTGATGTGTGTGAGGAGAAACAAACAAACCTTTGACTCAAAAAAAAAAAAAAAAACAGGGAAAAAAAAAATAACACCCAACGAGAACTAAGAAATATCTGGAAAAAAACAATTAAAATGTTAGTATATAAAAATAAAGAGATAAAATAATAAATAAAAATTCAATACATAGATCATAGTTTTACTAAAGATTCGAACTTATAATTTCCACCATAACGACCATATATAAGCGACCGACAGCCTGACTCTCTAGTAATCCCCAGTGGAGTCGCCAAGCTGTCATAACCATTTTTAGGTAAAACAATTAAATATTATTTTAAAAACGATTATGACTTTAATAAAAAAAATTGGTGATTATGGATTAATTAAAATTAAATTGAAAATGAGTCGCCATCGACCTTTGGGTTAGGTAGGTCGAATACCTAAAAACGTCTTTTAAAACAATTTTAAGAAAAATAGTTTTATAAGACAAAAATTTGATCTACGTTACCAAAGATTCATTTAAAACAGGTTCGGGAGTCGGTTACATGTGGGGAAGGATAAACACCCCTCACAACGCCCAAAATCGGTACTTAGTCGCTTATATATCGTCGTAAATGATAGAATTTAAAGTTTGAATCAGAAGTAAAAATATGATTTATTTATTGAATATTTGTTAAAATAATAGAAATACTTCACTTGGTAAGAAATCTCAAGATTTGCAATCCTCCAACGGGAAAGCTATCTCATCTATTTCTCATCTATAAAGTATATTCTATCTTTGAATTACTACCAATAATATCGACAAGAGTATAAATAAATTATACTTAATTTATCTAAAACATGTATTGTTAATATTAACATAGAGATCATTAATACAATAAGAATTATAAAAATGATATATCAACTAAGATCTATTCGTTGAATATTAGTTAAAATAAAAGAAAAAAACCCTTTTCTCGACAAGAATCCCGAGATTTGCAATCCTCCGTCGGGAAAGCTACCTCGTCTATTTCTTATTTGTAAAGAATATTTTCTCTTTAATAAAAAATAATATCAAAAATTGACATAAATGCATCATATTTTATTTTTCCAAAACATACATCACTCATATTAAGATTTAATGAAGAAATAATAATAAAGATTAAAATTTAAATATTAAACAATATGAACATCAAATAAAATAACAAAAAAAGGAATAACAATAAAAATAATTTTATAAGCTCGTAAAAGGAAGAATTTGCGTTTTTTTTTTTTTTTTATATCATATTCTGTTTGAACGTCGTATAGGATTGCATCACTTCGACCAAGCGATGCTTTCCACACCCATTCTACAAATCGTTGTTCTTGAAAATATTCTAGTGAAATTAAGTAGTGAATAAATAATAACCAATCAATAAGTAAATAGGCTAAGATTAGAAACGATGACATACATGTGTGTACAAGCATTAAAAGTACTTAGTAAATAAATTTATTTTTGATACAATATGTAATTTACATACAAATAATACTAGACAAATACAAACATAAATATGGCAAAGTGAAATAAATCATAACATGAAAATAATAAGCAAAACTAATAAAGAGGTGACCAGAATAAAAATATAACAACAGTCGGAACAAATCAAAACAAGTAAATAATATATATAGCGAGTGACCAAATTAAAGATAATAAAACTAAAGTGCCAAAATGAAATAAACAGAACAAAGGAAACCGGGGAACTAAAATGTGAGACACGATAATGTATTAGGGGTTTAACGTAATTTTGCCCAAACAAATCATGACCAGTTTATAGAAACGCTCAAATGTACAGGGGCCTAAGCGTGATTAACTGCACAAATTTGGTGACTGATCTAAAAAATGAGATAATGAAGTGGCTTAAACATAAATAAACTAAAACTTTTATAGACCAATATAAAGAATGGCAAGAAGATAAGTGACGCTATGTGTGATTAAACCAAAATTGATACAAAAACAAATCCTTTTCCCCTGATTCAATTTATGCGAGACTTTAACATTCCCTGCTTATCTTCTTCCTCTCACAACACACATCTCCTTGGCTTCTCTTCCACTCACGGTTGGGGACCTTGAAGTCCCAAAACCCGCGCCACCTCGGCCACCCTAATGGGTGGCCACTCTACTTCAACCGAGACCTACAAGGTATGGGAACACCACTAAGACAGCCCCTAATCTCAACTCACTCCACCCCCCTCGATCGAGAACTAAACAACGAACCAACACCTTACGCGGTGGCTCCGACCAACAAACCATGCCACCCTCTCTCCGATGACACCATTTTCCCGACGAACACCAAAGCAAGGTAACCTAACTCTCTATCTATCTTAAATAATTTTTAAACGTATAAATACATGAAAATAAAGAACAAAATTAGAATCTAAACTATATTTGGTTACATTGCATGAATTTAACAGATAAACAAGCATGTAAAGAAAAGGGCTAGAATACCTTTGCTTGCTTGAAGATTTCGATCTGTTTTTTTTTTATTTTCTGTTCTGCTTTCGATTACTAAAAAAGGGTTCTTGTTACAGCTTTCTTTTAATCGGTTTTTCCCCCTCCCTGTACATAGTTTGGTTGGGTTCTTTTATATACCCATTACAAATACTAATATAAATTTGATGTTGCTTCTTGTTGATGTGTTTGGTGCCATGATTTAAGGGAGCTGACATGTTGCAGTAAATGTAGCAGGGCATGGGTGAGGTGTGGTGTTGGCGTGGGGTGCTGTGGAGCAGGGCATGGGTTGTGCATGGGGGACATCAATGTATGGAAGCTATGTAGGGACCAAAAATTGGTTACTACACTATCATTACCGTCTTTCACTACGAATTTTCTCGAATCCAGGAGTCGTGCAACCGGCTCCTCTGCTGCATTTCTCTATGTACCCGAAGACCAAACAACGGCTTTGGTGCCATTCATAATTGAAAGAACTCCTCTGTCATTGATACTCAAAACTCCCGAGGCATCAGAAACTGAAGCTTCCCTATTGGCTACCCACACGACAGTCCCGGTCGATATTTTCTTGTACCAAATTCCTAGATATCGACTCTTAGAACTCCCGGGACTGAAAAATCAGAGCTCAAAGGTTCCACCAGCGGACACAAGAGTTTCACCATCTTATAGTGTTGAGTGCCAAAGCTGTCGTAGTAAAGAAGTGAAACAAACACAGAACAAGCACCATTAAGAAGGCTTCTTTTCGGTTGACTAATGCTAATGAAACTTGGCTATTGTCTATTCAAGAAACCATGGATAACTTGGAAAAAATTACAACCAAAAAGTAGGATAGTTTGTCTTTTCTAACTCCAACTCCTTGCGTCAACTCTTTTTCATTTTAAAGATAATTGATGCAAACTATCCTACTTTTCTTGAATCCACAGTAGCCAAGTTTCAGTAGCATTACTCAACCTAAAAAGAAAAGTAAAAACGAAATAAACTAGAAAAGTCGCTTCTTTGACAATAACATTTTATCGAACACTTGGTGTGCTCGCAGAGATGTCAAGGAAACCTCTTGGAAACCCGTCGTTGTATTCATAATGCAACCACGTTTTGTCATGTCAATTATATCAATAAACAAGATCAAGCATCCCGTTCCTTACAGAATATCTTAAGTTGCATATGCTGTGCTAGAGTAATATGTCGAACCTAGGTCAGCTCGGGTAGTATTTTTGAAATTTGATTTTTAAAAATGTTATTAAAATATTTATTTAAATGTAATTTAAAATTTAACTCTTTAAGATTGCTATTAAAAATAAGTTTAAAAAGATAAAATATCTATTATAGCCTTATGTTATAAATTTAAAATATAAAATTTAAATTATATTTACACTTACTAATACTATAATTTATAAAATATATCAACTTCAATTATAATAAAAATATAAAAATTACTTTAAGATAACTCATTAATAATATAAACCATGAATTTTAATACTATTAATATTTTCATATAAAACTATGAATTGTATTTAATTTTAAGTAATTAAAATAAATTATTAATTAATAAATTATTTTTTAAAGATGTTACTATTAAATTAATAAAATATAAAATTAAAATTAAATGACGCGATAAAAATATAATTTACTTCCAAACGTAAAATTGAAAATGAAAAACTAAAAGTATTAGATTTTAAGGCTGGTTTGAAACTACCATTTTTACTGTAGTTTTTTTATTATTTTTTATCTGTTTAATAATTATTTTACAGTCAAAACAGATTTTTTTAACTAAAAGTGTTTTTCAAGCATGCCAAACGGACACATAGTTCCTCACAATCATGGAGGCTCATGCTATTGTTAGCCCAACCATGCGACGTATCAGGCAAATTTAGCATAGTGGGCTTAAAGAACCTATCTTTACCATCACAATTTAAGGCTGTCACCCTAATACATCCATCAGATGATCTACAGAACCCGGATCTCCGGAAGTAATCGCTTTTGACACATAGCCTTCAAGGCATGCACAGGAGGAGACTTATTGGTTGTGCAGGTAGCATATGATATGGTCCACAAAAAGGCATATATTGCAGATTGGTCTGACAGAGCCGTCGAGAAAACCTCCCAGTCCTATTTTTTCTTGTTCCATATCGAATGTTGTACAGCACCTAATGCACGAACTAACTGGCCTATGTAGTAAATACATTGTTGTTATTCTTTGAGGGCATGAGTTTGAGCAACATAGATGATAGGGGTATGAACGTTTAATGTCAAGAGGTTTAGAGTTGTCTTTGAACAAACACAATAGACCTCCATGCTATTCAAGACACAGTCATGAAAATACAGAATTTTGTTCGAAACCAAACTGAAATATACTTTAAAAGGGCTTTATTTGGTGATATTTTTGAATGCCAAACTACTCTCGACTTCTGCGCCATAGATAACCACTGTTGCTGACAATACAAAGCAGAAAATTTTATAAAGTTATGAACTTCTTTTTCATTAAGGCAACTAGGAAGCATCTATCGTGGCACGAATGATGTAATAGTAGACTCATATATTGAGAATATTTCATTAGCGTCGACCGTAAGAAGGTTTCTTTCGATGAAAAACCCGGGCTGCTTCGGTTGGGAAGTATACTCTCACCGCACAACATTAGCAGCACCAGTGACATGTTTGGTCTGTCTGCGGGGCGTTGTTGCACACATAAGAGAGCTACATTGATGCGTCTTAACACTTCAGTTTCATCGTAGGAGTCGACCAACCCGGTGTCGAGTAGTTCTAATGGCCTCTTTTCCATCCATAATCTCCATGCCTGAAAATTTGGAACCAAAAATGATAGTCATATTAATGTTTGGAACAGAAAAATCCACAAACTGTTGTTCTGCCTTGATGTCTTACATGTCCAAGAAGGTTATGGTCATGTTCCGGGTGGGAAAATCCCCTGTTTTTCTTTCCTGCTATTATCTCCAGAACCAAGACTCCGAAGCTGAAGACATCAGATTTCATCGAGAAAAGCCCGTCCAAGGCATACTCAGGTGACATATAACCACTGCAAGAGAAAATTTTAGATTGCAAGTTTAAAAGCAACATGGAATAATGCACCAGACAAATCTTGCGTATGTGTATATACATACAAAGTTCCAACTACTCTTTAGTATTGGCCTGAGACTGATCCACTCCAAACTTCCTAGCCAAACCGAAATCCGAAATCTTTGGGTTCATGTTACTATCAAGTAATATGTTGCTTGCTTTGAGATCTCTATGGATGATCCTCAACCTAGAGTCATGATGAATATAAAGAATCCCTCTAGCAATTCCATCGACGATATGCATTCGGCTATGCCAGTCCAGTAGCTTGCTTCTCGTTTTATCTGCAACCAAAATATGAATGACACAAGACCCTATGCGGTGGCCAAAACTAAACTCATCGAAACAAGTTCTGAGACAGTAGGTTCAAACCGAAAATAAAGTAGTCCAAACTTTTGTTAGGCATATACTCATAAATCAACATCCTTTCATCTTTGCTGATGCAGCAACCAAAGAGCTTTACAAGATTGTTATGCTGAAGTTTAGTAATCAAGGTTACTTCATTTTTAAACTCTTCTACTCCTTGACCCGAATTCTTTGAAAGTCTCTTGACTGCTATTTCTTGCCCCTCAATCAATGTACCCTTAAATTTGTAATGTTGAAAATGTTTAAATGTTGACTAGTGAGTGAAATATAATTCTGAAAATAGAACTTATTACCTTGTAAACAGGACCGAAGCCTCCTTGTCCCAGCTTGTTGTTGCTGGAGAAGTTATTAGTTGCAATAGCTACAGTTGCAAACTCCAATACAGGCAACTCTAAATCTTCCTTTCCATGTTCACCTGGTTGCCATTGAATTAGTATGAGATGCATTGACAATGATTATAAAGCTGGATTTGTATACCTGTTTTCCTACGCTTTATCTTCCAAAGATACAACGCCAATGCTAGCATCGTTACTCCGCTGGTTATTATGACAGAGGCGACTATGATTCCAGCCATTTGCTTCTCTGTTAGCTTTCCTTTGCCTTGAATATGATCTGAAAGAATTGACTAATTATCAGTCGAAAAATGGTTTGGAGTTTGAAGTTTGAACACATCTTCCAATTTCATTGATCTGTCTAAATGGAAAAAAAGAGAACATTACTTAGATTAGAAGAGGCTAGCCTGATATAAAGGTCTTGTCCACCCGCACTGAATTCTGACATGTCGATCAGGTCTCCGAACCACAACAAGCAGCCATGGCCTCCGTCTCGGATATCTAAATTAGAATAGGCAGTGCAAGAGCAATTCTTTAAACATAATTTCTCGCAGTCCTTAAGGTCAATGCTAATATCTGCCCAAGATTTCGAAGTGTCCGGTATTTCTAGTCCAGTTTTCTTGTGAAAGCTATCTCCACCATCACATGCCAATCGCGTCCTTCGAGTACATCCATCTGACCAATCTACCGAACTTAAATCCGGCGAAGATGCTGATCTGCTCTTGAACCCTTCCAAGCATTTACATGGAGGAGTTTCAATTGTGTTGCAGGTAGCATATGATCCACAACGGGCATAGATCGAACACTGGTCCCCTTGTGGTTCAGAGAAAATCTCCCAGTCATGTTTTCTCTCGTTCCATATGGAGTACTGTATTATACCTGATGGATTCAATAAGTACCTGGAAAAGATCGAACTGTTTCGAGTCTCGTGTTTGTAATAGACCTCGTTCTTGTTCAAGACAAACTCATAAGAATATACTGGATTAACTTTTTTCCTGGATCTTCTTGAAAAATAAACACCATCCCATGATCCTCCTCTAGACAGTATTGCAGGTCCCTTCTTAAGAACCAACTGTGGTACCCCACGAGGATCAATCCTGATAGTATATAGGCCTGGAGCAGGATCCTCATCATTTTTCCAGGACGATAGATGCCTGTCGAAACCGGTGATGAAGTTTCTTCCGAGCTTCATACCTGGTAGAAATGTATCACAAGGATAGTCAAAACTTCGCCAAAGAAAGCTTTCCGGATCGCTATCATTTCCGTCTTTCACTACGAAGTTTCCCGAATCCAGGAGCTGTGCAACCGGCTCCTCTGCTGCTTTTCTGGATGTATTGGAAGACCAAACAACGCCTTTGGTCCGATTCATAATTGAAAGAACTCCTCTGTCATTGATACTCAGAACTCCTGAGAAATCAGAAACTGAAGCTTCCCTGTTGGCTACCCACACGACAGTCCCGGTCGATATTTTCTTGTACCAAATTCCCAGATATCGACTCTTCGAATTTCCGGGACTGAAAAATCCGAGCTCAAAGGTTCCACCAGCGGACACAAGTGTTTCACCATCTTTAATGGACTGCCCTGCACTTATAGTGCTGAGTGCCAAAGCTTTTGTAGCAAAGAAGTGAAACAAACACAGAACAAGCACCATTAAGAAGGCTTCCATTTTGTTTGCAACAGCATATCTTTGGCTGTATCGTTTTACAAGTTTTCCATAGTTTCTTGAATCGAAAATACCCTCGTGTATGATCAGATAAACGGTTGAAAAAAAAAAACGTGAAAACAGAAATAAAGTAGAACAGTTGACTTATCCCAAAAAAAAAAAGTAGAACAGTTGCTTCTTTGACCAAAATTCCGAGGCCAAAGGCATCAGTTTCATTGAGAAAAGTCCATCCAAGGCATACTCCGGTGACATATATAACCCTTCAAGAGAAAATTTTAGATTAGAACATTAAAAAGAGAGACATAATGCAAACAAATACCCCCAACATTTGATAATATATGCAATTTTGTCCCAATTATTTTTTTTTTAAACATTTGACCCCCACGTTTCATTTTGGATCAAAAAGCACCCTCGTTAGATGAAAACTGTTAGTCAACTGACGGTCAACGTCTGAAGTTGACTCAACAAGAACATGTGGAGGGAGATATTGACGTGACATGTCCATATCATAGTAGATTATGACGTGACAGATCATGTAGACTAAATGCTGACATGGCATGTCCACATGTGATGGCACATCAGCAATTTTTAAAAAAATTATTTATTAATAAATAATTATTTTTTACTAAATTAAAAACAGACAATCAGATGCTGTCACATGACATATAGATTTTTTATTAAATTGAGATAGGAGGGATTAAACATCCACAAATTTTAATGCAAACAAATACCCCTAACGTTTGACAATATATGCAATTTTGCCCCTATAATTTTTTTTGGAACATTTGACCCCCATGTTTCATTTTGGGTCAAAAAAACACCCTCGTTGGATGAAAACTGTTAGTCAACTGACGGTCAACGTCTGAAGCTGACTCAACAAGAACATGTGGAGGGAGATACTGACGTGGCATGTTCATATTACAGTAGATGATGACGTGACAGATCCACATAGACTAAATGTTGACATGGCATGTCCACGTGTGATGCCACGTCAGTAATTTTTTTAAAAAAAATTATTTAATAATAAATAATTACTTTTTACTAAATTAATAACAATCAATCAGATGTTGTCACATGACACATAAATTTTTTATTAAATTGAGATAGGAGGGATTAAACCTCCAAAAATTTTAATGCAAATAAATACTCCTAACGTTTGACAATATATACAATTTTCCCCTATTGTTGTTTTTTGGAACATTTGACCCCACGTTTCATTTTGGGTCAAAAAACACCATCGTTGGATGAAAAACGTTAGTCAACTGACGGTCAACGTCTGAAGCTGACTCATCAAGAACATGTGGAGGGAGATGCTAATGTGGCATGTCCACATCATAGTAGATGATGACGTGACAGATCCACGTAGACTAAATACTGACATGGCATGTTCACGTGTGATGCCACGTCGACAATTTTTTTTAAAAATTAATTAATAATAAATAATTATTTTTTACTAAATTAATAACAGTCAATCAGATGTTGTCACATGGCACATGGATTTTTTATTAAATTGAGATAGGAGGGATTAAACCTCCACAAATTTTAATGCAAATAAATACCCCTAACGTTTGACAATATATGCAATTTTGCCCTTATTGTTTTTTTTTTGAACATTTGACCCCCACGTTTCATTTTGGGTCAAAAAGCACTCTCGTTGGATGAAAATTGTTAGTCAACTGACGGTCAACGTCTGAAGCTGACTCAACAAGAACATGTGGAGGAAGATGCTGACGTGGCATGTCCCTATTATAGTAGATGATGACGTGACAGATCCACGTAGACTAAATGCTGGCATGGCATGTCCACGTGTGATGCCACATCAATAATTTTTTTTTAAAAAATAATAATAAATAATTATTTTTTACTAAATTAATAACAACCAATCAGATGTTGTCACACGACACATGTATTTTTTATTAAATTAAGATAGGAGGGATTAAACCTCCACAATTGAACCTCGGTCTAAGGAAACATTTAATGTGGGTTGGGTTACCTTACTTCTTTAACAACTCGAAACACTCAACAAGTCCAAGCAATGCATGAACTTGTCTGTCGTAACTGGCTTGGTGAACATATCAACGACATTCTCATCAGTATGTACCTTTTGAAACAAAATCTCTCCAGATGCAACCAACTCTCTGATCTTGTGAAACCTTACATCAATATGCTTAGTTCTAGCACGATATACTTGATTCTTAGCCAAGTGAATAGTACTTTGATTGTCACAAAGTAACTAAACTCCACCTTGCTGAACACCCAACTCCTTCACTAAACCAGTAAGTCATAAAGCTTTTTTTGTTGCTTCAGCCGCTGCCATGTATTCAGCTTTAGTTGTAGATAATGCCACAACATATTGAACAATGGACTTCCGACAAATAGGCCCTCCACCAAGAGTAAAGACATACCCTGTCGTAGATATTCTATTATCCAAATCACCCGCATAGTCTGAATCCACATATCCTACAACCAAAGGATTATCTCGCTGACTACCAAAAACAATTTCATGTCCCACAGTGCCCTTTAGGTACCTAAAGATCCACTTGACTGCTTCCCAATGTTGTTTACCAGGTTTAGACATGTACTTACAAACTTGACTAACAACATGAGCTAAATCAGGATGAGTACATACCATTGCATACATCAAGCAACCAACAACATTATAATACAAAACTTTTGTCATATCTTCAGCTTCCTTATCTGTCTTAGGGAACTGTTATGATGAAAACTTAAAGTGATTCGCCAATGGAGTGCTCACTGGTTTTGCGCTGCTCATCGCAAACCTTTCTAGCATTTTCTCAACATAACCCCATTAAGATAGCCACAGTTTCCTTGAGTCTCTGTCCCTACAAATTTTCATTCCAAGAATTTTCTTCGCATCACCTAAATCTTTCATATCAAATTTCTGACTCAATAAAGTTTTCAAACAGATAACATCATACATGTTCTTCGCAACAATTAACATATCATCAACATACAGTAAAATAAAAATAAAAGAACCATCATCAAGGCTCTTAACATAGACATAACAATCATACTCACATCGCTTGTAGCCAATCTTGATCATATAGGAGTCAAACCGTTTGTACCATTGTCTCGGAGACTGTTTCAACCCGTACAAAGATTTCTTCAATCTGCAAACTAAATATTCGTTTCCAGGTTGAGTGAAATCTTCAGACTGTTACATGTAGATCTGCTCCTCTAAATCATCATGCAAAAAAGCAGTTTTAACATCCATCTGCTCTAAATGCAAATCCCAACTAGTCACCAATGCAAGTACTGCTCGGATTGAAGTGTGTCTGACCACATGAGAAAAAATTTCATCATAATCAACTCTTTTCTGCTGTGAAAAACCCTTTGCTACCATACGAACCTTGAACTTCTCCCCCTCTTTTTCTGTTACTGATTGTTTCTTCTTATACACTCATTTACAACCAATAGGCTTCTTACCCTCAGGAAGGCAAACTAACTCCCATGTACGATTGTGATTCAAAGACTTTATCTCCTCAATCATGGCAACCATCCACTTGTCGTTTTCCTGACTAGTAACAGCATCATTAAAGTAATTGGATCATCACTGCTAACAATAACTGTAAAAGAGACTAAGTCTTCAAAACCCAATCTGTTTGGAGGCTTTATATTCGTCCGTCTTACCCTGTCTCTGGCGAGACTATAATCATGCAAATCAATCGTAGCGAAACCACCAGAAGTCGGTTGAGAAGTTTCTATTTTCTCAACTTGAAATTGCTCGAAATTCACCACTGTCATGTCTTTCTTCTACTGCAACATGGGATGTTCATCAAAAACAACATCTCTACTGATCACAATTTTCTTCGCAACTGGATCCCATAACTTGAGTCCTTTGACACCTATCTTGTAACCCAGAAAAATGCACTCCTTCGATTTTGCATCAAGTTTGGATCTCTCATCAGCAGGCACATGCACATAAACAGGACAACAAAAAATCTGTAAGTGATCAAAAGTAACATCATGACCACTCCATACCTCTTCTGTAACTTTCCCAGCCAATGATGCCCTTGGCGATCTATTGATAAGATAACACGCCATGTTAACAGCCTCAGCCCAGAAGTGTTTGGGAAGCCCCGCATTCAACCGCAAACATTTGGCTTTTTCCTTTAATGACCTGTTCATCCGTTCCACAACATCATTCTGTTGTGGTGTCTTGCGCATTGTAAAATACCTCTTAATCCAATGTTCCTTACAGAAGTTTAGAAACTGTGAATATGTGTACTCCGTACCATTGTCAGACCGCAAACACTTGATTTTTCGTCCTGTTTGGTTTTCTACCTCAGCTTGAACTTCTCAAAAACGTCAGACTTCTGTTTCAAAAAATACACACAAACTTTCCGTGAAAAAATCGTCAATAAAAGTAACATAATACCTAGATCCACCCAAAGACGATGTCGTGGAAGGCCCCCAAACATCAGGGCACATCCCCCGCATCACGGTACAGGGTTATTTTTATAAATATGTACCAGAGTTTATTTATTATAAAAGGAGATGTAACTAAAACCTATGAGATGTTAAATAAAAATTTTAGTGCCGCCTAGGGCACCGAGGACGTATCCACATTGCTGAATATCGTTAAAATTCTTGTGTTCTTTCCGTTTTCTTTACTCGATTATTCAACAGAAAAATAGTTAAAAAAACTACTTTTAACTAAAATGAAATACTTGATAACTTTATTGAAATCTCAACTTAAAGGAGATAAATAACTCAAAGTAAATAAATAACTCAAAGAAGATGAACTCTTCTTAATAAACGATATTAAAGTGATTTTTAAATTTTTGAATTATATATATATATAGAGTTATTAAATTTAATAATTTATTAATAAATATTTGTTGAGAGATAAAATTTAATAATTTATCATATATATATTTTTATTTGTTTGGTAAGGTGGGGGCCATGGCCCTTTCTAATCCTAACAGTGTCCCGCCATTGTAACAGTCAATTCCATTCTACGCAATTTTAAAGTTTGAATAGAATTGGTCAGATTCATGATTCTCTTTCTACTTGAACAGAAAATTTAATGTCTTGAACCTCTATTTTCCAATAGGACAAGCATTTAATTGGTTTAAAACCCTTGCAAAAGCTAGATAAAAATAGTTCATAGCTGTTTGCTTTTCGAAAGCCATTAATGCAGCAATGAGATGCTCTTCTAGGTGCATGAATGAGACCTCCAGCTTGTGGGATTTGACCCTGAATTCGTAACAAGGCTATCGAGTAGCTGAAGGTCAAATTAATGATAGCAGGGTTGGCCATTGGTTCAAGGCTGGTTGTTTAGGATAAGGTAACATCAAGCTTTCATTGGTAAGCATTAAACAACACTCGCTGGTGAATGTTCAACTCGAAAGTTGTTCATAATTGTGCACAGTTACGCAATGCAAAGAATAGTCAAGAAGACAAATTACAGTCGTGAAGTTTATATTACGGCGAGGGGGGATTCCGTTGTTCAATCTTTACTTACTAATTTCTGACGATTAGATTCGTATTTTCTCGTATCCCCTCCCCTCAGAAAATTCTCGTCATTCCGAAATATGAAATCTTCGGATTCATGTTGCTATCCAACTGAATGTCAACCTGATATGCTCAGTTTGTCAAAACATGATAAGCTTGACTTTTCAATAATGTATAAGCTCCCCAAGTAAATCAGCCAATCAGGAATTTCTATCTTCCTCCAAGCATTGTTATAGTGACTGCGTTTACTGTAGGTAACTCTGCATTATTCAGTGCTGCTATATCCGCGTCCGAACTCTTTTCGGTGAAGAAACCCGGCTCTTTTGGACGAGGCAAAGTCGAGTCTCCATTTGCTGACATAAAATTTACAGATGACATTGTTGGCCTATCCTCAGGAAAACTCTGGCCCACCTGTATGCATCTTAGAACTTGATATTCAACAACCAAATCCTTCAAACATGTATCGATCAGCTTTGGTGTGTTCTTTTTTCCACTTATTATCTCTAGTAAGACCACACCAAAGCTGAAAACATCAGATTTCACTGAAAATATACCCTTTACTGCATACTCTGGAGACATGTAACCACTGCATGACAACATCAATAACATGTTATTTTGGCTTGTTTTAATGG
Organism: Hibiscus syriacus; assembly: GCF_006381635.1. Lineage (NCBI taxonomy): Eukaryota > Viridiplantae > Streptophyta > Magnoliopsida > Malvales > Malvaceae > Hibiscus > Hibiscus syriacus. The sequence continues at coordinate 337,506 of NW_024063066.1, forward strand.
CTGTCATCACAGTTCGTTGTACTTACAACGTTCTGGCGACTCTCTTAGTTTCCGAGACTTTGTCATCGCTTTCGAAAATTCTTTCCAAGCAGAAGTCATAAATTTTAGGGTTAAAGTCATTGTCTAGCAAAATATTACTAGCTTTGAGATCTCTATGAACAATATGAAGCTTAGAATCTTGGTGGAGATAGACATGTCCTCTCACCATCTGTATAAGAATGTTGAAGCGCTTCTGCCATTCCAATAACACTCTTCTGTTGTTATCTGCACATTGGTTTGCTCAACTTATTAATCTCAAAAAACAATGGTGTAAACCACAAAAGAATGAAAGGGTCAAGAGGGGGCTAAACCAAATATGAAATAATCCAAGCTTTTGTTCGGCAAATATTCGTATATCAAAAGCCTCTCATCTCCTTTAATACAGCTTCCACAAAGGCCAACAAGATCTCTGTGTGAAGTTTTGCAATCAAAATTACTTCATTCATGAACTCTTCAACGAATCAACGCCCTGTCCAGAACTGCTGGTGGATAGCCTCTACAGCGTTCTTTCTTGTCCGGTCGGAAGGACACCCTGCATGGTTGTTATATGACACATATATGTGTTAAATAGCCTCTTCATCGAAATTGTCTTACAGAGAAGACCATTCAAAGGACATTGAATACCCTGAGTGCTGATACTTACCTAGCTCTTAAGATGGAACTCTTATAAAGATATCTGATCCCTTGCTTTCTCCGGACACCTTGATGACATCGATTAGGTCCCCGAACCACACCAGGCAACCACCATTGGGTTTAACCTGTACATAGAACAATTCTTCAAGCAGTTTATTTCACATTCCTTAAGATTCAGACTTTCATTTCCATTATGGCAATCTGATAGTCCTTTTCTAATATTAAGTTTGGTACTGTAGGAGCACCACCGAAGTAAACTCCATTCCAAGGCCCGGTTCGGAGCCTTTTAGCCAACCCACTGCTAATGACTAAATAAGGTAAGCCATGAATGTCAAGTCTGAAAGTAAATTTTACTGATAATGGATCATTCGAACTTTTCCATGACGAAAAGGACCGTTCTAATCCAGTCTTTAAGTTCTTTCCAAGCTTCAAGAGGCTTCACAATTTTATATATATATATATATATATATATATCAACCATAAATATTTAAAAAAGTTAAATAAAATTCAAATAACTTAAGCAATATATAGAAAAATCTGGGATTTCAACGTAACTAGGATAATATTGGGTACACCCCCTTAAACCACAAACTCTTAGTTGATTTTTGATGTTATTTGTATTATTCAAAAAAAATTATGGCGAAGATGTTTTAAGGAAATTGCATTGAGACTTCCTTTTGTCTTCAGATAATGCAAACGAAAGAACAAATGCGAAGTTACCTCGGATGTGTTTTCGTTTTCCTTCTCGTTTCAATAATGTGCCACTTACATCACACCATTTTTCATTTTATTTAAAAATCAAACATTTATTTATCCCAAAAAATATTTTGAACTAAATTATTATTAACAATTAAGTTAGATTTTATTATAAGTTTAGTGGTCGAAGATTTTTTTTTGGTAATTGATTTTATTTGTTGAAGTAATGTTTATTTTAAGTAAAAAATCTTATTTGAATAAGAATTTTTTGTGACTAAATATTTAGCTTTATAAATAGAGATTATATATTATCTTTAGGGTTATGTGAGAGAATTATTTTAGAGAGAAGTAATCTTTTTGGGTGGGATCTATACAACTTTTGAGATTTATGTTGCAGAAATTATTTTTAGGATCACCGGGTTTTGGTATTGATATCGGTTTTTGGGATACATGTTATACCATGTATTTATACTTTTTGTATTCTCCACGTTTATTGTAGATTGTTGTTCATCTCACTCGTGTTGGTAGGCAAGGTCGAACCACATTAAATATTATCTCTTGTGCATGTCTTATTTTATGTTGATATCGATTTGATTATTTTTTTCATCTCAAATTTCTAACAAGTGGTATCATGAGCTATGGTTTGGACTGTGGAGTTTTGAAAGAATTTATTATTATGGATTTTATTAACGATTTTGGAGACATGCAATGCAAGATGAATTTGTTGTAAAGAGTTCAGTTGCTATGAAGTAATTCTCGATTGATCCAATGATACTTCAACGAATATTGCATAAGAATTAGAGTTGTTGAAGACTTAACAATGCTTCAATAGATATGCGACTTACGTAAAGATTAGAATTGTTAAAATCTTGAAGATCAATTTTTGATGAAATTTAAGTCACTCAGGAGATTTGTTATATTTTGACCTAAATTATAATTAGTAATTAAATGAAATTTTATTGTAAGTTTAATGGTTAAAGATTTCTTAGTAATGAAATAAATATTTATTTTAAATAAAAAAAATATGTTATTTTGTGTTAATGTCGTTTTAATTATTTTGTTCTAACTCGAGGATACATTTGTTTTGAGATGTCAAAGTCAGGAACATTGATGAACAAACGACAAAACCAACAGCACAATAAGGTAGTATTCTGTGTTGCCAATAAGGTAGTGTCTCATCTCATCTTATATTTAAAATTTTAGTATTCTAAATTAGGGTACTATTCTGCATGTATATTTAATTAAATTCATACGTTACGTTAACATTTATTATGAACCAATATCGGTATTGTAAAGTCTAATTTTATTAGCCAAATAATTAAATTAACTTTTTAATTTAAAGATCACATTAAATATAAAATAAATTCAAAGGCCATATTGAATCTTTTGAAAAGCATTGAGGCGACGAACACGTTGATTTTAAACTGTTTAATTTATGGCTAATTAATTAAAAAAGACTTTGCATCATTTAACTGCGGTGGAGGCTCTTGCAGCGACGCGGATGGAAACTTTACTGGTGGTGGCGGCGGCGACGCTTGGAGACTAGGTAACTAGGGTTTTAAAAAACCCTAATCATTTTAGGTTTTGATGGGTTAGTTTTGGGTCGGTTGACCCCTTGTAATTGGGTTTAAATTGGGCTTGTAAAGACCTGTAATAAAAATAAAATTAAAAATAAAATATTTAAATAATAATAATAGTTATAATAAATCTAGGATAAAAAGAGTGTCTACAATTTCCTAGTGATAAATATCTATTTTTATTGTTTTCTGATTATTATGTTGTTTATTATAACATGTTTGGATCACCTGTATTTTTATATTAATAATTATTTGTACTTAAAAGGGCACACTGCGATTTATAACTCACACTATTTTTGCATTACATTATGAGATTATTTAGATGTAGTATTAGTTTGGCTATCAGATGTGTAATTTTGATTTCATACTGTACGAGTTTAAATATTTATTTTCACCTTCTTTTAATTGTGACATGCGTTTATTTATGATATTATAATTGATAAATATTTTTTTAAAACAATTTATTAAATAAAATTATGTTTGTAAACAATCTCTATGATCAACGTTTCTATCCTAATTCAGTTGGAACTCCTAGGTTCGGTACAAGGTGTTACAATATTTTACTTTCTTTATTTCAATTAAAACATTATAGTTATCAGTTAAAAAAACATTATAGTTATTTTGAGTCCCCTCTGTATGAATAATTAATATAATATTTTTTTATTAATAACTTTTTTAATTATTTTTGTCAAAAAAATTAATTATGCTTCTATTTTAGTTAAGAGAAGTAAAATGCTATATATATTTATGTCAAATCAAGTTAAATATGAATATACATTTTTATCTTAAAAATTAATTTAAATTTTAAATCAAATATAATTTTTTTTAATTCAAACTGGATTAAAAAGAATAAAAAATATTATACTCAATCAAATTCAAATCTAACCCAAAATCATATCCATTACCATTCAACTACAATCCAGAGAAAGAGAAGTTATGTTTTACTGTAGTCTTAATATAAGTTTAAAGAAAGATATTACAAAAAATATTAATATTTTTTTTAAATTTCAGATAAAGTATTATTTAAAATATTATTTTTTACTATAAATGTTAATTTTACTATCTAATTTTTTAGTAGAAAAAAATAATATTTTAATTAACGTTTTACTTAAAATGTTAAAAAATATCAATATTAGATATTATCTTTATTTAACCGTAAATTATTTGATAAGATTTCACAAAATTTTAAATTGAAGATTACGAAATTGCTAAAATCATGTCACATCATAGTTTACCTTTAGGCTTACGTCAAACAACAGTAACTTGTTTTGTTCTACTTATTCCAAGATTCCCATGAGTATAAGTAAAAGAAATGAGAAATGAAAACTGTAATTATTTGATAAGGGGAAAAGGCTATACCATAGGAAACACGTGTGGAACGACAATCGAAGTTAACGAAATAATTACTATCAATTATTGAGATATATTAGACCAAGTAATAAAAAAAATTATTGAGATAATTTAATGTATAAATTATCAGTTTTGATTTATTTTAATATTTAAATTTTTTTAATTTTTTAAAATTAGATTTTAAATTTATTTTTTTATTTCATTTTAGTATCTCTTTTCAAAATTTAGAGAAACCATTTTAAAAATGTATAATTTGGTATAAACTAACGAAATAAAATTCACTTAAATTGTTGAGCTATCTGTTCAAAAAGCACACGTGAAAAACTTGTTTACACAGTAGATAATTTGAATAAGTGGAATGAGCCCATAAACTGCCAAAATTTAACATTGCATAAAGACATGCTAAAAAAGAAGCTCAAACACAAGCACAAAATGAACATAATATTAAATTTTATATATACATATATGTCATGCAACTTCCAGGAAGAAGGGTATTCACAGGAATCCTAATGAAAAAGCTACTGCCCAATAATAGGTGCAAGAAGCTCACCATGGCACCACAAAAATCTATCCCCCCCCCCCCCCCAATTTTTTTCTTTATGTGTACATTGAATTGTCTTCAATGGGCACTCTCTCTTTCCAGGAAAAACCCTAATCTCTTCCCCTCCCTCTATATAACCCCCTCCCTTCTTCTTCCTCCATTAACCTACCCTATTCACTTACCTTACCCCACAAGTTATCGAAGCAACACTGATTCTGGCCTAATGGAGCTCAACATCGCAGTCGATTTCGAGGACTACTTCCCGTCGATGATGGAGCGGTTAGGCGCCGAAGGTTTCATTGGCGAGCTGTGCAACGGGTTCCGGCTGCTGATGGACGGCCAGCGGGGGTTGATAACGTTCGAGAGCTTGAAGAAGAACAGCGTTATTCTGGGTTGAATGACATGGGGGATGATGAGATCGTTTGCATGTTGAGTGAAGGGGATTTGGATGGAGACGGGGCATTGAATCAGATTGAGTTTTGCATTCTCATGTTTAGGTTAAGCCCTGGGTTAGTGGTTGATGATAAAATTAATAATTATGGATCAAGACAATGGGTTGAAGAATATATATGATTATGGTGTTGCTGCATATATGTACGATGATAGTTGTAAAACTAGGTTTCCCTCCTAATTCCATCTTATTTCTTGTTGTTTTTTATTTAATTGTTGGGTAAGCTTGAAATATTTAATTTCAAGGTTAAAGCATGTCCTTGGATAATAAATAAATAAATAAATAATTAACATCCTTGATTTCACTATTTTCTTTTTCAAATACCAACTTTATTTTACTTCACATTACTCAAAGGCAGGTCTTTCTAAAAGATAGATAATTTTTTTAAATGAGACTCCTTAAATATTTTATAATAAGAATTAATTTATTAAATTTAAAATTATGAAGAAATTATGAGGTCTTTTTATCAAAATTCATCGTAAAAATAATTAATGATAATGTCAAAATCTTCGTTTGCAATTTTATTTGTCACTTTCCCAAAGGAAAATTTGTTTTTCCTCTTAACGAATATACTGTTAAGACACATAGGTTGTACAAGTAAGGACGAAAACAGAATTTTATGCTCGATTGTGAATCCCTAAACTTTTAAAAAGTGATAAATTTATAAAATTTTAGGAATGAAAATAAGTTTTTTAATAAAAATACATTAAAATATAAAAGATATAATAATTTTAAAATCCTAGAGGGGAACTGCCCCATCCGCTCGACTCAATCTTTTTCTATTTACACGCTAAATGAAACTCTCTCGTAGACCCATGTCACAACCGTCTTTCGGGTGGCCTAAAATTGGGCTTCAACTTGAATAAAATGTTAGAGCCGCCACCAATCATTTTTTTTAAAATTTAGTTGATCGGACACCATCTTACCTGATCTGCGTTTTACCATAAATGTGTCGGATTCGGGAGTCGATTACAGTCAATGAATGATTAACACCCTTGTATTGCCCTTTTGGTACCATTTAATTTGCCGGTTGTCTTAATTGCGAAAATTTAAATTTAAATTGAAATTTAAAAATTCAATTCGATTTGCTTACCTTTAATCGATTGAAATTACTACTGAAAAAGTAAAAAAATGTGTTAGATGATAAAATAAAATATTAAATGAAATGACAGAATAAAATAAAAAAAAAATAAAGTTAAGAAAGAAAAAAATTATTTTAAAGGAAAAATGAAATAAAAAAAAGGTTAAATTTTGGAAGTAAATAAAAATAGAATAAAAGGAAAAAGTATATAAACTTAAAGAATAAATTCAAATAAATTGAAATTCATGAATCAAATTGATGTTAAAAAAATAAGCTGAAAGAAAAATAAAGAGTTAGAGGGGTTAAATTGTAAAAAAACGTAAATTATAGATAGAGACCAAATTGAATAAATTGAAGATTCAAAGACCAAATTAAACATTGTGACTAGAATGATTTACATATCAAAGTAGCAAGGATGGCGGAAAGGATTTAAAAATCCTTTAATTACACAATGGTCCTCAGTATATAAATGTGCAAAACCTCCATCTCCTCTCATTTCCTAAAAAATCATCTTCCCTCACCCTCACCGAATTCTCACAACTCTCCCCTAACCGGTTGAGATCCGACCGCCGCTTCGGTGACCAACCACTGCCTCCGGCGACCGAAAAAAGCCAAACTTTACGAAAACAACCCCCTCAACGTCTGAAACTCAAAATCGGAACCCAATCGTCCAAAAAATCACTTCCCCGACATAGATCTAACTTAAAAGTTGCGATCTTTACCATTTTTCAGTGAAATCCTTTCGCTTCCCCAGTGACTTCTCCTCTCCCGAGCCGAAACCGAAAGGTTTCCTTGTGGTTTGTGGGTTGCTTTGATTTTGTAGTGATTCTGGTTTTTTGTTGTAGATGTTGCTTTGTTTTGTTCTCATTGTGGTTGCTTTTTCGTGGTTTTTGTGTTGCTTTCTGTGTTAGTTGTGGTTCAGCTCCAGTTGTTTGTTGATGTCCCCGTTTGACATATTTGGTAGGGTATTTATACCCCACCACCGGTGTTCGTTGTTTCCGCCCTCAATGGACTGTTCCCATTATTTTTCAAGTCGTTCGGTCGTTCGTGCGTTGACCGAAAACCCCAAGATGGTGCAGTCCCAGGTTCTTCGACCAGACCTCTCGGTCGATATCTCTTGTGGCCTTGCTGATTTCCATGTTTTGCGCATGGCTTCCACGTGCCGCATGTGCGACGCACCTGGTTAATGTGTGGAAACCCTAACATACCTCGGGTCTCTTGTTTGCCCGATTTAGTGACCTGATGGGTAATCGGTCTTTACACGATCTTGGCCTGCTGGGTCAGGCAGACCCTGACTTAGACCCTTACCTTTGCTGGACTTATTTTGGACTCTTATTGGACCTTAAACAAGAATAAGAGAAAATAAAAAAATATTAATAAAATAATAAATAAATAAAAATAATATTAATAAAAATAAAAATCATTTTTAAAACTATATATTATATATGCTTTTAAAAATTGTTTTCAAAACCATATAATATATATATTTTCAAAAATTGTCTTTAAAACTATATAATATATATTTTCAAAATTATATATTATATATATTTTTAAAATATTTTTAAAAATTATATATTATATATATTTTTTCAAAATATTTTCAAAAACTATATAATATATATATATTTCAAAAATATTTTAAAAAAAAACTCCTAACGAAAATGGATTTCTACAATCCAAATTTAGGAATATGGTCACGTATCACAGGAATAAAGATATAATTTAACTCAAAATTTATCTACTTCTCCCACTATTTTCCAGTTTTTTAAATATAGGAGAAATTCAAACCCTTTAAAAAGTGGGAGAAAATACAAATAAAAAAAAATCGAAAGCATTGTACATGCTTGGGTTACTGCAACTAAGCCCAGTAATGCATGCAACAAGAGACAAATTTACTGTCATATGTGTATATATTATGATCTTTTCGAAAAATACATTTACTTATATCTAAATTTGTTATATATGCCTCTGTGTATATACAATATTATATATCACAAGTCACAACTCAACAGAAACTTTAAGATGCTTGTAAGTCATCTTTATATTGTTCAAAAAGATAATTTAATAATATTTTTATTTTAAGGTAATTTCTTAAGAGTGTGAAATTATCACATGTCCACCCTAACAACACATCAAAGAGACGTATGGTAAAACATACAACCTCAACTACATATTGGCAAATTAAAACTTCCTAATTAATATAACATCACGCGTTACGACGAATCAAATGATTTTAATAGTGTAAAAGATTATTGTTATTTTTAAAAATTTTATATTCAAACACAACGTTCATAGAGGTATTTGAGTGTTCGTTTATCAAAATGATTAAGAGTTTTTTTAAGGGATATGAACTTATAATCATATCAAATTAAATAAATATATAAATTAGTTGATTCTATTCTCATATATAATGAGATAAGGGGGAGGTAGGGTAGTAGGTTGCCATCAACGTCAGGTTGAGAGCAACTTCCGTGGAAGACCTCCGTTATGAATTGTCATCATTGGAACTCGATCCCACGACCACAAAGTTAAAAACTTTGCGCTCTACTAATTAAACTAGACGGACAATTCTAACCTCAAAATCTCTAAAATAAATAATTTTTTTAACTATTTATATTGTTTGATGGATTTATAAAATTATAATTAAATATAAAAATGGTAAGAGAAAGATAGTAGGATTAGACATTAAAGTAGTATTTATTTATATATTAATTTAAACTCATTAAAAATGAAGCTGTTACAAGTGGCGTGCGTTGAAAATTGTTGTGGGGGTCACAACACATCACTCTTTGCTTTTTAGATGGGCAAATTGTTGTTTCCTACAAGGGAGTCTATATGCAATGCACCCCTTATCTCCATTCTCCTCCCCACATTACTAGAGGTGTTTAAATAACAGAACTAATTCAGTTAATCGATCGAACTGAATTAGTTTGATTAATTTGGTTCGATTATCGAATTAGTTCGGTCGATTAACAGTTAAAAAAAGTTTTAGAATTTGATTAATGGTTAATTCGGTTCGAATTCGATTAATTAACCGAATTAATTGAAATTAAATTTTAAATGTTAAATATATTATACATAACATATGGGCTCAGCCAAACTATTTAAAACTAAATTAATAATTTAAGATCAAATAACTTTTAAACATAAATCAATATTAATTAATTAAAAGAGTATATAAATTTTTATTTTATAATTATATATTATTTAAATTAATTATAAACTTTTTTTTGAATTAAAAAATATTTAATTTTTATATAAATTAGAAAATTTTTAAAAAAATCAGTTAATTCGAAAATTAACCGAAATTTATTCGGTTCGATTAATATTTTCGAAAAAAATTCAATTCGATTAACGGTTAAAGAAAAAAAAAGTTTAATTAATTCGATTATAGTTAATTCGGTTCGATTCAGTTTTAACCGAATGAACATCCCTATACATTCCCCTTCCGTATCTTCTCACATGTATATGTATGTATGTGTGAATTATTATTAGATTATTTGATTTTATAGATGATATTAATATATAAAAATTTAATCTTAAGCATTCATTTAATACATATCATTAAAAAGTATAAATGCATTCCTATTTTTTTTATTAATTATGGGATATTTAACAATCTTGATTAACATCCAAATTATACTTAGATTGTATTTTTTTATTTAAATTAATTAAAATATTAAATATAATTATCAACTATTAATTTAATCTAACATAATAAGATATTAAATCAAAGTTATAGATTTTAATATTTTTATAATATTTAATTTAAATCAATTAAACTATCAATCAAATATAATGGTTATATAAAAAATATAATTATTCAGAATAAAATATAAATGTATTAAACTAATTACTCTCTTAATATCGAACACCAAAATTTCATTAACGAAAAAATGTTTTTTAACTAAAAAATTAAATATAAATTATTTTTCCCTCTAAAATTAAATAAATAATGTAAATATTCAAATTGCATAAAAATGAAGAATAGATAAGGTAATGAAAAGGCATGGATGAACGTGAAAGTAGGTCCCGCTCCAATATGCCACATCATCAGTTATTGAATTTTCGAAAATCAGTCAGGTGGGGTTCACGTGGCTCCTGGCCAGAGTCATGATCTCGATTCGTCCACGTAGGATTTATTTGCAGAATCTGCCATGTCATCAGCTAATCTTCGATCTTCTTGGTTTTAGAAAAATATATATTTCGCCAACCATGGGCTTCCACGTCGCTCCCAATTAACACGTTCCCCTCTGCTGTACACGTCACCACAGACAAAATCATATTTTTAAAGAATTACTTTTATTTTTTAAAATTCGAATTTGAGTACTAAAAATATTTAGAATATGAATATTTAATATTAAATAACTACAAATTATCTTTAAACATAAATTAGTTTTTATTTATTTTTTATGTTTTATTTTTTTAAAAATAACCAATATATTTCATTTTCGAAAGTCATATTAATAATCGTCGTGCCAATGACAGACTGAATAAATACAGTCGAAACTATCGAAAATAAAATATATCAATGATCGCTTAGAGATAGCCAATAAAAACATTAACAAGTGAAGTAACGTAACGTACAAAAACTGAGCACACTAACTAGGGGTGTTAAAACGGGTAATTCGGTTAACCGACCGAACCGAATTACTCAAATTCCATTAACTAATTTTTTTCTCCATTAACCATTAATCGAACCAATTTTTTCTAAAAATATTAATCGAAATGAACTAAGTTCGGTTAATTGACCGGTTAACCGAATTAACCAAAATTTATAAATAATATATAAATATTTTTTGGTTAATTTGGTAGGTTAATTCGGTAAAAATCGAGTTCAAACACCCCTAAAGTTAAACAATATATATATATATATTAAATATTTAATAATTTTGGTTAATTCGGTTAATTTGATTAATTAACTGGTTTCGAATCGAATTAACCAAAATCGAAATTTGAAAAAAAAAACCATTAACCGTTAACCGACCGAACCCAAAATTAATTGACCGATTAAACAAACAAAATTTCTGTTTGATCGATTAATTCGGTTTTAACCGAATAGTGAACACCCCTAACACAAATGGCTTTGAACAATAAACATGGAGGAAGAAACTTGAAGAAGAACCAAAATAGTCAACGTAAAAATCGATCTCTCCTTAACATAAACCCCATTTGACACATAGATACGATAACCAACTAATCTGCTTGAACAAACGAACAGAGGAACCATAAATCGAGAAAGCAACAACCATGTGTTCAAATAAAATAAAATAAAACCTAGAAGAGTACTAATAAAAAAAATGGCACCGAAAATGTAAAAATACCAGTAGTCATTATATCATTTACTAGAAAAATGGTCAAAATATTATTATGATTATAATAAATACTAAAATATAATAAAAATTGCATGATGATGGTGGAAGAAGATTACCAGACGATTTTCCCCAAAAATCACCGGTGATCATTATATATATCGATCTAACACCGATCATATTATATTTTTCGAACTAACACCCGTAGCAGTAAAGCGCGCCCCCTGAACCGCGCTATATGCTGATTTGGCGTCACGTGGAGTATAGCGCCCCCTGTACCGCGCTGTACATTGATTGGGTTACACGTAGGGTATAGCGTGCCCCCTGATCCGCGCTATACTCCACGTAGGGGTATAGTGCAGATCAGGGGCCGCGCTATACGCCGTATCAAAATTATATTTAACGCGGTCCCTGATCCGCGCTATATAATAATTACATATAACGCGGTGCAAGTACCGCGTCTTATATGTTTATAAATACCTCGCATCTCTCCTCACATCTCCTCGCATCTCTCCTCTCTTATAAATTCATACAACAATTCCGTCAACGAGTAATAATTCTGGCAATCTTCTTGTATTTGATTTAGAAGTTCGTGCTATTTTTCGTTATAAGGTAATTTTGTTATAATTTTTTAATTATACTTATTGTTTATTATCATTATTTGAAAAAATATTATACTAATTATTTTGAATTAATTTTTATGTTTGTAAAATTGAAAAGCGAGAGCATACGTCGAAATAGTTTTGCGGTACAAGTAATAATATAAAATTATATTATTTAAATTATTTATGTTGATGTGTAAAAAATAATTTGTGTTATATTTTCGTTCATATATAATTTATTTAATCAGGTTTGTTTAAGTTATTTTTTTGTAGATATTATATTGCCGCACTTTTAAACTCAAAGAATTGCGCGACTTTCAGCTATTGTTTATTATAATGGTGAAATTCGAGAAGATGAATCCGACGTTGTTTTCGTATCAAATGAGCATATTAAAATATCATTCAAGAGAAACATAACTCTTGAGGAGCTGATAACGAAGATTTCGATGAAGATTCATGTTGGAAGTAACAGAAGAATGTCATCGTTGCAGTATAGATTTCCAACATCATTGTTGCCATTAACTTATACAGCGTTCGAACTTTCGAACAATGATGATGTTCAAATGATGGTTGAAGCTCAAAGTAATTATTCAGACGCCGCTATTGAGATGTATGCACATTTTGTTCAAGTGCGTGCTGTTCGGGGTTAATCTTTAAGCTCACACTATGGGCTGGCCGAATAAGTTGATCAAGTTGACAGCCCGACTACAATAATGTGTAATGATTTTAATGCCATAATGGGGAGACATTCATCCGCAACTCCTTACGATATGTACCGAGGTGGGTCCACGAACAATATGTATGGCAACACCGCGTCCAATTCAAGGGGAAGGCATTCATCTGCAAATTTCTTTGACCATATGGAGATGTCATCGACGCAACCATCTGTGCAGTTTCCATTTGACACGATAGCTTCAAGCTCCAGGGGGAGGCATTCGACTGCGAGCTTTTTCGATCTCAATGTCGATATGTATTCCAGTTCAAGGGGAAAGCGTGCAAGTAGTAGGTTCTTCGACCTAAATGTGGAGAGCATGGAGGAACTATCATCTCCACCAGAAGACCCGCTTCGTGAGCCTGGTGTGGATGGTACTGAGACTGGACTATTCATTTACCCAGGATCACCGCAATTCAACTCCGATGATGATGAAGTTCCAGGAAATGTGGAACAAACTGACCCTTCTGCACACATGTATGAAGCTGATTATGGTGCAATGTACGGGCCAGAATTTGCGGATATGCCTCATCTCGGTGACTGTGGATATTACTCATCAATAAATAATGGCGAGTTATCTTTAGGCATGGAGTTTTCAAGCAAAGAAGAAGCGATGATGGCTATCAAAAATTACAATATCCGTAATTCTGTTCAGTCTAGAGTCAACCGATCGACGACCGGAAAATATGTATGCTACTGTGCCCGACGTGAAAACAGATGCAATTGGATGGTTCGCGTATCGAAAATGAAAAGGAAAAACAACATATGAGAACTAACAGTATACAACGGTCCTCACACATGTTGTACTGGAGGGGTCAACCAAGATCATCCCAACTTGGACTCTGAAGTGATATGCCAAGCCATCATGCCCATGGTAAAAGCAAGCTCTCATATAGCTGTTGTAGTGTTGATTTCAGCTATACAATCGCAGTATGGGTACACCGTCTCATATAAAAAAGCTTGGTTGGCAAAACAAAGTGCCATTGTCAAACTTCATGGCGAATGAGATGCATCTTACAACGAACTTTCAGGTTGGTTTAGGCTGGTGCGGACGTTGAATCCTGGGATAATTGTGGACTTCAAAACCTCCTATGCATACCATAATGATCGAGTTCTTCGTGATCGATGCCAATTTTATCGGGTTTTTTGGAGTTACCCACAATGCGTTAATGCTGCCAAATACTGCAAGCCTGTGGTCCAGATCGACGGGACTTTTTTGTATGGAAAATACAAGCAAGTTTTATTATTGGCAGTTGTCCAAGATGACAATTGCAACATTCTTCCAGTTGCTTTTGCTCTTGTCGAATGAGAAGATACAAATTCTTGGGCTTTTTTCCTCCGAAATTTACGTGCACATGTTATCACGAGGGAAAAAATATGTGTCATTTCAGATCGCGGAGCTGGGATCAAAGCAGCAATGGAGTCTTTGGGTCCAATGTGGCAACCACCCTTTGTCCAACATAGGTATTGTCTCCGACACATTGTTGCAAACTATCATGGAAGGTACAAGAAGAATGATGAACGACAATTAATTCTGCGCATGGGTAAGTGAAAACAAGTTAGTAAGTTATACATTTTTTGATCATTTTAATTTTGCAAAGAAAGCAAGTTAGCAAGTTATACATTTTTTGATCAGGTTACGAACTACTTCCTCGAACGTTTGAATCAATGCTTCAAGATTTGCGGGCGAAGAACGAGGAAGGATACAATTACATCAGCCTCATCGATAAAGAAATGTGGACGAACACATATGATGGTAGATATCGATATGGACACATGATGACCAACTTGGCTGAGGCAATCAATTCAACCTTAAAGGGTGCACGTTACTTACCTGTAGCGGCTTTGGTAAAAACTACATATTTTCGTTTGGGGGCGCTTTTTGCGAACCTCGAGGGACAAGCTCAAACCTGGATGCTATGCAGTCATGTCTATCACCCTAGATTAGTTGCAGATCTACAGAAAAAAAATTGCTGCATCAAATGGAATGTCTGTAACAAGCTTCTCAAGAAGGCATGAAATGTTTCATGTCACAAAGTTGTTGCGACCTCTTCAAGGGATTGAAGTTGTATCGTTAAGAGTAAATCTAAGGGACAGAACGTGCGACTGCGGGTTTTTTCAAGCTCTGAAGTATCCATGCTCTCATGTGATAGCAACTTGCTCGCATACACGTCAAGACTATAACCATTTTGTGGATCCCGTATACCTACTATCTAAAGTTTTTAAGGTATAAGGATTTGAGTTTCCCCCCCATAGGTAATGACAAAGACCCTGATGAGGTTCAAGATTGGCTTTCGATTGTACCAAATCCGAGTTTATTGAGGGAGCGTGGTCGTCCAAAATCCAATCGAATTCATTGCGATATGGATATTCGAGAAAGATCTAGACAAGACAGAAGATGTGGCCATTGTAGAAACCCAGGACACACTAGAAAAACATGTCCACTTTTGTTGTCATCAAGTAACAATTGATGATGAAATGATGTATTTGTTTATCAAATAATAATTCTTGTATTTTAATTTGCATTTACTTCAAGTTAATTTCATTCGATAATCGCTGATGAAGATTAAAAAAATGAACACAATCATTAAATTTTATCAAACCAATAACAATTTGGTATTTAAATACAACAAACTTACAATAAGAATTAAATGGTAAATGATAACCAAATTACAATAACTGATATTAAATGGTAATAAACAAAATTAACTGAAATATATTAAAAAAGAAGTCCAATAAATTTAACAAAATAAAGTAAGTATTAAATGAGAAATAATAAAAAATTACAATTAAACAAAATAAAGTAAATACAAATATAAAAAAAATCTATCGATGCCTACGTCGCGAATGTGTTCCACAGGGTGGTAGCTGTCGGTCTCGAGGAGGATTTCTTCGTATCACTGGTTCTGACTCCTCGATGTCATCATCGTCGTCGTCGTCGTCGTCACTATCATCATCGTCGTCATCGTCGTCCTCGTCGTCCTGAGCAGGTACATTAGGTTGATGAGGAGCTGATGACGATGAAGCACCTCCATAGAATAAGGACCTTGGAGGTGTATGACTGACTATCCCACCGGCCTGCGAAAACTGGGAAAACCCATACATCGCTGAGTGTGAAAACTGTACAGGAGGTGTCTGTGATGCAGCCATGGGTGATGAGGCTGAACCCGCTAAATATCCAACATATGAAACCTAAGTCGGATCTGCAAATATAGACCCATAATAGCCTCCAGGAGAGGTCATCTGTGACGGTGGCGATGGCGAGATCATAAAACCAGGTGAAGGCGGTGGCGGTATCTGGTAATGGAAAGGCGATGGCGGCATCATATATGGCTGCTACATCATATATGGTTGCGGTGGCTGCTGAGAAGGTCCTGCTGGTACAGCTGAGGATGAATCGGAAACACCTGCTCTCCATCCACGAGTCGGGGGACGATGGTGCTGTGTCGGTGAACGTCTCTGTCGACGTCGTGGAAAGGTCTACCCTCGTGCATCCTCGGGAAGTAGAAACGGTTTCCCGTTACTGTTGCCAATGATGCCTCACCAGCCAATCTGTATCTATCTTGTCGCGTCTATCTAAGCTATGCAACTCGTCCATATTGCAAGGTGCTTCTGGAATTGGTTGAAAACAACCAAACTGCAGGAGCACGCGATCAGTGGAGTGCCACTCGACGGTCGTATAACAGATCAGAGGGACCATCGCCATCCAAACATCTGATGGACCCCTCAACTCAGGTGGGATCACCGCCCTCACATCATCAGTAGAATATGACACCCATTCAAACTAAAACAAATAATATATAATTTTTATCAAAATAATAATCTAATTATATAACTATAATCTAAAATCGATTTTTAAACATTAAAATTCATACTTGTGTGTCAGCCTTCTGATCGATTAGCACCCTAATTTTTTCTAAATCATCAGGTAGCTCCTGATGATTTTTCCTATCAGTAGACCACCTATTCAAGGAAAAAAATTGTTATACGCTGTATAAAATTATTAATATACAAAATCAGTTTTATAATTACCTCAGAAGTAGTGGAAATACGAATGGGTTCTTAACAACATGACATAAAAAGGGCAATCGATACCATGCCCAAGACTGCAGCAGCAGGAGACATCCGCCGATAGCATTACATCTGTAGTCAGTGGCTCCACACATCTCCATGTACAGCAAAGCCAAAACTACCGAGCCCCAACTGAATGATCATGCGAGATGAAAGTCGCTAAGATCTCGCAACCACATGTAGTGAACTAGGTTGCACGATTTGTCCGGCATCAGCAACCCTCCTATCAGCTGCAGTATGCATGCCCGTGCATACATCTTAACCTCATCCTCAGAGGCGTCTGCGCTCAACTCCCGAAAATTGGCATCTAACCAATTTAACGGTATCCTACCTCTGATAAAATTTTCCGGGACACGTCTTAGACTATCCCGACACAAAGTAGTCCAAGAACCGGAAACTATCCCCGATATCACATCTCCATCCACCGAAAGTCCCAGGTGCATAGAAACATCATCAAGCGTGATCGTGCACTCTCCGCACGGAAGATGGAATGTGTGGGTCTCCGGCTTCCACCGCTCTACTAAGACAGAAATCAGGTCTGGCTCTATCTTACAGTGACCCTGATATCTACTTATGTAACCGAATCCATCCTCTACTAAATACAGCAAGACACGGCAAGACACGGCTGTGTATCACTAACTTAAGATTCCTAATAAAAGGATCTAATACACGGTCCTTCTCCTAAAAATAAATAATTACAAAAATTAATTCTTACTCTAATAATCATGCATTGAATAAATCAACTAATTATTACTAATAATTTAAATTAAATTAAAACGTTAAAATGTTACCGTATCAGCAAAGTGTCGAGATATTTAATTCTTAATCTAATAATCATGCATTAAATAACTCAACTAATTATTACTAGTAATTTAATTTAAATTAAAACGTTAAAATGTTACCGTATCAGCAAAGTATCGAGATATTTAATTCTTAATCTAATAATCATGCATTAAATAAATCAACTAAATATTACTAATAATTTAAATTAAATTAAAACGTTAAAATGTTACCGTATCAGCAAAGTGTAGAGATATATGATTTTCATCCGAGCGAAGTAGAGTGTCTTCTATTATATATCTACAAAATAATTATATTAGTAAAATATTAAATAAAGTAAATACATAATAATAAAAATATTATAAAATATACCTTAAAAAGATAGAGTATTTGAGAAAAATTTAAAGAATTTGAGAGAATTTAGTGTGATAAAAGTGATTGAGGATGGGGACGTGAAGGGTTGGGTATTTAGGAGTATAGCGCGCCCCTTGCTCCGCACTATACCCCACGTGTCAGATACTCAGGTATAGAGCGGATCAGAGGGCGCGCTATACCTACGTGGCGCCAGATCACCGTATATCGCAAGGCAGGGGGCGCTCTATACCCACGTGGCGCCAAATCATCATATAGCGCGATTCAATTGACGCGCTTTACTGCTACGAGTGTTAGATCTAGAAATATAATCTGATCGATGTTAGATCAATAAATATATCGATCACCGATAATTTATTGGAAAAATTGCCAGATTACCTCGGCTACCATGAAGAAAGAGTTTGTGAAAATTGCTTAGGAAAATTTGTAACTTGTGCAGAGAAAAAAACGGGTTGATATTTCACACGATATTTCAACTTTTAAATTTTAAATTAATAAAAAAGTTATGATAGTTTCATCTCATCCATAATATATTTTTTAACTTACATGCAGATTTACACTAAATAATTGATAAATAACATTTATTATATTAAACGCTAAATTACAAAAGTATCCTTGTGGCGTTTTAAATAGCGAAAAGGTTTACTTAGATTTCATTTTATCCATTGGATTTAGTTTTCAAAGAAAAGAAAGATGAGGAAGTGCGAACTATGCGGTGAGTTAGCTCGAATGCACTGCGAATCGGACCAAGCGAACCTATGTTGGGACTGCGACGTCAAGGTTCACGGAGCCAATTTCCTTGTGGCTAAGCACACTCGAACCCTCCTCTGCCATGTCTGTCAAAACCCTACTCCATGGCTCGCCTCCGGTCAACACCTCAGCCCTGCTGTATCCGTTTGCGAGTCATGCGTCGCCATCAACGATAATATTTGTAGTGTTTCTACAGAGCCGGAAGAGTCATCGGAGGCCGATCACGATGACGAAGAAGATGATTATGACGACTTCGACGAAGAAGAAGAAGACGAGGAGGAGGAAGAAGAAGAAGATGCAGAGAATCAGGTGGTACCGTGGTCAGGAGGATCTTCTTTCTCGATGACGAAGTCGGTGGCTAGCTCGGATTCTTTTAGTAGTACTGAAAACGGTGACGGTGGCGGCGCCGGCGCCGGTTTTGGATTGAAGAGGACGAGAAGAAGTCTTAGTTTCTGCTCTGAAGTATGTTGATTTGTTTCCCTTGCTCTGTTTTTTGACCTTTAATTATATTCATCTTTAAAAGTATGAATTTGAGTTTTGAATCTGAAAGTGTTAAAGTTAGATGAATATTTCAGTATATTGGTAAAACTTCAAAAAATTTCTTTTAGTTTTTATTCTTTGCATGTATTTTCTAAGGAACCAAACAAGATTTTTTTTAACATGGTGAAATTGCTCTTTCTGTTTTTTTACGAATGCAGGATGAGATTGCGTGCTCCTCATCTCATGTAGGCTCGAGGGGATCATCCAATAGAGAATCATCATCATCAATGAGCAATTTCACCACAAGATTACTCGAAGCTAATCATTCAGCTATTGATCAAGATGACGGTGAAACAGAGTCGAGATCAACGGCTATCATCAGCTCTTTGAAAAGCCTCCAAAATCACATGATCATAGATGATAATGATGCATCGGCTACGATCATTGGGATCTGCAGGTTGAGCAGAGATCAGAGCCGTTAAATTCCACCTCCCTCCAAATCTCTTATTATATCCTAACCTACACCATTCAATTCTTCTTTTCCTTTTCTGGAAAATGTTTCAAATTTCTCGACATAAAAGCCATTGTTGTCTTCTTTTTTTAATTAAACTTTGAAATTGTTGGAAATTCCTTTTATTGTTATATTTTAATACTATAATTATTTGAATAAAAAAAATGATCAACTTGTGTTTATAGATATATAATAAATTGATATTTAAAAAATGTATATAATTAACAGATTGCTTTTTAAAAAATTAATTGACATTTTATGAATGAAGGCATATATGTTTTATTTCCACCACATGTTTCTTCACATATAAAGGCTTAATAGGGATTTTCGCTCTTGAAGTATGGCTTGATTTTTATTTCGTCCCCCGAAGTTTTATGGTTCAAATATGACCCTTAAAATTTTGTTTCGTCAACCGTTTTGATCCTTTTGTTTTATCTCATTTTGAAGAAAAAAAAAACAAATTGAAAATAAATTAATAATTTAAAGACCTAATCAAGAAAAATACAAATTAAATTATTAATCTAAAGACCAAATCAAGAAAAGTACAAATATTGCACATAGATACAATCACTGCTTCGCAGCGATTAGAATTTGCCAAAGCCTGTGTTGGAGTACTGGCTGGCTCTGAGATTCCTGATGTTCTGTTATATGATGGATATACTGTGAAAGTTCAAGTGAATGTGTCTTGGTTCCCTTCATGTTGTTATGTTTATCAAATTTTTGGCCACTCTGATAAGAGCTGTCCAAAGAAGGCTGAAAGTAATGATAATATGACAAAATCGGTTGAGGATAAGAAGGTTCAGAAGGGGTCTGTTGTCGAGGTTTCTAGACCTAGTAATCAGCATAATGTTGAGAAGGTAAAGTGTAGGGAGAGGGAGTGCAAGGACAGTCTCCTGTTGTCTCTGTTGTGCATGTTGGGGATAGTAAATCCCGTATTGTGAGTAAGTTGACATCTATAAAGGAAGGAGTTGATAGTTCCGGGGAGGTTCGATAGCGAGATCTCATTCCTTGAAGAAAGGTAAAGTCGTAAAGATAAGGAGAAAGTTGGTTTTACTGGTTCCAAAAATAAATTTTATGTTCTCGCTGGCATTGACGGGGATAATTTGCACGTTGCTTTAGAAGTTCAACCTTGGAAATCAAGAGTTGCTTCTCTTGGAGTTACTCAATTGCTTCAAGAGATTAAGTCTAAAAAATGACCATTTAGAGAAGCCTAAAAAAGGGGTGGAGGTTGACAGTGGGGTTGGAAGTTCTAGTTTTGTTCATATTTAATGAATATTTGCTTTTGAAATGTACGGGGATTAAATAACCCTTAAAAACAGGAGAAAGTTTTGCAGCGTTTGAATAACTTGAATGTGGATGTGATGTGTCTGCTTAAAGCACGAGTGCATGAGTGTAATGCTTCTGGGATCATTGATAAGGTTTTTGGTGATTGTGATTTGCTTTCGAATCACAGTGGCTTTGTCAATGGTCGTATTAGGATTTATAGCAGAAAGGGTATCTCTCTTACTGGTTGTCAATCTTTTAATCAATTGGTAACTGTAAAGTGTAACTTTATGGGGACTTGGATGTATGTTTTTGCTGCCTATGGAAGAAACACTAGGGTTGAGCGTAGAAGTTTGTGGCATAAGCTCAGGGAGGTTGGTGGAATGGTTGGGTCTTCTCCCTGGATCGTTGGGGGGAGACTTAAACATTGTTGCAAGTCTTTGTGAGAGTTTCGATTTTGATGGCTCGTCTTCTTTTTTGGCTGTTGAAATTAATGAATTTAAGGATTTTTGGGAAGATCTGGTTTTAGTGGATTACTCATGCCTTGGTCCTCAATTTACTTGGTCTAATAGGCAAGATGGTCGTTTCATAGCTAGGAAGCTTGACAGGGTTCTTATAAACTCAGTTTGGTCTGTTTCATTCCCTAAATCGTTTGTTAAATTTCAAACTCCTAAAATTTCTAACCATTGTAGTCATGAAAAAGAAAAAGAATAACATACGTGTTGTGGTTGATGAGTAGGGGAATAGGCATGAGAATTTTGATGACATGTCCAAGGAAGTTGTTGACTGTTTTACTTGATTGATTGGTTCTGATGACTTGCATGTTGTGGACTGCGATGGTAATATGTTGCGTGAATTGTTGAATTTCACTCTATATGAGGGAGAGGGAGAAACTTTGACTAGGGAGATCACGTATAAGGATGTTAAAGATGTCATTTTTTCTGGGGATGATAAGACCCCTGACCCTGATGAATTTACCTCAGTTTTTTCAAGGCTCCCCGGTCCATTGTTGGGGAGAATTTTGTTGATGCAACGAGGTATTTCTTCTTTTCTTTCAGTCTTATGCCTGCTTTTAATGCTACTGTGTTGGTTTTTGTACCTAAAACGGCTAATTCCAGTATGATGAAAGATTATCGGTCTATTTCATGTTGTTAGCTGATGTACAAAACCATCTCTAGGACTCTTATGGACAAACTTGCGGGGTTGTTTCTTAGTATGATTGCTATGAATCAATCTACGTTTGCTCAGGGTCATAGTATTGTTGACAATACACTGTTGGCTCTGGAGCTTGTTAAAGGGTATACTCGGAAGTCCCTTTCTCCTAGATGTGAACTAAAAATTGACCTGCCTAAGGCTTTTGATTCAATGCATTGGGGTTTTATCCACCGGATTTTGGAAGCTTTGGGTTTGCCATCTCAATTTAGGGATTGAATTCAGGTTAGTTTCCCTGGTCCTAGATATTTAGTTGCTTTTAATGGGAGTCCTATGAGATTCTTCAAAGGGGCAAAGGGAGTTAGGTAGGGAGATTGTTGACACAATACATTATGTGAGAAGGTTGTGTGACACAATACATTATGGTTCCCTCTTCACATTCCCAAACATGCTATCATTGGGTGGATGGCCATTCTCGGGTGACTTCCCACCAAGGATAGATTGTTACGGATGAGAATTGCGGTTGATGATAAATATGTGTTTTGTGGTGGCCTTGAAATCCGAAATCATTTTTTTTTAATTTAATTTTTCCAGGGGCATTTGGAAGGCTATTCTAGCTCGTTGTAATCGTCGTAGGGCGGTAATGAGTTGGGAGGAGGAACTTATTTGGGCTACGGCCTACCCTAGGTGTAAGTCGTTGATTTCCTTTATTCTTAAGATACATTGGAATGCTTTAATATATTATGTTTGGGAAGAGAGGAATGCCAGACAGTTTTGTGGTGTGTCTAGGGATCATCATGTTATCAATGATAAAATGACTGTCCCTTTTTCCCATATGTATGGGGTAAAGGGAGGTAAGATAGTAGACTACCCTCAACATCAGGTTGAGAGTAACTTCCGTAAGAGACCTCCGAATTATGAAATGTCCTCCGTGAGACTCGATCCCACGACCTCAAGATTAAGAACCTTGTGCTCTACTAACTGAGCTGGATGGTCATTTCATTATCAATGATACATTTTACATTTAAATATTTTACAAGAATCTTGATAAAAAAAAGGCAACAGATCATCATGTAAAAGGTTTAATATGAATTATTAATCCAATATTATCATTGTACATTTTTAACTTTTTAATAAACTATTAGTTGGTTTAATGAATAAGATGTTAATTTTTTTTAAGAAGGATTAAGATTTGAATTTTAGTATTTAATTGGAGTAAACTAAATTTAAAGGACAATTCTCATCATAAAATTATACGATCTCTCGTCTGAATTAATTGATCAGTAAATTAAATAATAAATATTTATATTGTTTTAAATCCTTCTAAAATTAAATATTTTTTTATTGCGAACGGATTTGTGAATTTCCAAATAAAATAAATAAATTATAGGTAAAGGAAGGCAACTAACCTAACAATAAAATAAAAATATATAGAATATAAAAAAGAAAACATGAACATTTCTTTACGAACGAACACGAACAAAAATTTTTTTGTTCGTTTATGTTCGTCTTCGTTCATTTATTCGGTTAAAATTAAATGAACGAACATAAACATACCTCCATTCGTGTTTGTTCGATTCTTTTACATGTCTACCTTGAAAACGAAACTCCATTCAAAAGCTACCGGATAAAGTGTAAATGCGTAATAATGAAATGATAATTAAAAAAGATCAACTTGCAAAACACCATGTGGATTAACTTGATTGATTTCATGTACCCATATTTTAATTCATTTATAGATATAAAACCTTTTTATCATGATATTTTTATAATCAGATCTTTTAATTTTTAATAATTATATTTAGATCCAACATATTTGGGCCATACAAGTTCAGGCTGGATCATCATAAATGGCCAGGATTTAGCTTCATATACATGTTTCTACTGGTAATACCTAAAGCTGGAACAGGCTCTTGAAGCAAAGGAAAATAGTTGCATAATGTCAACATGCAGACAAGAGCAAGGACTATGGTTCATTTTCCACATACCAAAGCACTCCTTGGTGGATTGCTTGGCAATGCATGATATATTGGTTACCCAAGATAGGTCTATTAGACGAGGACTCGGTATCGAAGGCAGATGCATCCTCTGCTTCGTTCAGACGGAGACAGGGGTTCACTTGTTGCTCGAGTGTAGACCTGTTATGAGTTTAACAGCACGAGCTGCAATAGGTTTATCTCATATCTTTACCATATGCAAAGTAAGTACAAACAGCTCGTTGGAACTAAAACCAAATGTCGAGACAAGGTTTATCTCATAGTACATATATCCAAGTACAGGCAAATAGCATCCTTCAGTTCAGTGGCCATAATCAAATCAAGAACATCGTTAACCGTACAACATCATCGTTAAAGAGTTGTTACAAGGACCAGGAAACCCTTGGATCAATCCATTTTAACCATCAACTGGCACACACATTTCACCACTTCTCTTCACGCCGGCTAATTCCTAAACTCGCTACAATGCACGATGGAAAGAAATAAGAACGACAGGTATTATAACTTGAGAATTGAGATTGAAGATATTTCCAACATCAAGATTCGGACCTGCTACTGATACGATAAAGCTGAAATTACGCTAAGCATCTGCCACGAAAGAAGCATAAAAAACTAATGTCAATTTACAAGGTTACAGTAAGCTCAAAATTCAGCAACTCGCACAAGTTTCATACATGAAACCAAAAGCTATAAAAGAAACTAAGGAAGCTTTGCTAGTAAAACATGCTATTGATTTCATAACATGCAATCTCATGTTTACTACATGTTTCCGCCGATATAGAGTACTGACAGATATTTTTTCTTTGTATGTCTACTTATTTCTTTGTATGTATACCTATTTGCTTATAAAACACATTGGAACTATACATACATACGTATATAAATCGGAACTACCCTACTTTCCAACAAACACTTAATTGCCACATCATCATTCTTAAAGTGTCTGAATATCAGGGGGAAAGTATGCTTTAACAAAACTGTCCGAGTACAAAGCACGCCAAATCAATTTATCTCCCCCATATTTTCCAAGTTAAAACGATTTTAAATTGAACATAATAAAAGCTTTCCTCTTAAGCTCCAATCGATCATCCGGTCCTCAAGCACTAGAAATACTCCAGTGCCTTCAAGCATAAACTTGCTTCATCTTAAGTGGGCAAAATAACTACTCAAAACATCTTTCTAATAGCACATTCAAACCTCTATGAGCAGTATAACTTCCCAGTTCAGTATTAGACTTCATACTTGCATTGGCACAGGTTTAACAGGTAAAGAAATAGTAGCAATCGCTATCCCGGGTCTTTATCTCATTTATCATTCTCGCAGCAACCCCTATTATAAGATCCAACACCAAGCAAATGGCACTACCATATCATCACTTGCATTGTAGACCACTGTTCCCTATTTCAATTAGTTTCTGAAATTTCATACCCTAACATCCAGAACCGAGCTCAAATCAAGGGAAGAGAAACTATCACTATCAATGGCTACACATACCTTTATCATATTTATGGATTATGAACTACTAACTCATTAGAAGCGAGGTGTATGATCCATTATCACCATCGAAAATAATCATATCCGCACAACAATGCATACAGCAAGAAACTAATACATTTCTAGCAAGCTGGATTAGATTTAAAAAAAGCTAAAATCATCCGACATAAACATTTATAGACATTGCCAAGAACCCATATTTCATTTATTCACAACCAAAAACAATCTAGACATGTAGGATTTGCTGCATAGATGATTTGATGATGCTATAAAAACCCACAAGCAATTTAAAAGGAGCAAATCATCCAAATTAAGCATTGAAACAAGTACAAAGGTCTCAAAGTTGCAATCAAACTGAAACAACGACAAAAAATAGAAAACCCGAAAAAGGATTAACCTTTGCCACTTTCTGCCTCTACCTCGGCCTCCTTAACCGTTACCACGGGCTTGCCATTGCCGCCCTCTTTATCTTCGGGACACCTAACAACAACAACGGGACAAACACAGTGATGGACACAATAATCACTAACGCTTCCCAGCTTCCCATCACTCCCTCTTTTCTCAGCTCCAAAACCTCGACTCCCCATTATAACAGCACTCAACCCTAGCCTCTCCACCTCAAGGCACAACCTTTCCCTCATATCATGATCTTTCACTATATGGATCTTAAAAGGAATCCCAGCTTCCTTCAAGGGTTTGGCCAAATCCGCCACCTTCGACGCCGTGAAGGCGTCGAAATCGTCTTCAAGTTGTTTCTGTGACTGCGGCGTCCCCGGGCTTTGAGGGGTATGGGGGAGTGGGCCCCAGTCGGCTCCATAGAGTACGGAGGTGGGGGACACATGGAGGAGGAGGACAGCATCCTCGGCCCGGATGTAGTCCTGAACAGCCCAACGGACGGCGAAAGCAGACTCTTCGGAGAGGTCGACGGCTACGCCGATTCTGCGGCGGGCGCCCGCGGTGGGGGTAGCGGTGGAGGTGGGGTGGTGAGGGGATGATGGGTGGTGGATCTTGATCGTTGGGAGCTGAGGGTGGTCACCGTAATCCGAGGGATTCATTTTTTGGGGAGGATTCAGTTTACGATGTCTTAGGTTGATGATGAATGGAGATTTTGAAGCGGCTGAAAAGTCTGGACTTTGTAGAGTAACGTTTCCATTGACTTACCCCTTTATATTTAAATTTTCAATTTCTTTTCCTAATATTCAAATAGCAAATTGAATTAACAGTAATTTAATAAAGTGTTAATATCATTTAATACAGAAATATAAGATATTTAATTTCCAAATTAAAACCCAACACTCTCACCTCCCCTACCTTCATCCTTATAAGTCGTCCAAAAGCACAAACCATGTGAAGCGACCTTTATTCTCGGGAAAAAAAATAGATCTTTTAAGCTATGCAAATAAAAATGAAATTTTCTCTTCCTGGTGGCAATGCATGAAATTTCCTTTAATAGTTTTAGTGTTTAACATGGTATTTTCCTAGTCAATTTCCAGGAAAATGAGAAAACACTGCAAAAATATGCTAGCCCATGAATTACTCAAAAGGATTGATTTTCTTTTTAATGGTTAACCAAAATAAATCCAAAAGGAAAAGCGGGGGAATGAAGAAACATACATATCAGTGAGAGCAACCAATCAAAACGTTGGCAATACTCGGCTTTTGCCACCACCAGTAACCAGACTATAGCTCCCACTCAGATTTATTTAAGTATTTAACATGGTTTCCTTAAGATTATTTGTGTGTTCCAAGTTTATATTGAAACATTGACCTGCATTCATCAGTTACAGTAGTAGCTAGCAGCAGCCAGTTTCTGATCATCTCCAAAGTCGTTAGTGTATATATATATGTCTGTGAACGTTTTGCTTAGATTTTCCCGGAAACAATGATAGTTATCTATATGATTTGGTTACATTACACGTTTTTCGAAAGCAAACCATAAAAAGTTTTACTTAATTAGCTCACTCCCATTAACAGAAAGCTAGAGATACCCTACTCGTGTCTCACCCCATTGAAAAAAACAAACTAGAAGTAAAACTCTAAAAGAGAGAGAGTAACAGTTGCTAGGGTTTTGAGCCTATTGAGAGACACAACCATGCTCCACGGAATATCACAAAGAATGGAGCTATAATGATCAAAGGCAAAATTCTTACAACTCAGCATTTTAATGGGAGCCAGGGTTACTTAAGCCAAATGAAACTATTGATTTGCAGTTTCTACATGCAACGACACAAGACCAGTCTCTACCATCTATGCATATCTTCTTCTATGTATGGCATAATTTTAGCCAGTTTCTTTTGCATATAGTTTCCGGGCCAAGCTTTAAAGTTTGGGACGTGTACAAATCTTTTGAAGCTGACAAAATGGATTGCAGAAAGATCAATTGCAGTAATTTAGTATATCAAATATAATTAAGTTTTTTAAAGCTGTATTTGGAATTTGGTTTTTTGTCAAAAGGGCATTAATTACACATACACCACCAAATCAATGTAATGGTAAAACCAAAACAGACAATTTCCCTGTATATATATATATGCTTCTAATAAGAAAGCTTGAGTGACAAATCAACACAATTAGAAGCATTAACATGAGAAGCTTCACCTCCCAAAGACAAAGAATCTTCTTGTGGCAGTTCCCATTCTTTGAAAGCTGTGTTTCTCCCATTTTTCTCTGGGAAAAATTCATACTCCGTCACATAACTTCCAGTGCCAACTGAGTTTCCCTTCTTGTGAATAGCCAACACATCCACAGTCTGCCCCCCAGAAAAATGAAATTATATCAAAAGAGTTCCAGTGGAAAAGAAATGTGTTTTATTTGATTGAAAACACAATTTCATTTTTACCTCATTGATGTTGTTCATTTGGCCTCCTGTTGCTGCTGCATAGGCATAAGCACTCTTTGCAGCTCTTGCACTGAATCCATTCATCTCTTCATTGGTGTAATTTTGATTGTTTTCCAGGTTCCTTCCATGAAAATCAGCTTCTTTTCTGGGGAAAATTTGTCTAAAGTGGTTGAATATCCCTCCAGTTTCTCCATTGCAACGCTTCTTCTGCAACATGTGTAAAAAATGATCAGTAAGATAAGAATAAAGATGGCCAAGACCAATACTGCCTAGTTTCTGGATTTGATATATTTTCTAGCTAACCAAACAGGACTCAACCCCAAACCAGAAACACAAGACTACAAACAAAACAAAACCCAACGCTCAAAAAAGTTTGCAGATTAAGAAGAACTATACCTTGAAGCAACCATCACAACGATCAGGTTTACTATGCTGAAACTTTGGCATTGAAGAGAGCTCTTTTGGAGCCTCCACAACACCACAACCGACCTGCAAGTTACCAGGATTTCCCACCAAAACCTGACCGTTAAACCCACCAAATCCTCCATTTCCGACAACCCTTTGCATCATCAAACCATCTGTTTCACTTCCCGAACCCCATAACCCCCCACCACCTCCACCATTGATCACCATGGGAACACCATAACGAACTATACCGTGAAATACGGGAACATTCCCAGCTCCTCCTCCTCCTCCTCTAGTTTCACAAGGGAACTGGGTTATTGCCGTTGTGGTTCTGGTTTCATTCATTTTCCTTAAATGTTCTAGTTGGGCAACTCCCATGCCTCTTTGTGGCTGTTTCTTTGGGTGTGGGGATTTCCCATTAGGTTTCCTCCCTTTGTTGCTCTTCACAAACTCCATGGCTGGTTTAGCTTCGTCTCCCTTTGTTGGGTTGTCAGTGTTTGGAGTGGAGAGTGTGAGTGAAGTGGCCATTAAAATAATGGGAGTTTGATGGTTTTGGCTTAACTGAAAGAGAAATAGACAGAGAGAGAGAGAGACAAAGGAGAAGTTCTTTTGTATCCTGCGATTGGCTTTTGCTTGATGATAAAAAAGATTTTTTTTTTTATAGACAGAGGGTTCTGAAAGATTTGGATTTTCTTTAGACATCAATTTAATGCAACTAAAACCAAAGTTTTGAGAAATCTAATAAAAGAACATATAAATCTACCTCTATGAACTGTTAAAATGTATAAAGAAGGAAAATTAATTTGTTAAAAAAAGTAATTCTATGGAAAAAAAATCATGATGTCAAAATTATATATATACGGTACAAGATCTAATTATACAATGTAAAATATATTTAGTTTTATTCAGATTTTATATCGTTGAATGAATAAAAACAAATGAATTAAGATTAAAAATAAAAATGTAAAGATATTTATCAAAAAAGAAATAAAAAATAAATTTTAATCATCTATTTTTATTTATATAACAATCTTAAATACGTGTAAAATTAAAAAATATTACAATACATCTAAATCATAACACTATATATATATATATATATATATATATATATATATATATATATATATATATAGAGGCAAAATCAACGAGATAATGCGTTGAATTTTTTTTTTTCACGAGATAGTGCCCTCGCCAGATTAATTGCTCAGATAGGGTGATCTCTACAGTCCCTGGGGTAGGTCGCCATGCACGCCCAACGACCTACCAGGTCGCCATGCACGCCCCAACACGCTGGGCATCCGAGGCCATCCGACCGAGGCCATCCGAACGAGCTATGCGAGGGCATCCGAGGGCAACCGAGCGAGCTATGCGAGGGAATCCGAGGGCAACCGAGCGAGGGTAGGTCACCATGCACTCCGGGCAACCTTGTAGGTCGCCATGTACTCCGGGCGACCTACCCTCGCTCGGTTGCTCGGATTCCCTCGCATAGCTCGCTCGGTTGCCATCAGATGCCATCTCATAGCTCGTTCGGATGGCCTCACATAGCTCGTTCGGATGGCATCGGATGCTCTCGGATGGCATCGGATGCTTTCGGATGGCCTCGGTCGGATGGCCTCGATCGGATGGCCTCGGATGCCCATCATGTTGGGACGTGCATGGCGACCTACAACAACGTCTCACGCTGGACATTCCAATACAAATGCTAGACTTCATAATTAATCTTTTTTCTCTAAATTCAATAATAAATTTCTATATATACACACAACTCTGTTAATCTTAAAAATTAAACAGAGAAACAAAGATGCCTAAAGGTATATTATAAATAAATGTAAATAAAATACAATAATAGACTAAAAATGCTTTAAAAATTGAATCTGAAAACACCACACTATTTGATTGCATGGCGACCTACTTTGCAAAACACCCCACAGGTCGCTCGGATGCCATGGCGACCTCCAAGGTCGCCCGCATGCCATGGCGACCTCCAAGGTCGCTCGGATGCCATGGCGACCTCCAAGCTCACTGTAGAATTCACCCCATTTCAACAATTAATCTGGGATGTACATTATCTCGTGAATAAAAAAGTTCGAGAACATTATCTCGTGGATTCACCCTATATATATATATATATATATATAATGGAAAGGACAAAAAAAGCCTTTCCTGAAATCAGTAAAACCCGAATGAGAAACATAAAACCCTGTGCCGAAAAAATCCAGAAGCAGTCATGAAAAGGAGCGTGTAATGCAAAGGTTGTCTCGTAATGGAGTAATGTAACTCACGCGCGAAAGAGAGGGGTGAATTTGTTGTTAAAGTAGAATAGTACCTAGAGACACGTGTCGGATACTGAGACCGCCTGATTATACCGAGACACAAAGGACACTACAACTCCGTTTGAAGTAGTTGGGAGTGTCGGTTTTAGACAAACATTACGGCCTTTCATCTCCATGCAAAATGTGTATTTTTAATCCTTTTCAACTTTCTTGTAATTTCTTCTATATCATTTTGTGGTTATTATAATTATTATTTTGTGGGTGTAGATTATACATACTTAAAATATACACCGATGTTATTTGTGAATTGGTTTTGGATTTATTGGAATGAAGCTTATAATAACAAGGTGGTGGATCTTAACTTGATATATGCTCTGGAATTTTGTCATATATTATATTTTAATTATTTTTATGTAATTGTATTATAATTAAAAGGTGGAACTGTGGAAGAGCAATCATAAAGAGTACGATTTGGCCATGACAATGTGAATCTGCCTAGCTATGTTGTAGGGTTGCAGTGATGCCCTGGTTCTTGCATATTTTGAAAACACCTTCAAATAAATAAAGCCGAGTCCGCGGGGTACTTTACTAGTTCATGGGACTCTCCAACTTGTTTATCGGTACTTCATCCCTTCTAATTTATACCAAGAATTGTAATCATGATTTAGAAGAAAAAAATTGATAATTAAAGATTAGGGATGGCGTTGTCACGAGAGAGGGAAAAAGAGGAGAAGAGATGAAGTATTCTTTCGATTTTGTATAGTAAATTTTATAATGACTCTTAATGCATGTGTCGGACGGGAAATTCCTAGGCCCCGTTACCATTGAATCATGTTCATGGCACCAGAAGATGTAATTTTCAGATATGATTCTGGTTGATCTTTATAATCATCCCATGCATCCCCATCCCTTTCACACAATTGCATGCAAGCTGAACAAATTTATATAGGACGGTCCACAATACCAAAATTCCAACCAATCATCACCCGCCACCTAAGCAAAACTGCCTTAATCTCTAGTTCCTACTGTAAGCCTTGATCTAGTACTCTAGATCCTAGGCCATATGCATATGTATGGTGTGATGAAGTTTTATTCTTCATATATAAAGAAGAAAGGATCTAGATCCTAGGCCATATACATGTGTGAAACCATAGGGTTCAGGGTTTTCTTCCTTCCATGTATGTTTTTGTTTTGGGGTTTGACGGAGGGTTTAGGGTTTGCTGGGTTTGGGCAGACATGGAAGGATTCTTGGGGTTTGGGAAGCAGATTGTGCCCTGCATGGACTCAGTTTTGGGGCATTTATACGCCAAGGTGTCCTACCATTTGGCAGCTTTTGATGGAGATCATACATTTATAGGGCTATGAACCTAACTACGGAACCTCCTTTTTTGCATGACAATGGGGGACCATATGTATATTTACCTTAAAAAAAGCTAAAGAAAGTGACATCAAACTAACTCAATTTTTATCCTTAAATAAATTTGCATTAGGGTATTAACATTAATCTATCCATTACTTAAAAACTAATTCAAGTTTATTACGTTTTTCATAATAAATTATGTAAATTACATAACTATTTTAGTTATAACTTAAAAAGTTACCGTTAAGAAACTCATGTAACATTCTAAATTATAACTGAAATTATTACCAATCGTGTAACTTTTTAAAATAGACATAGTAGCATTTTAGGTTAAAATCCGTCGTAATATAACATTTTCTGTTGTAACTAAGATTATTATCAATTGTCTAATTTTTTATAATATATATAATAATATTTTAGATTAAAACAAATTATCACAAATTAATCTTAGATTTCCCAGCTGCAAAACAAAATTACCGTGCATATATTTGCTTAAGAAAGAGTAGGTAACCATTTGCTTTGAACTCCAAAGGGTATCTTAAGGTTTGCTATAAGAAACCAAAGGTTAGAGTAACTGTTGGTTGTAGCTTTATGCAGCTTGTGAAAGGGCCTTACTCTTTAAGGTTAAAAAAAAAAAAATCAAAGAATGCCCTTAACAAAGATCAAAAGATCCCTTTTCTTCTCTCTCATTTCAATATTGGACCACAGTCATATAAAAACAATAATACTTACTGGGATCTCAGCAATCTGAACTGAGATTTTGTTCCTCTTTGCTGTTATCTTTCTCCCTACATGACTCCTTTTCCAAGGTTTTATTGCATGTTTGCCCAACATAGTTAAAAAGAAAAAACACTTCTTTGGTTCTTTAAGATTTTTATGGAGGGACAGGATCTCTCAACAGAGTGGCTTCAGAGTGTTGGGTTGAGTTAATCTGAGCCATCCAAAACAGGTACCCAGCTGTTATAGTGCTGCATATATGAAAAACAAGCAAACATATGGACTGTAAAACACAAACGTGGGGACAGTAACTATATGTGTCTGTAAGATGTTTATGTATCTTTGAAAAACCATGAATTCTCTGTTGTTTAGGTATTTTCATTGTTTTATGCTCTTCTCTTTTGGTTGGAATCTTCTGAAAGCATACATTCACCTCAGTGAAAATGAGTATATTTGCCACAGAAATGAATAATACAAAATTTGATATGAACTTCTCAGTTTTACAAATCAGCTATTTTACACATTTAAACTACATTCTGCAAAAGCTACACTCCTTGGAAGGATAAAAGATGCACACAGCATATATTTTTCGGGTGCAACAAGGCGTACCCTACGCATGTCCACATTAACAGCAACTTCTTGCAAGGCGATTCGTATCCGCTGCATTAGCAAGGAATGTGAAAATCAATATGAAATGAAGAAACGGGAAAAAATGGCAACTGAACTAGCACTGGATAAATGGACACGCCAATATTATGAGATTGTGGCACTAGACCTCATGAAAATCAAACTCGGGATCTCGAGCTTTAGAGAATCCATAGACATGAATAGTGGGAAAGTTTAATTCTTTATCTCTAGGTTGATCTCTGTATACTCCCCTGAATGCATCTGTTTGTCAAGGCCAAAATATAGAAAGTAGTTCAACTTCAGCCACCGTGATTCCAATCCTAACTACAATGCAATCTTATCTGTAATTCCTTGAATAACAAGTAACAACTACGATCAACTAGTTGATCTTTAACATGCAACCCAAAGAATGTTACAATAACTATGGGAAAACAACTAAAAATAACTAGATCAGATAAGCAGTTCACAGGCTACAAAGTACACCAAAGATGGTGTTAATCACTCAAGGAAAGCAAATGCAAGCAAAAGAAATCTTCCGGCCACCACAAGGTGACCGACTTACCAAGAAATTCTGCAGCATCATTCGGCAAATTCATAACTACATGTGTGATGGAATGTGCTTTCTCACTAGAAAACATAGCATTGATGAACCTTCTTTCATATAGGGGTGGGAATAGGTCAGGCCGGACTACAGGGGCCTACGGCCTGGCCTACATAAAGCCTATTTAATAAACAGATCAGGCTCGAGTTTTTTTAAAAGCCTATTAATTTAAATAGGTCAAGTTTAGGCTTATTATAAAGCCTTATAAGCCTGATAGACTTGCTTATTAAATTAAACAGACCCATTGCAGCTGCAAGCACGCACGAGCTCCCACGTGAAGCACCCGCACCCTGTCAGCACTCTGTCCGAAACAGTGCGTGTAACACCCCCAACCCGTATCCGACCCGGATCCGAGTCCAAAGTGTCACATTGACTTTTCAAAACATTTACTTGTATAAAATAGTGAGTAATTTAACATTTTTATAACATATAACTTATTCAAAACGTTTACAAAACTATTCAGAACTTATACACTATATTCTTTTGAGTACATGCCAACTATAACTTTATATATTAAAATACATATTATTCACCTCTCTTCTGATCTGGCATTCGGTAAGGAGAACTGACATGTCTTGCTCCGCATTGCTCTATACTCTTCTTCTCGTTTCTGTAACCTACGTGTGAAACAATCACACGCTAAGTCTATGACTTAGTGAGGCAATAAACATATACTGTAAACTATAACTTGTAATCATGCATGAACTATTATTGCTATCACATCATACCCAAACATATATCCATTCATATATCAAATCCGCACATGCATATACTTATCTTCTTTCCTATCCTTATCATATTATTACCATTCATATTTCTATTCTCTTGTTTATATGATCCATTATGTTCATATCATATATCTTATAACATATACAATGATCACTAACACACATATATCATATCATATCATATAATTAATATCAAAACACATATATATAACACATACATTGTATTCAATGTTATCTCTTATTATCCCATGTACACCTGTAACTAATTCTTTTTATCGTATAAACATATACTAAACATTTCTATACACATCATGGTACACATATATCAGTTCACAACCGAACACACATCGTATCATATCAATTGATTTATTTAATCTCTTTAAAGTCTATGTATTAGCTCATGTATACTTTTGAGAACTTAAGGTATGTGAGTACATTGAGGTTGTGCACCACTATACTGTCACCACAACTCGTATAAATGTCCCGAAGGACCTATCCAGAGGTCATAAAGAACCTCGGCAACTGTCCATAGGTCCCGAAGAACCTAGGTAAACTGACCATATGTTCCTTAGAACATAGGTATATTGTCCATATGTCTCGAAAGACATGTAAAACTGTCCATATGTTTCGTAGAACATAGGCAAACCCTCAACTCTTGGCATGCCAACTATACCCCCTAGCTCTCATATCACATAACATGGGCATTATCATTTATAATATTTCATATCACTTGTTCTTTCTCTTTTGTCACATACCACATGTATATGTAAAACTCTATATCATTTCTCATTTGTTCATATACTTATGTCATATCAACACGTAATTCACTGTCACATATCACGTAGCTTATGTTTCATAACTTGTATCACATATACACATTCATATCACATGTTCATATAAGCTCCTAACTTCTTTCACATTTACATATAATCATGTAACTTCTTTCACATTTACATATAACATGGCTTAATATATGTTTGTATTCTTTTTCACCTAATCAAATCTACCTCTTCTCATATATCTCATACATAATCTCTATCATATATACATTCCTTCACTTATCTTATAGTTATGTATCATATTACATAATTTAACTTATATCGTATTATCATGTGTACATATATCATGGACACTTAACATGTATCATTCTAACATGTAGTCACACCTATCATTAACACATGCAACAATCAATAACACACATGTAACATATCAACCATATGCTCATATTAATGAATTCATATATTTTACTATAGGAAATAGACTTGTCACAAATCTTATTTCCATTAAATATAATAAACTATCTAATATGCACTCACCTTGGCCTCACTAAGTTCCAATCCACTTTTATGTTTTCCTCTCTTTCGATCGAATCTTAACTTGATAATCGTTCTGGAACTTGTTCGCGCTCGATATCTATATAATCATACATTGATACATATCAATATCCAATTGAGATATTCTAATCTATCATTTCTTAGACCAAAAGAAAGGTATAATTCTATTTTCCCTTGAAGTGCATCGATACATTCTACAGTGTATTGATACATTCTTTAACATGTGCATCGATGCACTACCCATGCATCGATGCACAAATCACCTTCGATGTTTTCATTTTAAGGGGGTGCATCGATGCACTAACTGTGCATCGGTACACTCAAGGCATTCGATGTTTCTTCTTTAAAGAGTGCATCGGTACACATTGAATGTGCATGATACACTTTGCCCAGAATTTGTACTTTACGCCCGAAAATCATCAACTCTTCATTCAATTCTTCTATATTAAGCCCCTATCATGTCATTAAACTCAACTACCATTACTTAAACCAACTTGTATTCATATAAACCATCTCTATCTTCCATATCTCATCATGATTCTTAAAATTAAGAATCTTACTAAACTTTCAACTTTGTTATTAATCCTTTCTAACTTCATAAATCTCTTATTCTTAGTGATGACAAGTCAAATTCCTTCTCAAATTTCACTTATTAACTCTTTCCCAGAAATTCATCTAAAAACTCATTTTCTTTAATCTCTTCTATATCTTTCATCTTGTTGTTTTAGAACAAATTAAGCTTTCCTTAAGCTTAATTATCATCTAATGATCATAACCCAACCTTAAAATCAACAATTAATCAACAAACAAAGAAACTCACCTTTGAGCTTGGAGATACGGGAGGAGGAAGAAAAAGAAAGAAAACTCTGGAGAATTCTCTCTTTTCCCACGTGGTTCCCTTATCTTATAAAAGGGATATTAAATTTTCCTTATCAAATGACCATTTTGCCCTTTAATTCCTTTAATAATTACTAACTTCTAGGAAATATTTCCAGATAAATCATTAAACTATTCAATTATTCTACTTTAATCACCAAATTTCAAAATATTTCAATTTGGTCACTAACCCGGTATTGAGGATGTTACAGTGCGCCATCGGCGCGTGAATCCACCGAGCCCATCACTCTTGCCCATGCTCGCCCTGACCACACCCATCACTTCTTTATCGTTTATTTTCTTTCATTTCTTTCAAAGGGTTTTATTTATTTGTTTAATACTAGTGGGGTGGAGTAGCAATTAAAAAGGAGGAATTTTGCCAATTACGATGAATTACCCATGATGCTTGTACTGCAACAATGTTTTATTTGTTTGTTTACTATCTTTTAGACATATATTTATTTGTTTGTTTGAAGAAGAAAGAAATGGTAATATAGATGGAATGAGTTGCACATTTACCTTGGTTCCTGTATAGATATAGAAACATAAAAAATATGCAGAGATGATGTCCATTTATCGTAATTGACCACGCCCAATTCAATAATTCTTTTCGCCATTAGCCAATCAGGTGTGTTATTTTTTTTGTGAAGAAGGCTTTTAAAAAGGCTATCAGGCCAGGCTTTTAAACAGGCCAGGCCGAGCCAAAATAAAAAGCCTTTGATAGGCTGTAGGCCAGACTCAGGCCTAAAAATTTCATCGTAGGCCAGGCTCAGGCCTTTTAAAGCCTGACCTGGCCTATTCCCACCCCTACTTCCATCCATGTTAAAGATCTAGACAGCACCATAAAAAAACCTTAGTAGGAGGAATATAATTCCATTAACTCGCAAAATGGTGTATATATTGCTAGGCTCAAGGTTGCATCAGTGATGACCAGTATCTACTAGAAGATTAGTCATTTTATCCACTAGCACAATGTTACCTTAATCTTCCTCTCAAGTTTGTTGAGGACACTATTTCTTTCAAGATATTCAAACGCAAAAGGGTTCAAATCATTAGCATAAACACGTTTTACTATCTTAGCAGCAGATATTGCAATCGGACCAACCCCAGAGAATACATCACCTGTAAATTATGAAAACTGAAGAGTTGAGACATGTAAGCATATTGATATGAATATTTATAGAAGTATAGCTAATACAAAATTTGTGCACATTAAAGACTCTTGGTGATTATAACAATGATTATTTGTAATACATAATTCCAAACAACGTAAAGTTGAAAGCATACATATGACATCATTGCGATTGAAGCCACTCAGAAGCCTCTGCCTCTCCGTTCCAAGCCTTGAGTTCCAATACCTGCACAAAAGGCGGAAAAGAGGAACATGAATACCTTGCCCCTGAAGTTAAATATCTTACTGTTTTGATGAAAGCAGTGCATACACTTTTTCCAAATCAACACGAAATCGCAGTCCATTCTCAACCACTGTAGTCACCAAGGAGTGATTCCCTGCTAACACCTCAAGCTGCATTGTTCGGTAGTCATTTTGAATGACATCAATCTTATTTACAACTGTTTGTATTTTTGGCTTGCTTTTGTCCAGAACCACCTGATAAAGTGGAAAACAACCATATGACCAACCGTCTCAAAGGCTGAAGGAATAATCATGCCCTCTGGTAGCAGGGTCTCCAAGATCTGCAAGGAATGCATAAGATTTAGAGCCCCCATTGATGTTGCAAACATTTATATCCGACTGTGATTAGTTGTTATAGTCGAAAGAAAAAACTACAACCCACTCTAGATATTTCCCCCTTAATTTTCTTTCCTCTTTGCCGTGGAGGCTACAGTTTTGTGGCCCTTGTGTAATAGAATAGCATATGCAGAATTTTCATGACATAATTTAATAATTGATAATAATTACAAAATGTCTACGTAATTGATTGCAAAATCTTGCTTTGTCCATTTATTTGCAAATTAAAAGTTCTTCCATATCTGCCAATCATGCTGCCGGTCCAGCTTCTAACCTTATTAAAGACAATGACATTAGAAGTAAGTGAACCAGGATTCCTATAAATTTGTGTTACAGTCTTTCAAAGCATTAGTAGAAAATGACGGATAGGGGGGGGATGAGAGGTGGGGATGATGAAACGAGGAACATTTTCTCCGGGCAAGACACCCTAACTTCAAGAATTACTTAAATGAATCTGATGCCTAGAACGCCTTTTTTGAAGAGATAACAAAAGTTTGAAATCAATGTTTGTTGTATAAAACAATACTAGAATGGACTCAATTGCAGAGTCAAGAAAAGGAAACATAACCGAAGCTAAAAAATGGACTTCACTTTATAAATTTGCCCCCCAAACAAACACAATTATGATGCTTTCGTGCGATATACCTCATTCATCTGCCAATAATCATAGAACAAAGTCAGCTTACATCTCACAAGCTCTATAGTCAAAGAACTATTCTCTCTGGTTTCTGTAGATGCTCGGTTTTGTCCGGGGACTCCGTTCGAGTTTTAGATCCAGTACGAGTTATAGTGTGGATCAGTGAGAGCCCAAATAAGCCCAAACATATTGGAGGCCCAGTTCAAGACCAATGGACAGCAGTTGGATGCAGAAAAAGAAAGAGATTCAGGTTGGTTTTTAGCAGTTGGAATAATTAGATAGTGGGGAATTAAAAAACTGTAAAATGGTCAGTTTTGAGGGGATTTTAACTACTAGAAACTATCAGCATGGGGATAGAAAAGAAGAGAAAACAGAAAAAAGAAAGGGGGGAGAACAAAAAAAAAAAGAAAACAAGAGCATTGAGCAAAAACAGAGCAGAAACCAGTAGCCATTCCCAACCATTAACACACATCGAAAGAAGAGAGAGAGATTCCAATCGGAAAATACCCATTCAAATATGTTCATTTAGCCAAAAATCCAAAAAAAGGGCCATCAACAACAAATAGAAGCTTTTCAATGAGATAACGTAGCCCTTACTTGCCGGAGTTGAAGAGGATAACCACCACGTCGCTTGTATCCCCGTTCCAGTCATCGAGGAGATCACGTTCAAGAAAATTCCCAAGGAGTCTCACCGTTGTATTCAAAAAGCCGAAGAAGCAATAGAAAGTAAATATCTGTTTTTTGGTATTTTCTTTCTTTCTTTTCCATTTCCAGTATGTTATGGGTGTTCTTATTTCTAAACAAATAAAAGATGTAAGAAAAGAATGAGTTTAATCTCGTTACCGTTTCTTTTGTTGATCCTGTCGTTGTCAGAGTGTAGGTCGCCGTTCATTAGGGAATTCCTTACTAAAATATATAAAAAAAATTAATTTTTCCATGTCTGAAACAGACGAAAAACTAGAGGAAGGAGAGGGTTTTTAAATAAAAAAACAATTGTTTTTTTTAAAGAGTAGCTTAGCATAAATCTATAGGAGTAATACGAAGCGGAAAGAAAATGGGGATCTCCTTTTTGAAGGAATCATGCTTCTCTGTATTAAATTTCAAGAAAATTAGGTGTTTAAGATTGGGTTACCTGGCTCGGGTATGTTCTGACGTCGAAGAGAGCCTTTGATCTTCGTCCTTCTTGTGTTGGGTCTTTATCGCAAAACCCAAAAGAGAGCCTTGGTCGTTGGTTGCTGTAGTCTCCATTTCCCCTTCAAAGAAGTTGAAAAATGAAAGCATGGTGTTTTGGAGATGATACGGCTGAGTTGCTTAGTTTGATATTAAAGAATATTATATATTAAAATTTTAGGGTTAATTAATGTTTGGCCATTGAAATTTTATGGTATTTTTCTTTCGTGCTCTTGTTCTTTAGTCACATATTTATACTTTAGTCACCTTTAGGATTCCTTTCGAATTTAATATTTTGTGTTTGTCCTGATTTTATTATTTTATCAATTTCAATTCTGTTATAGTTTTTGTTTGTTTGTAAATCCATTATATTTAGGCAATTTTCATTTAGATCCATACTTTAGTTTTAATCTGTATGTCGAATTTTACATTTATTTAAATTCACTCTAACTCTAATAGTATATCTTTTTAAAATTTGTAGTTTAGTATGTTATGATTTTGTTTTTATATTTAGGTCACATGTGTATATAATATGTTAATATGCATAATTTATGATTTTTAATTAAAACATATGTATGTAAATTTTTTTTATGTCACATTGTATGATATTTTTAATTTTGTTTAATTAATTTCTGGCATGACATAATTTTTTGGTACAATTTGTATGATAGCCTTACATGCATAACTCGACCTATTACATAATCGGACTAAGGGTACCCTTTTAATTTAAAGTTGTTGAAGTGGGCCGTCATAACTGATTTGAGGTCCGCTTTTAATGATTTTAAAGTAAAAATGTATCCCGAAAGTGAAACAAAAAAATTGATTCGTCACCTAAAATTTGGGAACGAGAGAAAAAGAAATGTTCGTTTATTTAAATATATCGAGAAAAGGTTGTTATATCTTTAAGATCTGGTCTCGATATTTGTAAATAATCGAACATCCTTTATCTTTCTAAAATAACTTGGTAATTTCAATTTAATTTGTTTGAGTGTTTTTGAATGCTTTAAATTTACATTTTTACTTTATGGGATCAAGAATCAAAATAAACTCGAATTTGTAAAGTTCATTGCAAAGACGTTAATTAATCGACTAGGTACCGATTTAGGGCGTTGTGGGGCCTTCCCCACACGTAACCGACTCCCGAACTCGGATTTTGGTAACGCAGACCTCAATTTGTTGTTTTAATTAAAGTTAATTTTTATTTAAAATAACATCATTTTTGGGTGCCCAATCACACCCTAATCAAAGATTGGTGGCGACTCTTTGAATTGTATTTTTTCGATTATAAAAGAAATCTGAATTTTTTCGAAACGAAAGGTTTTTTAAATCGCATTTGTTTTTAAATTAAAAATCAATTGAAAGATATAAATTAAAAATTAATGTGTTTTTTTTAAATCTCACCTTTTCACCTTTAAGAAAAAATCGTTTCGACAGCTTGGCGACTCCGCTGGGGACAATTTTTTTAGAGAGTCAAGCCGATAGTCGAGTAATTAATTTTCTTTGCAATTGAAAATTACAAATTCGTTTTAATTTTATTTTTGATCCATTGTTTGGTTTTTAATAATTTTTGTTTGTTTGTATGTTGATTTCTTTAATTTAATTCGATTGACAATTAAATAGTTGTACTAATCTGTTTGCTAATGGTTTCAGAATAATTGTTTGTTTTAGGAATTGATTTTGAATGTTTTTATTGTTTGTTTTTTCGCTTTTCCTCACACACTGCACAGCTGCATTGTCATAACATGAGCTAAAACCCCGCTCCGTCCTATTTAAGTAGGAGTGAGAGACTATGCCCTCGTGTGGTTTTCACCTCCGCATGGGATAGTGGATCGCTCCTGGAGCTCACGCCTTATGGTACTCGTGATGGTAATCACCTCCGCATGGACATAAGGAGGTGTGTTCCCTCGAAATTGAACTCGATCCCCTAAAGCCTGTGATGGGCCAGGATTGAGGGTTCGGCAGCCCAATGGGGCACCGGCAAGGACAATTCGAGAACCTATTACTTTAGAACCTAACCCGGCATATAGTGAACATAGAGCCTGAACTTAGGTTGAACCAAACCCGAACCTTAAGAATCCCGTGAGGAGGGTACACAAGGAAAAGCTTTTTTGAGTCATTTATTTTCGTTTTTTCGAATAAATGCATGCGAACTAGATATCATGCGGTTAGGTGTATTTTTTGAACAAGCATGCGAAATAGATATCATGAGGTTAGATTTCTTTTGTGGATAACAAAGCATGGGGGTAGATATCATATTGGGTAGGATCTGATAAAGCATGATGGGGTAGTCAACATATGGGGTAGGATTTTGAACAAATTATTATCCTGAATTAATTGCTTCATGTTTACTAACCGATCTTTTGTTGTTTTTGCCTT
This sequence comes from Hibiscus syriacus, assembly GCF_006381635.1. Taxonomy (NCBI): domain Eukaryota; kingdom Viridiplantae; phylum Streptophyta; class Magnoliopsida; order Malvales; family Malvaceae; genus Hibiscus; species Hibiscus syriacus. The sequence goes on from NW_024063066.1 coordinate 381,066, forward strand.
GTTTCTTTTCTGTTTTGCATTGCATTGTCCATTACATGGTGTTGATTTGGGATCGATGTCCATATAGAAGGCCAGTAATATGGAACGAACGGTTCAGAAAGAGGTTGAAGATAATGCAGATGTTTTGAGGTGGTCGGAACAGTCCCAATTGACCAATGGAGACAGCGTAATGCCTGGATATGTGTCAGAGTTATTTGGTTACACTCACATCAACGTGCGTCAGAATGATCTAAGTGAGCTAAAGGAGATATGGGGAAGATGGACAGTAGCCGATAAGGAGATGTTTTATCAGTTGTACGGCGATATTCCTTATCTTCTGGATGTTTCTATTGACCGAAATCTGTTTAGAGCATTGGCACAGTTCTGGAACCCGACTTATAGCTGTTTCACATTTGGTAGAGTGGATCTAACACCAATAATAGAGGAGTATCAAGCTTTGGTCCGTTGTTCGAGGTCACAGATGGATAGAGTATATACCAAGCTGCCAGTCACTCCTTCGTTTAAGAAGAAATTACTATTGATGACCAGAATGAGTGAAGATTGGGTAATCAGAAACATTAAGAAGAAGGGAGACAGTGAGTGCATCTCTTGGGCTGCTCTGAAAGAAGTAATTGCTCATCATCCTGATAAGAGAAAGAAGCTTGACTTGTTTGCTTTAGGGATTTATGGGCTCGTTATTTTTCCAAAAGTGCTAGGATATGTAGACGTATCAGTTGTTGACCTGTTTGAAAGATTAGACAAGCACGTGGATCCTGTTCCAGCTATTCTAGCTGAGACGTTCCGGTCTTTGAGTTCTTGTAGGCGCGAGGGAGAAGGATGCTTTATAGGATGTGCGCCTTTGCTGCTAGTGTGGATTCTGAATCATTTTAAACATGTTGAAAGAGCACCAGGACGAGTGTTTCTAGAGGGGTTTTCGCCTTTGAAAGATTTTCTTTCTAAAGAGTGGCCTGGGGGTTTCACTGAAGAAAAATGGATGGTCATCTTCAAGGATATCAGAGATGGAGATATTTTGTGGCGAGCTTCGTGGAATACTTCTTCGGATATACTTTACCGATGTGGAGAGCGAGATTGGGTTCCTTTGCCAGGTATATGGGGTTCTGTTGGGTATGCATCGCTACTAGTTTCCAGACAGTATGGGTCGAGGCAGTTCATTCCAGCCACGTGGGACTTGGAAGGATCAGAGTTTGCATTCAAAGGAGATCAGTATAAGGGTAAAGTTAAAGGGGTTGCTGAGGCCTGGAAGCAAACTCGTCGCGTGAATTTGTTCACCTATGATCTCGAGTTATCTCAAGAATACGAGCAGTGGAGAAGCGGTCGAGTCAATGACAATATCCCGATGGTGAATCCTGAAAATATTCAACCGGTGGAAGAACAATTGAGAGTGGTGCCATCTCCATTAGAGTTAGCTAAGTGCGATTTCGAAGCAGAACGGAGACAATGGAGAATGACTTTACAGAAGCTAGAAGATGAAGTGTATCAAAAGGGATTGGAAATTGACATTCAGAAGAGTAGAGCAGATCGAATTGAAAAAGTAGAGAAACAACTTCGGCTAGACTTTGACGATCTTCGGTCAACTTATCAGCGAATGGTAAAAGCTCAGGCAGGTTCTAGCTCGAGTAAGTCTGTCGAATTAAGGCAAGAGGTGGCAAGCCTCAAAAGAGTATCCGGAGAGAATCAAGAAGAGCTCAAGCAAAGCAGACACCAAGTGAAGATTTTATCGAAGGAAAATGATTCTTTAGAGCAGCGGTTACAAGAGAGTCAAGCCCAGAATGAGAAGTTGAAGGGGAAAATTTCAAGTTTAGAGACTGCATTACGACGATACCGAAGCGGGAGGGTAGCTCGAGCCGTGGGAGGTTGAAAGTTTGAAGAGACAAGTGAGCGAGCTTGAAGCCATGGTTCAAGATTTTCAGAGGCAAGCAAGTGAGCTATCGATAGTTCCTTATGAGGGGGATATACAGTGGCGTTTTCGGTGGGAGCGAGCTCAGGCGAGAGTTAAGCAAATAGAGGATTTTATTGCTTGTTACCTAGACCACGCGCGGGGAATAACTCAATATTTGGTCATTCTATCTGAGGAAGCTGCTGATGTGACTGAAGAACTGGATCCTGAGGCTGAAGAAAACCAGAAGATCATGGAGTTGCTAGCACGTGTACAACAAATAGGAGAAATGGTGCAGATTTATTTGTGATGTGTTTCAACTTTGAACTTGAACGTCGTTCTAATATAAAGAGTTGTTCTAAGGAGTCGTTCCAGGATTAACACCCTGCATTTTGCATATGCATTTTTTTAATGCATTTAATTTTTGCATCGCATTTTATTCATTCATAATTATATGTTTCATATTCATTAATAAATATCAGCGATAACAAAATGACTCTGTGACAGAGTAATACTGGAAAATCCCAAGCATATCTACAGAACCAGGAAGAAAGTTATGGAAGACAAACTTGCCCAAATTGAGAAGGCTCAGTCGGAGTTACAAGATAATATCAAGAAAATGCAAGAAGATATGATGAATGCCCAAAAGGAGATGTTTGCCAAGTTTGCGAGTATGTTGGATGGAAGAAATCCAGAACATGGGAAAAGCCCTATGCCAGAAGGTGTAATTGAAGACCCACTTCATTATCCAGGGTTAGCCCCAGAACAATCTCAGAATGTTCAAGTGACCCCTGTTCATGTCGGGAAGGTGCACATTAATCCAGTCGGTGCTTCTGTTAACGTACAGCCTGGATCTAGTACGTATCAGGAAGAACATCAATATCATCAAGTTCCGGACCTTGATGAAGAAGCCAAGAAGGACCAAAACAATCTGTTGGAAGAGAAATGGAAGCAGTTAGAAAGAGAGGTCAGAGCCATGAAGGAAGATACCAGTGTCTATGGATTCGACACAAAGGAGTTAAGTCTAGTTCCTGATCTGGTCTTGCCTCCAAAGTTTAAAGTTCCTGACTTTGAAAAGTTTGATGGTACCAGGTGCCCCTCTGCACACATCACAATGTTTTGTAGGAAGATGACCGGATACATAGGGGACGATCAATTGTTGATACACTGCTTTCAGGAAAGCTTAACTGGCTCGGCAATCCGATGGTATAACCAGCTGAGTAGAGCTAATATTAAATCGTGGAAAGACTTGGCTAAGTCATTTCTTGAGCAATACAAACATGTGAAGGATGTTAGGCCCAACAGGATGATGTTGCAAGGAATGGAAAAGAAGTCTAACGAGAGTTTTAGACAATATGCTCAAAGATGGAGAGATGTAGCAGTGCAAGTCCACCCGCCATTGGAAGAGGAAGAAACAAATATGCTTTTTGTCAACACCTTAAAGGCTCCTTTTTTCTCGCATCTTATCGGTAATCCTTATCGAAATTTTGCTGATGTAGTTACGGCGGGAGAAATGATTGAATTGGCTGTTAAGAGTGGGAAGCTCGAGGGAGGAGAGTCTAGTAAGAGGCCACCAACGAGGAAAAAGGAAAACGAAGTCAGTAATGTGAGGCAGTACGATTCTAATAACATCACTGTTTCCCGTCCTCAAGGAGCAGGGTCATCAACACAAAATGACAATAGACAAGGGGTAAGGGACCAAAGGAGAGAGAGGCCTCAATTTGATCCAATTCCGATGACTTATAAGGAATTGTTTCAGATTTTGTATGATCGACATGTGGTTTCACCGTATCACGTGACACCAATGCAACCTCCTTTTCCCAAATGGTATGATGCTAGTGCTCAGTGTGAGTACCATGCAGGGAACCCTGGGCATTCCATTGAGAATTGTACTGCTTTTAAGAAGGTTGTCCAAGCTTTGAGAACGAGGAATGTCATCAACTTTGGTGACAGTGAGCAGCCAAATATAGCTCAAAATCCGTTGCCAAGCCATGCAGGGGCAGGAGTTAATGCGATTACTGAAGAGAAAGGAAAGAGAATTGTAAGGAATGTTGGTGAGGTGGTATCACCCATGAGTTGGGTGTGGTGCCAGATGGTCAAGGTAGGATTGTTGAAGCCCAGTTTGATGGGTGAACAGTTTAACAGTGGAGAGGTATGCCTGTATCATAACAGTGAGGGACACAATATTCAGCAATGTCCTGACTTCCTATCTTTGATACAAGACATGATGGACAGTAAAGAAATTGAGTTCTTTAGAGAGATTGCTGAAGAAGAGGAAGCGGAAGTTTGCGCTTCAGAAGGATCGTCTAAAGGGGTATACAATGCCAGTTGTCCCCTAATTATTACTCCCAAAAATCGAGTTGCTGAGAAGGTAGCCCCAAAAGTGGTTATTACACCTCCATCTCCATTCCCATATCGGGATAATAAACAAGTGCCTTGGAGATATGATTGCCAGATGGGAGATGTAACAAAAGAGAATGAGGAAGTAGATGAGGTGGGACGCTTTACTAGAAGTGGTAGGTGTTATTCTCTTAATCCACCTAAAGAGTCTGAGAAGAAGGTTGTAGTTGATAAAGGGAAAAAGGTTGACGTGCAGATAGAAGAGGATAAGCCTGTTATCAATGAACCAGTAACCGAGAGTGAAGCGATAGAATTTTTGAAGTTTCTGAAACACAGTGAGTACAGTGTTGTGGAACAGTTACACAAGTTGCCAGCCCGTATTTCTGTTTTGTCATTACTTTTGAGTTCGGAGGCCCATAGGAATGCTCTATTAAAGGTTTTGAACCAGACTTTTGTTCCGAAAGAGTTGCCCATTGAAAAGTTGGATCGGTTAGTTTCTAATGTACAAGCTGATAATTTTTTATCTTTTTCTGAGGATGAAATCCCTTCTGGGATGATGGATAGTCAGAAGGCTTTGCACATTACAGTTAAATGTAAAGGGTATGTGTTGTCCCGAGTCTTGGTTGATAATGGTTCAGCTTTGAATGTGATGCCTTTAGTGACTCTAAAGAAGCTTCCATTAGATAGTACACTTATGAGAACCTGTCAAAGTGTGGTTCGAGCTTTCGATGGGACTAAAAGAGAAGTGTTGGGCAAGATTGATGTTCCTCTGAATATTGGTCCAGCAACTTATGAAGTAGAATTTCTCGTAATGGACATTATGCCTACGTACAATTGTTTGTTGGGAAGGCCTTGGATTCATCAGGCCGGTGCAGTTCCGTCCACATTGCACCAGAGACTGAAATTTGTGATTGATGGAAGGTTGGTATGTATTCATGCTGAAGAGGACATTATTGCTTCTGTTTCTACTACTGCTCCGTACATTGAAGTTGATGAGCAAGCCGTCGAGTGTTCTTTCAGATCGTTGGAGTTTGTCAATGCTACGTTTGTGGCCGAAGGCAAGAAGATACCAAAGCCTCGATTGTCAAACTGTACCAAGATGGGACTCAAATTGACTCTTGGAAGAGGAGCGAAAGTTGGAAATGGGTTAGGTCGACAGTTGCAAGGACCGGTGAATCCAAATATGCCCTGTTACTAAAAGAGATCGATTTGGTTTGGGGTATCAGCCAACTCCGAGGGATAAGCTGAGGGGAATTAAAAAGGGTCAGGAAATGAGAAAGGCCAGATTAGCTGGTGAAGACCTTAGCTGGGAACCCATGACCTTCTCGCCGTTGAGTAGCATTTTCATATCTGGGGGACATATGTTTCAAGGGAATTCAAGGAACACTGAGGTGATGGTTGAGGATGCCTTGGGAGATTTAGGCATTAACGTTATAACTGATGATGAATTTGAGGAAATGAGAGTTATGGGCATTTATCCTGCACCACCGGGCTTCGTGTTGAACAATTGGACCGCGGAAGAACTGCCTGTAGTTTACAAATCTTTTACAGAGTAATGCACTGGAACTTTCTCCCTGTTGTTCATACCCTGGGGCAATAGGTGATTTTATGTAAAGGGTTAAGCTGTTTGTTTTTTCTTGCTTTCAATAAAAGATGCATTCTGTTAGTTCCAAATGGAAAACATTTCCCCATGCATTTCATTCATTCATTCATTATTGTATATATGTATGTATTTATTTTTTTCTATTTATTTATATGGGAAAAGATCCTCCCATATGTATATATGTATATATATCTTCTCTTTCATTATTTTTTCAGGAGCTCAGATTTCAATAATATGAATGCCAATGACTCTGACCCAGAGATTGATTTCGAGAAGCCTATATGTCAAGGAGAAATCGAGGGATTGTGATGATGATGAGGGATGTGAACTACCTTCTGAATTGCTGAAAATGGTGGAGAATGAAGATAAGCAGATTTTGCCTCATAAAGAGTCTACTGAGATTTTGAATTTGGGGACAAATGAGGATAAGAGAGAAATAAAGATTGGTACCACTCTGTCAGTTGGAGGTCGACATGATTTGATAGAATTGCTTCAAGAATACAAGGATGTGTTTGCTTGGTCATACAAAGATATGCCGGGTTTAGATACAGAGTTGGTTGTTCACAAACTGCCAATAAAGCCTGAATATAAACCGGTACAACAAAAACTGAGAAGAATGAGACCTGAGATGCTGCTCAAGATTAAAGAGGAAGTGAAAAAACAATTTGATGCCGGGTTTCTTAAAGTGGCCAAATATCCTGAATGGGTAGCTAATATTGTCCCAGTACCGAAGAAGGATGGGAAAGTTCGAATGTGTGTTGACTACAGGGATCTCAACCGAGCTAGTCCAAAGGATAATTTTCCTTTGCCACATATAGACACGCTAGTGGATAATACTGCTGGAAATTCTTTGTTCTCTTTTATGGATGGTTTCTCTGGCTATAATCAAATTAAGATGAACCCTGAAGATATAGAAAAAACGACATTTGTTACCATGTGGGGAACGTTTTGCTATAAAGTAATGCCGTTTGGACTGAAGAATGCAGGGGCAACATATCAAAGGGCCATGGTGACGTTATTTCACGACATGATGCATAAAGAGATAGAAGTTTATGTCGATGATATGATAGTCAAAGCCAAGACAGAGGAAGAACATATCGGGAATTTGAGAAAACTCTTTAAAAGACTAAGAAGATGCCAGCTAAAACTCAACCCAAATAAATGTACTTTTGGGGTGACATCTGGGAAGTTATTGGGTTTCGTAGTAAGCCAAAAAGGAATTGAAATAGACCAAAATAAAGTAAAGGTTATTCAAGACTTGCCACCCCCACGAACACAAAAAGAAGTCAGAGGATTTTTGGGGAGATTAAATTATATAGCTCGGTTTATTTCACAGCTGACAGAAAAGTGTGATCCCATATTTCGCCTTCTTCGCAAGAATAACTCAGGAGAATAGAGTGAGGACTGTCAAAAAGCTTTTGAAGCAGTGAAAAGATATTTTTCGAGCACTCCAATCTTGGCGCCCCCAATCTCAGGCAAACCCTTGATTCTTTATTTGTCAGTTTATGAAAATTCAATGGGGTGTGTGCTGGGGCAACGTGACCAAACTGAGAAGAAAGAAAGGGCTATTTATTATCTCAGCAAGAAGTTCACTGAATGTGAGACAAGATACTCACCCATTGAAAAGTTGTGTTGCGCTTTAGTATGGGCTACCCGAAGGCTTAGGCAATATATGTTGTATCATACTACTTGGCTTATATCCAAGCTTGATCCCTTGAAATATCTAATGGGTGTGCCTGCATTATCTGGAAGATTAGCTCGTTGGCAGATCTTATTGTCCGAGTTTGACATCCAGTATGTAAACCAGACGGCAATTAAAGGAAGTGCTATAGCAGAATTCATTGCAAGCAGGGCTTCGGAAGAATATGAGTCGTTGAGCTTTGATTTCCCAGATGAAGATTTAATGGCTATTTCGGTAGAAGAAGCAGTGGCATCCACTAGCAAATATTGGAAGTTGAACTTCGATGGTGCTTCAAATGCCTTGGGACATGGAATCAAACCAATTTTGGTCTCACCAGAGGGAGAGCATTATCCTTTCACCAGTCGGCTTAATTTTGATTGTACAAACAATATGGCCGAGTATGAAGGTTGTGTTCTGGTTCTTAGAGCTGCCGTTGAACACAAAGTAAAAATGCTTAAAGTGTATGGGGATTCAGCTTTGGTAATTTACCAACTCAGGGGAGAATGGGAGACAAAAGATCCTAAGCTTGTAGAATACCGTAAGTTGGTTATGGAACTTGTTGAAGAATTTGAAGAAGTAACTTTCAATTACCTCCCTAGAGAAGAGAATCAAATGGCAGATGCCTTAGCCACACTGGCAGCAGCATTTAAGATGAACGAATATTCAAATATGATGCCCATTGAAATGAAGGCTTATGAGTATCCAACCCATTGTTTTAATATCGAAGAGGAAGAAGATGGAAACCCCTGGTATTATGATATCTTGCAATATATAAGGTATCAGAGTTATCCAGAACAGGCTACTGAGAATGATAAGAGAACCATTAGAAGAATGGCATCAGGGTATGTGCTTGATGGTGAGACTCTATACAAGAAAAGTTTGGATCAGGTTTTGTTAAGATGTGTGGACGCAAAAAAGGCCAAATTGATTCTTGAAGAAGTGCATGAGGGAATATGTGGTACCCATGCTAATGGGCATGTTATGGCTAGGCAAATTATGAGATTTGGGTATTATTGGTCAACTATGGAAACAGACTGTATCAATTATGCCCAAAAATGTCACAAATGTCAGATTTATGGAGATAGGATACATACTCCTCCTCATCCGTTGCACGTAATGACAGCTCCGTGGCCATTCTCAATGTGGGGCATGGATGTTATTGGACAAATTTCGCCTAAAGCTTCAAATGGTCATCGCTTCATTCTGGTAGCCATAGATTATTTCACCAAGTGGGTAGAAGCAGCTTCTTACGCAAATGTTACCCAGTCTACAATATGTAAATTCTTGAAGAAGGAGATCATTTGTAGATATGGTTTGCCCGAGAGGATTATCTCCGATAATGCGTTGATTTTAAATAATAAGATGATGGACTCGGTCTGTAAACAGTTCAAAATAAAACATCATAATTCCACTACTTATCGTCCAAAGATGAATGGGGCAGTAAAGGCGGCCAATAAGAACATCAAAAGGCTCATAGAGAAAATGACTGAGACCTATAAGGATTGGCATGAGAAGTTTCCATTTGCTCTGTTTGCTTATCGAACTTCAGTACGGACTTCAACTGGGGCAACTCCGTTTTCTTTGGTTTATGGGATGGAAGCTGTCTTACCTATTGAGGTGGAAATTCCCTCACTTCGGATTTTGTCAGAGGTAAAGCTTGATGAGGCAGAATGGGTCCAAGTTAGGTATGACCAGTTGAATTTGAATGAAGAAAAGAGATTGAAAGCTATTTGTCATGGTCAGATGTACCAAAAACGTATGATACGGGCACATGGTAAGAAAGTTCGCCTTCGAGAATTCCATGAGGGAGATTTGGTGCTTAAAAGGATTTTGCCTATTCAGAAGGATTTCAGAGGAAAATGGATGCCCAATTGGGAAGGACCTTATGTTGTCAAGAAGGCCTTTTCTGGGGGAGCTCTAGTCCTAACTGAAATGGACGGATCAGAATTACCATATCCAGTGAATTCCGACGCTGTTAAGAGATATTTCGCTTGAAGAAGAAATAAAAGAGAAAAAAAAACGAAAAATGAAAAAATAATAATAAAAATGAGAAAAAGAAAAAGAAGAAAAGAAGAAAAGAAAAGATGAGAAAAAATAAAAATGAAAAAAAAATAAAAATGAAAAAAAAGAAAGAAAAATTAAAAGAGAAAAATGAAAAAAAGAGAAATAAAAGGAGGGTTCAAGACGAAAACCCGAAAAGGACGTCTTGGAACCAAAGGAGGTCTCAAGTTGAAAACTCGCAAAGGGCGACTTGAGTTGAGTTTGAAATTCAGAATTCGTGCATGGTGGAGGTTCTGAATCAATTTTGGAAGTGGAAAGAGCTCCTGATATGGATAGTAACAATGACAGTCGGTGATCAGGGATGAGACTAAAGATTAATGAGTCTCGATTGAAATAACCAAGAGAAATTGAATGCATATGAGATTCAATACTGGTTTAGGGCATCCAATAATAGAGATTTGGGAGTTTAGAAGTAGCTTCATACTCTTAAGCATCACAATTTTGAAGATCTTTTTGACAGAAGCTACGCTCGAGATATTCTAACGGCATGCCAGTTCCAAAGCATTTGCATTATTGATATTTGAAGACGCCTACTCTTTTGTTCTTTTGCTTTTTCCAGTTAAAAGTTTGCCATTTAGTTGCCAAAAGTGCTCTGTATTTATATAAATAAAGAGATGTCTTTTATTGTTCGTTTCCCTTTTGTAAGCATCTTATTTTGAAAAGTTAAAACATATAGCTTAACTTGAAGTACATGAGATCACTTTGTATTATTGTGCAAAAGGTTTTGGAAAATGTAGGTATTCTGAAGTTGACAATGGTTTAAACATGTAAGCTTGTGTGGCTACGGGAAGCTAAAACTTTGGAGTTCGTAGAAAATTTCAGCCATTAAAAGATGACCCTAAGAGATTTTTTTTGTCGAGAAGTTGGTCATGGATACTGGCGGGTTTCAAGAAAGAAAGGAGTCAAGGTCATGTTAAGCCGAGAGATATGGAATTGAGATTGTCAACTGGGGTGAACTGGTCAAATGTTCCGTGCCCAAGATGAAGCTGAGTTCCAAGCTGAGTTTCATCAAGATCAAAAGGAGATAGAGTTCCTTCGAAGAAGAAAATGCATCAAATTGCATATTTGCATACATTTAGGCATGAATAGGATCATGACACTCATAATTGCATGATGACTTAAGCATTTTGCAGGTTTCCCAATGATAGTTGAAGATTGAAGATATTGAAGCATCGAGATGAAGATATTTGGTTTGGAGATTTTGAAAAGAATGGTGTTTATACCAAAACTGAGTTAAAGCAGATTCACGTATCCAATGGTTTCCAGACAAGTTTTCACGATGGAGATGGATTTTCAGAAATTTTATCAAATTCTAAATTTTTGAATATAATATTTTCAAACATATGTTCATTAGTGATAATGTTTGATTTTCAGGTTTGACCTTCAAAACAATTAAATCTATAAGCCTTCACGAAAGAGTAGTGAAGCAAATTCGTTGGTTGAAGATCGAGTCCTATACTCTCTGAAGGAATAGGGAGCGGACAAGTTCGTTGAAAATTGAGTCCTATACTCTCTGAAGGAATAGGGAGCGGACAAGTTCGTGAAGATTGAGTCCTATACTCTCTGAATAGGAATAGGAGCTGACAAGTTCGTTGAAGATTGAGTCCTATACTCTCTGAAGGAATAGGGAGCGGACACGTTTATTGAAGATCGAGTCTTATACTCTCTGAAGGAATAGGGAGCGGACCCGTTTGTTGAAGATTATTCGAGTCTTATACTCCCTGAACGAATAGGGAGCAGACACGTTTGTTGAAGATTGTTCAAGTCTTATACTCTCTGAATGAATAGAGAACATACACATTTTATGAAGATTGTCCGAGTCTTATACTTCCTGAAGGAATAGGGAGCAGGCTCGTCATTTGAAGATTTTTCAAGTTTCATTTATCCCGAAGTAACAATGGAGTGCTTTAATCTTTTGGAGCCTTTAGAACCGGACAAACTCGGTCATATTTTAATCTTTGTTCTATTCTCGTTACACGACCATGAACAAAGAGGGGCAGCTGTAGATGCTCGGTTTTGTCCGGGGACTCCGTTCGAGTTTTAGATCCAGTACGAGTTATAGTGTGGATCAGTGAGAGCCCAAATAAGCCCAAACATGTTGGAGGCCCAGTTCAAGACCAATGGACAGCAGTTGGATGCAGAAAAAGAAAGAGATTCAGGTTGGTTTTTAGCAGTTGGAATAATTAGATAGTGGGGAATTAAAAACTGTAAATGGTCAGTTTTGAGGGATTTTAACTACTAGAAACTATCAGCATGGGGATAGAAAAGAAGAGAAAACAAAAAAAAAGGGGGAGAACAAAAAAAAAAGAAAACAAGAGCATTGAGCAAAAACAGAGCAGAAACCAGTAGCCATTCCCAACCATTAACACACATCGAAAGAAGAGAGAGAGAGATTCCAATCGGAAAATACCCATTCAAATATGTTCATTTAGCCAAAAATCCAAAAAAAGGGCCATCAACAACAAATAGAAGCTTTTCAATGAGATAACGTAGCCCTTACTTGCCGGAGTTGAAGAGGATAACCACCACGTCGCTTGTATCCCCGTTCCAGTCATCGAGGAGATCACGTTCAAGAAAATTCCCAAGGAGTCTCACCGTTGTATTCAAAAAGCCGAAGAAGCAATAGAAAGTAAATATCTGTTTTTTGGTATTTTCTTTCTTTCTTTTCCATTTCCAGTATGTTATGGGTGTTCTTATTTCTAAACAAATAAAAGATGTAAGAAAAGAATGAGTTTAATCTCGTTACCGTTTCTTTTGTTGATCCTGTCGTTGTCAGAGTGTAGGTCGCCGTTCATTAGGGAATTCCTTACTAAAATATATATAAAAAAAATTAATTTTTTCCATGTCTGAAACAGACGAAAAACTAGAGGAAGGAGAGGGTTTTTAAATAAAAAAACAATTGTTTTTTTTAAAGAGTAGCTTAGCATAAATCTATAGGGTAATACGAAGCGGAAAGAAATGGGGATCTCCTTTTTGAAGGAATCATGCTTCTCTGTATTAAATTTCAAGAAAATTAGGTGTTTAAGATTGGGTTACCTGGCTCGGGTATGTTCTGACGTCGAAGAGAGCCTTTGATCTTCGTCCTTCTTGTTGGGTCTTTATCGCAAAACCCAAAGAGAGCCTTGGTCGTTGGTTGCTGTAGTCTCCATTTCCCCTTCAAAGAAGTTGAAAAATGAAAGCATGGTGTTTTTGGAGATGATACGGCTGAGTTGCTTAGTTTGATATTAAAGAATTTATATTAAAATTTTAGGTTAATTAATGTTTGGCCATTGAATTTTATGGTATTTGCTTTCGTGCTCTTGTTCTTTAGTCACATATTTATACTTTAGTCACCTTTAGGATTCCTTTCGAATTTAATATTTTGTGTTTGTCCTGATTTTATTATTTTATCAATTTCAATTCTGTTATAGTTTTTTTTTGTTTGTAAATCCATTATATTTAGGCAATTTTCATTTAGATCCATACTTTAGTTTTAATCTGTATGTCGAATTTTACATTTATTTAAATTCAACTCTAACTCTAATATGTATATATCTTTTTAAAATTTGTAGTTTAGTATGTTATGATTTTGTTTTTATATTTAGGTCACATGTGTATATAATATGTTAATATGCATATTTATGATTTTTAATTAAAAATATGTATGTAAATTTTTTTATGTCACATTGTATGATATTTTTTAATTTTGTTAATTAATTTCTGGCATGACATAATTTTTGGTACAATTGTATGATAGCCTTACATGCATAACTCGACCTATTACATAATCGGACTAAGGGTACCCTTTTAATTTAAGTTGTTGAAGTGGGCCGCCATAACTGATTTGAGGTCCGCTTTTAATGATTTTAAAGTAAAAATGTATCCCGAAAGTGAAACAAAAAAATTGATTCGTCACCTAAAATTTGGGAACGAGAGAAAAAGAAATGTTCGTTTATTTAAATATATCGAGAAAAGGTTGTTATATCTTTAAGATCTGGTCTCGATATTTGTAAATAATCGAACATCCTTTATCTTTCTAAAATAACTTGGTAATTTTAATTTAATTTGTTTGAGTGTTTTTGAATGCTTTAAATTTACATTTTTACTTTATGGGATCAAGAATCAAAATAAACTCGAATTTGTAAAGTTCATTGCAAAGACGTTAATTAATCGACTAGGTACCGATTTAGGGCGTTGTGGGGCCTTCCCCACACGTAACCGACTCCCGAACTCGGATTTTGGTAACGCATACCTCAATTTGTTGTTTTAATTAAAGTTAATTTTTATTTAAAATGACATCATTTTTGGGTGCCCAATCACACCCTAATCAAAGATTGGTGGCGACTCTTTGAATGTATTTTTTCGATCATAAAAGAAATCTGAATTTTTTCGAACGAAGGTTTTTTAATCGCATTTGTTTTTAAATTAAAAATCAATTGAAAGATATAAATTAAAAATTAATGTGTTTTTTTTTAAATCTCACCTTTTCACTTTTAAGAAAAAATCGTTTCGACAGTTTCTTCAACCAATACAGCCTGAAAAAAAGAAGGGGATGGCATTTCAGATGTGAACAATATGTCATAATAGAAACTATACCAAAGATACAACATCAAATTTGCAAAAATCATATACCATAGAAAAAGAGGGAAACAACTAGAGCATCCAAATAAAAAGTGCTGACAGTCCACGCATATATCAAATAAATTGAATATTCTCCAATTTAACTCACTAAGGCATCAAAGCACTTCAGGAATAATGCTTAAGCTAAATTTCATCTCTCTAATCTTTTATAAAAAAAATATTATACATACAACATTACAACATTCAAAATTTCCAATTTAACTCACTACAGAATATAATTTCATCTCTCTAGTCCTTATAACACACTCAAAAGCTATTATATACACACCATCACAACATTCAAAAGAAAAATCGGCATCCAAAATACTACCTTAATTGCTTGAGGCAGCTCTTCAAATCCTTTATCCCCATACCTTTCATCCAAAAGCTACAATCTGTTGAACCCTTCCATTCCTTCCCTCCTTTAAACTCCTCTCCTAACAACCCTTTCATTTCGTCCTCTCCCTCATTTTCCTCCAAAACTTCCACCACACAAAACTCTTCCTCTCATTTCCTTTCCTTTCCCCATCTCCTTTACTTTCCTTCTTTTCTTCTTCCCCGGCCGGGAAATCTTAGCCAGATTCTTAAACTTTACAACCCCCTGTAATTAAACTCCTTCACCAACTTCTCCCTATACAAATCAGCGACTCAAACTCCCCATCCTCCTCTTCACCATCGTTCCTTTTATCAAAAAGGGGCATCATTTCTTCATCAATTTCGTCTCCGGGAACTCTGGCTATGTTCTTAACCCTCGGCCAGTTCAAGAGGTGACCCTGAGACGGTTTTCGAGGGCGAAACAATCATTTGCAGGGACACGAGGACAGCAAGATGGAAAGCTCTAGCGAATCTCTGCTCATCGAAAATGGGGTTATGTCTTCTTCTACTTCTGGTTGATGGGTTGTTTGAACTTGGGTTTGAGAAGGGGTTTCGAGTGGATTTTGCCTTAGTGAAGAGAAGGGCCATATGAAAATTTTGGGTTTTGATTTGGGTTTGGGTGGAATATAAGAGAGAAAGGATTGAGGGCTTTGGAAGGGAGGAAAACGAGTGCTTGGAAGAGAAGTTTGTGAAAGGAAGAAGAGAGCTTGGGTTGAGATGCATAAGATTTATTGCCACCATCTTTGGTGGACTGAACTTTTCGGGTTTGAGGGAGGACTTTAGGGGATAAGAAGATTACGAGGGTTCTACTTTTTGGGTTTAAGGGGTTTTATTTTCTTTATCTTTTTTCTGGTTTTTAGTTTTAGGAGATCTTTCAAATTTAGTTTTGGTCAAGATAAACATTATTTTAAAATAAATTACGTATTTAATAATCTATATTTTCTTCCATGATAATCTTCTTCCTGTAATGTTTCGAATCAATGTCGGATACACAAGGATCAACCGCAGCATTATCCGATGGACCTCGTTTAGTCCACCGGTTCGCAAAGACAAGCACGGCCGAGTTGCAGAACTTTACCCCAAATGACCAAAACCAATTGGCTCACAAGGAGCAAACAACAAGAAACAATCTTGGAACCATGGTCCTTTTCAAGCATTTTATTGTTTGCCGCGGTTTTGGACGATGCTGGCCTCGAATTACAGGAAAGTGAAGATGAAGATTAACAGCGATGATGAAAATGAACGATCAGATGCCGTCATTAACAACAACGAACTCGACGATGATGAAAATGAACGATCAGATGCCAACGAACTCGGCGATGATGAAGAGGAATCTTTTGATAAACAAGATGATACCTTAGAAGAATTGTCACTTGTTGAGTGATCGATGCCCTCGCACAGTGGCACATCGTTGATTGTCGGACTAAAAATCTTGTTCGGTTTTGATTCAGATTTAGATTTGGATATCTCGCCATTGTAAATCCGGTGCAGCTTCTGATCCAGTTTCTTGCTTCTACTTCTCTTCATCTATCAAATGCAAATGAAAATTTAATTTTAATATATATACAATTCTCTTTGATTCTGGTGGTTAAAGTTTTTATATATAATCAGAAACAAAAGAGAACAGAAGAAACGTAAAAATTTTGACTATAATTTCTTAATCAGTGAAGCACATGGAGATTGAATTTCCAAGAACAGTAAGTGTTCCTGTCAATAGTATACAATTGAATTGATTTGGTCAAATTAGTATTAAAAGAAAAAACTAAATAATTAACATATAACAGAACTAGAGTTCATATTGTTACTGTTTACTCTATACTAAGTGATTTCTATTTTTAGTTTCAATTATAAGAAAGAACCCAGAAAAATTAAATTCTTAAATACTAATATTAAACGACATGAAAAGGCAGGAAGAAAAAGAACTGACCAGGGAAGTTTCAAAGAAGACGGCATTGACAAAACGAGAGAGACTCCCGCGACCAAGTTTGTCTTTCCGACCAAAAGAATTACCGGGAGCATCTTCGTCTTTATTGTCGGAACCCATTGTGTTCTTCGCCGGTGAAAGGGGCGATTTAACATCCGAAGACGACGACTTCGATCGTTTTCCGACCATCAAACCGTTATCGGAAACAACCGAAAGGAAACCATGCTCATTTTCTTCATTTTTACTGAAAAGGTTAGTTTAAGTTCATGCAGTGGGTTTAGAGAAAAAGAAAGAAGAAGAAAAGGGAGCGGATTGAAAAGGAGGAATTTAAAGATATTTGAAATGAAATCTGATAGTTATGTGGATTTCGTAAAGATTTAAGGCAAAAATGAAGTTGCCTGCCCAGTTTCAATGATGGTCGAATAACATTAGAGTAGATGAAAAGTGAATTTAAAGAGTTACACGAAAATTGTTCAGAGGACGAGGCAAAAGTGTTGGGTTCGATGAAGCTCGATCGATCAACCGAAATATGCCAAGAGGGGGTGAGTTGATTTTTTGAAATTTAGGGAGTAATGAGTATAAAGATAGGAAAATATGCACAATGATTTATAGTGATTCAACTTCCTCAATGAATTCTACATCCACTACCTAAGCTCCTCACTTAGGATTTTCCAACAAATCCACTAATTTGTTCTTTCTTTTTCAAAGACAAAGAGATAATCTTTACAAACTTCCTAGCTTTTTAAATGCTTAGCTAGAACCAAAACCCTTTTACAAAAGAAAAGAATTGTAAACAAGAAAACCTCTAAAAAGGAAGGTGTTTATCCGGTATTGATGCTTCACTTCCCAAAAACCCCTTTGCTATTGAACTTGAAGAACAATATTGGTAATGTTCTTCCAGTACCGATATTCGGGTCCAGAAATACCTTACTTAGGCACGAAATTTACCCTGTTAACTTCTCTAACAACCCTATCGAGGTTCTCAAGTGTTATTAAAGTCTTATGTGAGTTATAAGGGTCATAAAGAAGGTTTGAAACATGCTAAAAACATCAAAACGTGGAATCTACCATGCATGTTCATTCAAGCTTTGAAACTCAACTTAGAAGCTAAATGCATCTCTAATGACCACTAAGGGTATATAAGAGTTGTAAATGTGTTACCTTGGTTTCCTAACTACTGGAAACTCCCTCAATTTACCCAAGCTGCAACCTTTTCTTGCCTTTAGCTTTTGAGCACTCACCAACTTCCTTCCCTAATCAAATCAAGACAAATGAGTTACTAACTCATTTAAAATCTTAGATTGAAGTTGTCAACGCTTCTTAACACTTAAATTTACTAAAAAGGGGATGAAATGTTGGATTCCATAAACCCCACTAAAACCCAAGTTCATGAAACCATGACCAAAACTCACTTTTTAGAGGCTTGAATTGAAGCTCTTGGAATAGTGATTTAAGTTCTTACCATATAATCCTTGAACTATGCTAGTTGAACAAAAAAGCCCACACCTTTTCTCTAGTCTTGAAGGGGGAAAAAGAGTGAAGGAGGATGAAGAAGACAAGGTAAAAAAATTGGTGAAAAAGAGGTATGCCACATACGTGAAATCATCAAATATTAAGGAGGATTCAACTTTTATTTTGAACAAGGACCTAATTGTTCTTTTGGTCCTTCCACTTATTTGCTAAGATTAAAAACCCCCTTTTCATCTCATGTTGGGCCTATACCAAGCCTAAATTCACTCAAATTTAGACCAAGGTTTCCCATAAGCTAGTTTGCTCATTTAAAGACCCAACATTTTAACCCGAGACTCTTAACTCGGGATTTGAGACCTTACACTTATTCAGGTCTAGTTAATATTTAATTTCTTTACGGTAGTGAAAAAAAATTAAATCTAGATTTTATAATTAAATAAATTAAATTCGTCGAAAGCTCAATATTACTAATATTCTTTACTAAAACTATGAAGCCATACATGTTGGCTGTCATTTCTCATTCTTTTCTTTTGTTATAGATTATTTTGATTCGTTCTTTTCTAATGTATGTATTCTTCTTTATTTAGGGATTAAAAATATTATTAAAAATGAGATGAAAAAATATTATTGGTTGAAATCACAGATGACGTGGTGAGTCAGATCCATCTAATAATTTTTTCATCAGACGATATAAAAAGTATACGAGAATGTCATTCTTTACCGACTCCATGCACAACATGCACTTATTTCTCCAGTCCGAGTCTAGGAACTTTTGAATCCCACTCTTGATAGCAAGTAATTCGACCATAATCAGAGGATTCAGACCACAACTTTCAGACCACCCCCGATACCGCAGTTGTCCCCATTACTCGAGCAAGCCCCGTCAATATTTAGTTTAACCATACCAAGCATGGGTGGCAACCACTTTTGCACACTAACAGATCTGATCTAAAACAATGATTTGCTAGCGTTAGGTCCCTAACTAAACCGTCCAGCGATAAAGAACATTCTATAAAATTTACTTTAAGCCAAGAGGCTAGACGAATTTTCACTAAACAAACCAATTGAGTCCACTCCATAATTTAATCTTTGAATATCAAGTCATTTCTCGACGGCCACAAGGTCCATAGTACCATGAAGGGGATCAAAGGCCATATCTTGTTGAACAAGGGAACCTCAATACCACTCGAAGCTTCCATGTAGGTCCTTGGATCTTTAGGCAAGGTGGAAGAGATCCCCATCCAATTGCAGCAAATCATCCACTCTCCAACTAAACCAACAAGGAAAGAATAAGTGATCAATGGTTTCTGGAAATTCATGGCAAAAAGGGTAGAAGTTATTTGTAATATTTGGCACTCCCTTTTTAATTAATTCGACTTTAACCGAACCCGACCATTCATTACCAACCAAATGAAAAGTTCAACCTTAAGAGGGGCCAAACCTAACCACACAAAGTTACTCCAAAAGTTATTTCAAGGGAGGGGTTCGGTGATAAGCTTCTTAAATGTTTCACCGAGAAAGACCTGTCACTAGAACCCACCCATCTCACCCAATCCCCAAAGAGAATAAGAGTTTCGCTTAGCACCCAATGGAAGACCAAGATAATTTGTTGGGAATTTATCGACCAAGCATCCAACCACCTTATCCCAATTTTGCAGTAAAGGTTCCTCGACATTAAGGCTTTGTTTGTTTTCACTGTACAACCTCTTCAAACCTCTTATGTCTGCGCCGTGCAGACCACGCGCAGACATTAAGCTTCGCAGACCGTTTGTTTTTTAGAAGACAGAAGCTCTTCAAACGTATACGCGAGCTCTCTTGGTGCAGACATAGTTTTATGTCTTCAAAGGTCTGCGGGAAAATTAAAATCATTTAAATCTATTTTAAAATTTATTTTAAAATATAGATTGATTTATTTTAAAATATGGATTGATTTATTTTAAAATATGGATTGATTTATTTTAAAATATAAAAAAATTATTTTAAAATATGAATTGATTTATTTTAAAATATGGAAAAATTTATTTTAAAATATGGATTGATTTATTTTAAAATATGGATTGATTTATTTTAAAATATGGATTGATTTATTTTAAAATATGGAAAAAGTTATTTTAAAATATGGATTGATTTATTTTAAAATATGGATTGATTTATTTTAAAATATCGATTGATTTATTTTAAAATATGGATTAATTTATTTTAAAATATGAATTAATTTATTTTAAAAAATTCATTATTGTAGTTGTATGGATTATTTAAATTTCAGTATTATAAAACTAAAATTATTTAAATTTCAGTATTGTAGAACTCTTTTAAGTTTAAAAAATCAGTTTATTTTATATTTCAGTTTATTTTAGCAGTCTGCAGACGTTAAAAAACAAACAGTCTTCTTCTTACAGACTGCAGACTTTTGGTCCACCTCTTCTGCTGCAGATGTTTGCAGATGTGCTCCGCAGACTACAGACTGCAGACCTTTTACCTCTTCAAAAACAAACACCACCTAAACCTCATAATCTTGTTTTTTTAGATTCAATTTGAGACTCGAAGCAAGTTCATAAATTCTAAGAACACGTTTCACATTCCTAACCTGCATTTATGAAGCACCACCGAATATTAGTAGATAATCGGCAAATTAAAGGTGTGAAATTAAAATATTTTCATTCGTTCGGCCAACATTAAACCCAGAGAATAAACCCAAATGGACAGCCTTCTGTAGCATCAAATTAAGTGCTTCTCCTACAAGATTGAATAGAAGGGATGAAAAAGAACACCCCTGTCTTAACCCCTTGAAATGGAAAATACTTCAGTCGGGGCACCGTTGACCAATACTGAGATTCTAGCCGATGAAATGCATTGAAATATCCACTTGCACCATCTATCCCGAAAACCACACTTCTTCGTAACAAGCATCAGAAAATTCCAATCAACCGTGCCATAGGCTTTCTGAAAATCTATTTTGAAAGTGACACCACTGTGCCCGGACTTGGATACAAAATCAATAGCCTCGTTCGCGATTAAAGAGCGATCCAAGATCTGGCGGTATGAGATAAAAGCGAGCTGAGATTCCCCAATAACTTATTCTATACACAACCGTAATCTCTTCGATAGGACCTTTGAAAGAATCTTGTACATCCCCTACGAGACTAATTGGTCGAATATCTTTTAGGGCGGCCGGCCTCAGGATTAATCAGTTTCCGAATGACCCTAATAAAGGAAAGATAGAAATCATTAAAGAACTGCATGATATCCCCTTTTAAGTACAACTAGAATTTTTAAAAGAATTAGAGATTAAATCCATCCTGCCTAAGAACTCTATTACTAGTGGAAGAAGACAAGGCATCCCATGAAATGTGTTTTTTTATGAATAATATATAACTTAATTAAATTTGGATTTTTTAAAAAAAATTTGGCATTATTTGCAATGCAGAGGGGTCCCATGAAATGATGCACACCTAACAGCAAATAATATTACTGCCTTAGCCAACTGGTCGTATAGCTTTGCTTTAAAAATATACTAATTTTTTTGTAGGCAAATGTCAATTTCAACAGCATAACTTCAACCTTTAACCCCTTGAGAAATTTGTATAAGCAAATGCCAAAAATTCAACAAAAACTTCTACACAAAATACAATATTTAAAGATTTCACATAGATGTTACAAAATACAAATACCCTAGTCAAATCCTAATTAATTAAAAAAACACTTTTAATCTAACTTTTGTGTTTTTTTCAGAAACATTACAGACACCCATTGACATTTAATCCATTAGGAACTTCACACATCAACATGTTGCTGCAGTAACTGCCTCTTTCGATATATTCGGCGGCACTGCCGGTACCGTTGTTGTTCACATATGTGTTCGACGACGAATTCAATGGTGTCGAGCTCGAAGACGGTGTCGATAAAATCGATCCGAAGGGATTCAGACTCGGAATGTTTTCGGTTAAACATGTCTGCTTTTGATCAGCTGAAGAGCAGATAATCGACTGATTGAACTCGTGGTGGTAGCCGTAGTTTTGCATGGGAAGAAAACCCTTTGAATAATTGTTAACATTATCATCTAATTGCCACATATTTGCAGGAAAATGGTTCCAATTAGCTTGCAGAATCTGGTTCATACAAGTACTTGAAGACGATGATGTAGGGCAGAACTGAACAGGATTATGGAACTGGTTTTCATGGTAAGATTCGAACTGGTTTTGTACTTGGATATTTTCAGGGTTACTATCTTCCATGTTCTTGTTTTGGCCCGACATGAAAGCGGTGGCTAAGGTGAAGAGATTAGGGTTGAAAATTGGTCCGATGTTGCCGGCGAAACCGGTCGGATTTAGGGCAGAATTGTACAGAGATGAACTGAGAAGCGAAGAGAGTTCGAGAAGATCGAGACTAGGAGTGTGGGTAAAGGGATCGATCCCCATTCTCAATAGCTTCTTCTTGATGTTAGTATTCCAATAGTTTTTTACCTCGTTATCTGTTCTTCCAGGCAATCGAGAAGCAATGGCGGACCATCTAAGTTAAAAAAAACAGTAAATCAGACATAGTACCATAAAACAAACATTTTTGTTTCATTGACTTTGCTCTATAATCAGTCTATAAGTAGTAGTTAAATCATTCTTAATATAAAAAAACCGACTTTTTACTATTCGATTTAAACTGACTTCGACATTTTCTTAGTAATAAACACTTACTTGTTTCCTAAAACGCTGTGTAACTGTATTATAACTTCATCTTCTTCGGGTGAGAATTTCCCCCTCTTGATATCAGGCCGTAAGTAATTAGTCCATCGAAGCCTGCAACTCTTCCCGTACCTCTTCAACCCTACCAAAAAAATCGAAACTCGATCTTAATCGAACTAAAAGAACACAAACTCGAAACATTCGACTCGATGATTTAAGTAAGTTTTGAGATATACCTGCATTTTTGGGGAGGGTACGCCATCTGCCATGGCCATGTTTCTGAATATAATCGATCAACATTTGATCTTCTTCAGCTGTCCATGGACCTTTCTTCAACCCATTTTTGTAAGAGCCGGGATATTTCCCCATTTCCGAATATATCTCTGAAGACAACCTTAAAACTTGCCCTTTTTTGTTTGGAAAAAAACTTGTAAGAAGTGTAAAAACCTTGGGAACCGAAGTCATACAATGCATGGAGGAAGGAGATATAAATAGAGGAGAAGAAACGAATGGTGGGGGGGGGGGAATTGGGGGCAAGTCGATGGGATTTGGTACCCCCAATTGAAACGTGTCTTCTTATGAGGAAAAATAACACATTGCACATAAATACATATTCAAATACTACACATGTTTATTGCCCTTGTTAGCTTTGTCCTATGTAAGAACAAACCTAATTTAAATGTTTGTTCAAAATTTACGTGGAGTGTGCTTAAAATATATAAATATTGTACGAATGCTATACCTTAGTTATAAACAAATTGTTATTTGTAGACACTTATTTTCGTTCATATATTTTTATTTTTTTACATATATATATATATATATATATATATATATATATATATATATATATATATATATATATATATATAGTTTGCAAATGGTTTTTGAAAATACGTATATAATATATAGCTTTTAAAATATTTTGAAAATATATATAATATATAGTTTTTAAAATTATTTTTTAAAACTTATATAATATATAGTTTTTAAAATCGAAAACTTATATAATATATAGTTTTTAAAAAATATTTTTAGAAAATATATATATAATTTTTTTGAAAACATTTTTAAATATGTATAATATATAGTTTGAAAATGTTTTTGAAATTTTGGAAACATTTTTAGAATATATATAATATATATTTGTTTTTATTATTTGTTTTATTTTATTTTTATTTTATTTTTATTTTATTTTTATTTATTTTATTCTTTTATTTTTTTTCCAAGTCCAAGTCCAGGGTCCAATATATCCAAAACGGGCAAGAGCCCAAATCTGTTCAGGTCAAGCAACGGCTAAGTGGGCCTGAACCAGCCCAAGTACATTAGGGATGATCCATCCCGGGATGGTCGGTCAACCATAAATGGTCCATAACAAAATGACCCCGAAATTCGGGATCACCCCAAAAATAGTTGAAAACAGCCCCCAACGGGGGTATATAAATACCACAGACGAATAGTGGACGGGGAGAGACTGCTTACGACAGTACCATCATCGACACAAAACCAACGGGAAGCATCATCGAGAAAACCGAGAGCCACAAAATTCCAACAACCATCACGAAAACAACAACAATAGTGCCACAAACAAAAAAAACATAACCAACCAACGACAGGAACAAGAACGTTGAACCTACACGAGAACGACAAACCAAACAAGCACATAAAAAAACCAACCCCGAATAAGTCCTTGGAGAAGAAGCCATCGGAGAGTCGGGGAAGCGAACGGGTTTTTTTTTTAAAAAAGGTAAAAAAATCGAAGTCTTTTCTGTAGATCTACGCCAGTGGGGTATTTTTTTAGGTGTTTGGGCTTCGGATTTGGGCTGAGGACATTGAGAGGGAGCTTTGGGGGTGTTCAGTTATTTCGGCCGCCGCTCGCGGTGGCTGTAGACGGTGGCCGACGGGTGGCCAGCTTCCCATCGGTGGGGAAGGCTAGAGAGAGATGAGAGAATAAAAGTTTCTCTCTTTGGTAGAGAGAGAGAGTGAAAAGAGCAAAATGAGAGAGTTTAGTGTTTTAGCCCTCTCATATGGGCCTTATATATTGCTAGTGAAACGATGTAGTTTCAGTAGGGGACATTTGTGTGATTTTTCGCACGGATCAATTACACTAACGGTCCTTGTAAGCTATATCTTTTATATTTTGACCATTGAATTTAATTTCCAATGTTTTAATTTGGATTTCGAATTTATATTTTTTCATTTGATCCCTTTTTTATTTATTATTTTTTTCCTTTTCTTTTTGTTAAGATTTATTTTCATAACTTTTTCATTTTTATTTTTTAATATTTAACCCTTTTTTCATAATTTTTATTTTGGTTTTTTATTTTCATTAATTTTTTATTCTATCATTTTATTTATCTCTATTTATTTGTTTTTATTATTATTATATTTTTTATTCTTCTTTTCACTTATTCTTTTTTTATTTTCATTTCCCTATTTTTATTTTTTTTCCTCTCTTTAATTTTTATTCAATTCTTTTTTTCGTTTTGACTTTTTTATTTATTTTCTTTTTGTTCCTTTGATTTATTATTTTAGTATTATATTTATTTATTTATTATTATTATTTTTTTTTGTTTTCTTGGAATTATTTAATACTTATTTACTATTTTTTTATCTAACATTTTTGGGCCTCTTTTTAGAAAATTTCCCAACCAATCAAAGTAATTATTCGAATTGAATTTTTAAATTTGAATTTAAATTTCAATTTTTTCAATTAGGACAACCAACAAATTAATTGGTACCGAAAGGACGGTTCAAGGGTGCTAATACTTCCTTGACCGTAATCGACTCCCGAACCCGACATATTTTCGGTAAAACGCAGATCAGGTAAGATGGTGTCCGATCTACCTAAATATCGTTTTAAAATGATCAATGGCGACTCTAACCCAATTATTCAAGTCGAAGCTCAATTCTGGGCCCAACCGAAAGACGACAACGACATTATTATTTCTAAAAGTTTCAAGTTCGAGCACTAAGAATGTCAGGGGTGTGAGTGTTTAATTTCAAATGGTTGAGAATCATATTTAAATGGATAATGCCTTGTACTTACCCAGATTAATAATATATATATATATATATATATTATTTTTAAGATAATGCTATTAAGTTTTAGGAGTAATATATATATTTCATTTTTCAAAATATAAGTTCATACAATAGATACACATATATAAAATTGGATTAATATATTTTAAGTGCATTTTACATTAGATCTAAGCTAATGTTTATCATTTAAATCGATTGAAGGGCCTATTTGATAAGATATTAAAACTTTTGAAATTCAATTGAAAATATTTTAAAGTATAATTATCAATTTACAATCTCAACCTCATAATTTAAGAATGTCCTTGTAACACCCTCATACCGTACGGGTGACCCGATCCGAGGTGTCACATTAGGGCCACCGGAGCGACCCACAATAAAAATCCAGGAAAAACTTAAATTTTTTGTTAAAACATGTAAAATAATAAAACAATTTATAAATAAAATACAAGTTCAGAAAACCATTCATATATTACAAACAAAATTAAAATCATACAAGTTCTAGACTCAATATAAAAATCAAATGTGACCTACTTACGCTTGTACCATACTTTGCAAGCCAAGCTGAATGAACTACCATTATTGAAGTCGATAGTTGCACTGGATCGATTTTTTAACCTGAAATGGTGAGTAAAAGAGTGAACTTTGGGGAGCTCAATAATACAAAACTACCAGGTGATGCTGAAGGACATGCAAATAAATGACAAGCATAAAAATTTTCTCATTGATTCAAGCATCAACAGTTTTTTATGATGAGCTGAGGTTCCACTGATATTTCTTTAGGTAACAGACAAATAGCTTATATTTCAGAGGAAACATTCAGAAGACCAAGTTCAGAGATTGAAACAGACGTCTAGTGTGTTCCTTCAAAACCATAATAAAATGTAATCAAGTTTAAAACAATAGTATTTTTTGGTAAAACATGTTTTAAAATAACTGTAGTACCCTCCATCTGAATACTCCATGTGAAATTCCCCAAGACATCATCCATAAAGACTTACCCTAGACCTCTAGGATCTAGGAGTCAATATGAATGGTCATAACATAAAGGATTTATCAGCTAGCTGAACCTCAGAGACTCCAGAATCCTACCCAATCAATACCTCAATAAAACAGTTTCATATAGAATTAGTAATATCAAAACACAGAAATTAGAAGTTAAGTTTTTATTTAAAATACCGAGTTTCCCTCCAATCGTACACCAAATACAGTACCCCAAAACATACATCCATAAGGACTTACCCTAGACCCCTAGGATCTAGGAGTCCAATATGAATGATAGAACAGAAAGGATTTACCAGCTAGTTGAACCTCAGAGTCTCCAGACACCTACCCAAACAGTACCCCAAAAAGCATATCAGATAGCATACAATAATATCATAAATTATGAGCTAATTTTACCTTGTGTCAGAAACCAGATATCAAAAACCATAATTTATATAAATCAGAGAAAACATATTTGTCAATAGGGAACACACTAGAGGATCCATATATTTTTCGAAGGCGTTTGAAAATTATCAAGAATATAAAATATGAACTTACGCAAAATTGATCGGATTTCATAATCGAGGTCCCTATTAAAATGGTTTAATTGCTAACAGATATAAACATATATTCAGATATTTATGCTTCAGGACCATCTAGGATTTCAAGTGTATTAGAAAGTTTTTAGGAACATTTACATCAAAATAATTTAAGATTTCATATATAACTATAGCGATTCCATTATTTAGGATATCAGGGGTATTTCAGATATTTTGATTTCTAGTGGATTCTTAGCAACTTAATCCAATAAGGGTGAAACAATGATTTACGGTATTCAATATTCATGTCTATTTATCAGGATATTGGGTCAACTCCAGTTGAACAAAACCCAGTACTGCGATACCTATCAACCACTCAAATCGATACACTTCAAGAATATTCACACTTTAATACTGACAGCACTACTAGAACTGATCATCTTCAGAACCATCGTTGAACGGATCTTGAGGAACTGTACGTATTCCGATGGTATTTGTTTTATTTATATATTGCAACAATCTCCAAGATGACTGACGTACTTGGGCCGTCTCCATAACCTTTAGGGGTCGTTAAAATATTTAATGCTTCACTGGTACTTTCAAAACTTGTCTAAAAACATTTCCTTAAACCAGATCATTAGGGTATTTGAGTCATTTCAGTACTCGGATAATTCTAGTTATTATCTTTCGATTCAGTCTTATCATATAATTCAACCATTTCGATCCATTCAGACGTAATTGATACCTTGGTTGGTTTAGTCTTCAGGCGTTTGCGTAGGAAAATAACTCTAGGTATGCTTTTCCACTTCGGAGGTAAAAATTGATTATCAGGGGTTATTTTAGTTATTACGGATCTTGAGGTCAATTGATTTACTGATTAATCACTGAACTTGAAATTTCCCTTTTTAACGGTCTTCCAATTTCTTATGTGAGTTCCTCGAGTGTTATACAATTTACTAAACTTTTACTGAATTCAGTTCGAGTCCAACAATAATTAACTATACAAAATTGTCCAATAAAATTCATTCATGTAATAACTAATATCAATGTGTTCCGTAAAGCATGCAAATAGTAGTAATATATTACCTCAATTTTTGTGCACATCGGTCAACCAAATAAACTTCATTAGATCCCTCTCGCACTTGAATTCCATGTTTCATAATATCTTGGGTACATAGCAAAAAATTTACGACAGAAACGAAACTTAATTAGGAAAACTATTCGAATGAGACATTAAAATGCTAAAAAATAGCTTATCGAGTTTGAATTTGGAAAAATGAACTTTGGATTCAGATTCAGGATGTCGAAAAACATAAAATATGACTTTTCGAAAAAATTGATTTTTTTTTGTCAAAGCCAACCCTATTCAAAGTCCAAGTTAACTCTAGTCAGATTAATAGTCAACGGCTCGACTTAGAAGCTTAAAAGGTTATGCTCAAAGGCTTTAAAGGCTTTACTCGACTAAAAAACAAACCGGTTCGGGTGGTTCAACTCAGTAAGTTGACTCGGTGACTCAGTTTCCAGAAATTTCGACCGGCTGTGAAGCACCACGCGCAAGAGACACGCATGATGATGTGTACGGAGGTGACAAGGTCGGTTTTGGCCGATCGATTACTCCTCGGGTTGCAACTCATCCTTTCAACGCAATTACAACCCAAAAATCAATAAAAAAGAACGAATAAATTAACCAAAAAATAATTCGAAGCTTACGCACGTCGACGACAGAGAAAATGGTAACGATGAGGCGAGCCATTGGTTGGGTTCTAATCGAGACTGGACGAGGAGTTCAATGGTGGTGAAGGTGAGACGAACAGACGTCTGATGCGACCGGAAATCGATAAAAAATAATATCGGGCCTTAGGATTCCGACGAGGCTTCGCGACGCCCTCTACAGAGAATGGCGACGAATCTCGACGAACAACCAATAGGGTCTTGATCGGGACAACTTAAATAAACTCACACTAATTAGTCAGTAGGTTAACGTTCAACTTAAATGATCATCAACTTTTTAACAAAAATGATGAGTTTGTAATATATGAATAATTAGGTGATCATTTTGTAACATTTAATAGTCAGAGAGCTCAACAAAAGAAGTGCCTTATAGTTAAGAGATCATTTTTTACTTTACCCTTTATTTTCAACGTTCAAATCAGACGGTCGTCATATTTTAATAGAGAATGACGAGTTTTTAACATATGAATAATCGGGTGACTATTTTAATAGTTGGGGTACTCAACAAAATAGACACTAATAGTTGGGGATCATTTGTGTACTTTACCCTTAAAACAAATAATAATAATTAGAAGGGTGCTTTGAAATTTTATTTTACCTAATGGTATCTCCTAAGCTGGATACGTAGATATGGAGTGAATATCG
The DNA here is from genome assembly GCF_006381635.1 of Hibiscus syriacus. Taxonomy (NCBI): domain Eukaryota; kingdom Viridiplantae; phylum Streptophyta; class Magnoliopsida; order Malvales; family Malvaceae; genus Hibiscus; species Hibiscus syriacus. The sequence goes on from NW_024063066.1 coordinate 410,612, forward strand.
TATATTCTTCTGTTCGGAGTTTCTAAACAGCTGTGAACTCATCAAGTATTTTTATACGTAGAGATTTATAATGATACCTCATTGGTTTAACATTATGTAGATACAGAGGAAATCGATAACGTTAAATGGCTGGTGCATGTACCCTAACTTTTCCTTCAATAGTCATATTAAACAATTCCAAACAAAATATAAGAAAAAATATAACATTAATAGTATCAGATCTCTGAATCATAGGTTAATTTTTATACTTTCAAGACAGATAAAAATAAAATTCTAGACCGTTAAAATCACTTAATAAATTTTCTTAAAATCAGAAATGAAATACAATCCGTACCCTATTGATATATATTTTTTATTTTTTGAGGATTTTAGAGATTGTTAAGTAAATTTATGAGCCGAAATTGAGAACGGTTCCAAAGGGCATAAAAATTCAAATACATTGAAGTGGAAAGTGACATTGAAGGGCATAAAAATTTGGACTGTGTACTCATTTCATTTCCAAAGTGATCCAATCTCATGCAATTTACAATTTTGAATTCAATGGAAAAGAACAACAGGAACTGATTCATTTCCTTGTGTTTCTTAGGCCAATTCTTGTCTGAAGGTACATTCTCCCTTTGCCTGCTTCTACTTTTTGTAACAATTTGGAACGAAGTGCATGAACGTGATATAGAGAGGGGGAAAGTTGAACAGTATAAATGTGAAAAGCCGCTGTTTGATTCATACTATGATGCACACAGAAAGGAGCCATGCTATGTGGATTCAAAATTGTTGCTATTCATGCATCGTTTTAGGTCCCCCACATGTCATTTTTAGCTTTAGTGATTAATGAGCTGTGTTGAATTTTCCACTGTTTAATTCAACCCTGGTTTCGTAGAGAGATTTGTCACAATTTTTCATGTGCCCAAATGCCACCATCATACGACTCTTTGCCTTTGCAGCCTCTTGTTCAAACAGTGGATGTGATCCAATTTCAATCCACCCATTCTCCCAATTAATGCCTTTTAGTATTTTGCACATGTTACAACTAAGAATTTATGTTATTCGGCGCCGTGACAATAATTATAGGAGGAGTAAAGAACTACATCAGATATCACCGAACTTTAGGCGTTGTCTCGTTTATTATTGAACTTTCAACACTTAACTTTCATTTTCGTTTCAATTATACCACTTACATAGTTAACGACATAATGACTTGACTGACGGCTGTCGACGTAGACTCCTCACCAAAACTACGTCGTTTTGGCATGGCTATTAATGATTTAACGGCCTGCTAGCATAATTGAAATGAAAATCAAATTTCAATGTTATAATTGGCAAAATTGAAATTTCAATGAACGCCTAAAGTTCAGTGGTATTTGGTGTAGTTTACCCTTATAATAATAATAATAAGGGTAATGTACACAAATGGTCCCCGAATTATAGGGTTTTGCTATTTATATGTTCTAAACTTGTTATTGTTCGTTAAAAGATTGATGGTCGTTTGAGTTAGATGTTAACATATTGGTTGATATATGATAAAAATCATATTTTAATTATGTTTACAAGCACCATCATTGCTTTCAATCATTAATTCGACAACATAATATTTCAAGCATTGACTTGACGACACAATATAAATGGAGACTCTATCCATAAAGTAAAACTCAAATAGTTTTAGAATCATATACATTCAACATGTTAACTTATGGGATGTTTGGATGGGGGAATGTGGGATTCCCATGGGAATGAAATCCATATTCCCCTGTTTGGTTAGCCCGAGAATCTCATTCCCAGTAATGTAAGATTACCAATAGTGGATTTTTTGGGTATATTACCGGGAATGTCATTACCTCCCTTTTCTTAGGTATTGTTAGATTACCGGCGTTTTGGACTAAAATGTCCTTAAAATTTTTTTCTTTTAAAAATATCATTATTCTGTCATTGAATAATAAAAATTCTACGAAGGTTAAATTACAAATTTATTCTTAAACTATTTTATATTTACAAAAAAAAATTCTATAATTAAAATTTTATATAAAGTTCAAGGGTTAAAATAAAATTTTACCATTTCATTAAACCTTTTTATATTTTCAATTTTGTAAAAAAATTATATAAATTTTATGAATTTAAATTTTTTAAAGAAAATATATAAATATTTTCCAACTTGTTAAAAAAAATATATAATAAGGACAATTTGATCAAATATACATTCCAATAATCTTTTATTCTTTTAACCAAACATGGTAATCTTATATTCCTGCTAAGTCAACCAAACACAAAATACAACATTCCTAGTAATCTTATTCCCTGGTGATCTTACATTCCCACTGGTAATCTTACATTCCGCGAACCAAACGCACCCTTATAGTCTAGCTCAGAGACCAACAATTTTCTAATAGCACGGGGAGTTTAAAATATATGAATATTCATGTTATTATTTTATAACTTTTAAGGATGACTCAACAAAATAACACTATATATATAATCCATGATCATTTGTGTACTTTTGCCTAATAATAATAATTGAATATTGATAATGAAATTTTTGAAAAGTTTAACTTGCATTTTCAATCTTTGAAGCAATGGTTTTCCAAGTCAAAAATGAAGTGATGGAAGTGAAACTAAGAAAGGGATGTGTAAAGGCAATTGCCCATTCTTTTTTCCTCTTCTTGAGATTAGAGAGTTTAAGAGGTGACAAATGTCAACTAATTAATTTAATTATTTGTGAGTAAAGCTAAGGGTAGGTCCTCTCTTCAATTATCAACTCATCATTAATTGAGAAATGCATAAAAAAACGATCCATAGGGTAGAGTTTTATGTTCCATTATTGGTTCCTATTTTCGTCAACCCTTTACATCAAATCAAACAGGTACTGATAGGAAATCATTGGACACCATTTAGAGTCTCTAAATTTGATATTTTTTTAATTTAGTCCTTAAAATCTTTTCCTCGCTCGCATTAATTCCAAATTTTGATAACTTTTATGACTTGGTTCGTAAATTTGATTTTTTTACTCTTTATGACGATACAATATTCTAAGATTATTTCACATCATCGATTGAAAATTTTTAAATATATATTTCTCTTCTAGGTGATGAGTTGACACGTTCTCATAATGTTATGTCATCAAAAGGATTATTACTTTAAATTTATAAACCAAAATCGGAAAATTGACAAGTTTTAGGATTAATATAGACAAAAATGATATATAATCTACGATTTGTTTTTCATTTAGGACGAATATTTTTTGTCCCAACATCCAATAAAAAAATGCTACATATCATGTTCTAGTTTACATTTTCTAAGTAAATAGAAAATATATAGATAGATGTGAAATAATATAATTTAGGGGTGAATATTACAATTAACTCTTTAGTATTTTTTTCCTGTTATTTTATTTTTTTATTAAAAGAAAAAAGTCGTGGCGGCTTGAACAAGTATTTGGCTAATGTCTCGGCTCCTCTTAGCTGTGGTAAATACGTAACCGTATTCACACAACATTATTAATAAATAAAATAAATAAAGCGGAACATTTTGTCAACAAAATAGAAATTAGGCAAAATTTCTCATTGGCTTTGTGTGGTCCAAATTTAATGTAAATAATAGTATATAAATGTAATTTATTTAATCAAATAATATTTTTTTAAACAGAAAATCTTACCGACTTTAAAATATAAAAACAAAAGTACCAAAAGGTCTCCACAAATATAAAACGACAATCTTTTGGTCAAACATTATTTAATCACCATGAGTAAGATTTGCAATATATAAGACAGTAACTGCTTATAGATAACTCTCAACCTCTCGATATTGAACATTTACACTTTTAACATCTAAGTGTTAGAAATTAGAGCTTGATGTGTACTTGCTTATACTCTAGTATAGTTAGTAATAGTTGGTTAGCTTTGGCGCCACAAAGTTGTTAGTTTATTAGTGGATTTGTTAGCTTAACAGACTTGGTTTGTGAGCTATAAAAACAGTGTATTAGCAAGTGTGTTCATCAATGAATTCATTATATTCTTTCAGCATATACATTTTTCAATATGGTATCATTCGCCAAACGGTCCTGACTTTGTTTTTCTTCCGCTGCATGGAGTTATCATGAACAAAAATGTAGAGGAGAAGATCTCGAAGATGGCCATCGCCAATGGCATCTACTACGCCAGAGGAAACCCAGTCTCCACCCAAATCAACCATTTTCAACAAAAGGAAGAGTAATATGGCTAACGCCTCCCATTCTAATTCAACTTCCGCTTTCTTCAATCTTCAGTCCTCACCGTCTAACAACAAAACTCTAACCACCATTTCCGATCTTAAGGAATTTACATCTTCTCGGTTGGAGGATATGAAGCAGAACCTCATCGATCGCTCTCACTCTGGGTTTCTCAAGGATCTCGACGCCTCTCACTCTCGCCTCCAAAAGCGCTTCAAGATCCTGACATAAACATGCCAACAAGTAATGGAGGAAGCTGAAAAAGAATACAAGAAGATATCGAAAAAGATTGATAGCAGCCATAAAGCAATAAAAGCCTCATATGCAGAATTCATGGCAGATGCCCAAGCCACTGCATCTCATGTTTGCAAAACTTCCATTTCTGAACTTTCAAAGTCATTTGAGAAAGGAATTGATGATTTCCGCAACCGATTTGGAACGCCATCCTCTTATAATTGATTCTGAAACCGGAAGACACTTCCTCTGGATCTTCTTTTCTGGTCTTGTATAATTGGAAAGGTAATGGAATGTTCCTGATGGGTAAATGGTGTAGCGTAGTATTAATTTATTTTTCTTTTTCGTGATATCTAGTTGTTACTATTCTGAAACATGTGGGCTTTGTTAGCTCAAACAGGAGAAAAAATATATTCGTGTAGCTTAACTCTTGATTAGGGAAAAAAAGTATGTCAAGGATCCTTGTATAAGAGGATGAAGAAGAAAGAAATGAAGGTGAATAAGAAGAACGAAAGGAAACATCGGAACTTTCGATTCAAGTGAACGGAAGGAAGCATCGACACTTTTGATTCAAGTCGAACGGAATGAAGCATTGGCACTTTCGATTCCAGACGAACGGAAAGAAGCATCGGCACTTTCGATTCAAGTCGAACGGAATGAAGCATCGACCCTTTCGATTCAAGTTGAACAGAAGGAGGCGTCACACTTTCGATTAAAGTGTTCATCTTTTCATCAAGAAGGTTGAGAAAGTATGGAGAATGTTAGAAATTAGAACTTGTTGTGTACTTGCTTGTACTCTATTATAGTTAGTAGTAATTGGTTAGCTTTGGCTCCATAAAGCTGTTAGCTTGTTAGCAGATTTGTTAGCTTAACAGACTTGGTTTGTGAGCTATAAAAACAGTGTATTAGCAAGTGTGTTCATCAATGAATTCAGTCTATTCTTTCAGCATATACATTTTTCAATATGCAATATATAAGACAATAACTGCTTATAGATAACTCCCTGTTAGCATGCTAAATCAACTAATGTAGTGTGTACATTAGCAGTACACTTAGAAGCTTCCTAAAGTTGAAGTTGTTATAACAGCTAAGGTTGTTAGCAAGTTAGTTTTGATTAGTTGTTCATTTAAGGTGGTTGTATTAGCAGCTAAGAGTAGTAGTATATAAGGAGCACTAATCTTGTACATATATATACATTCATAGTATCAATAAACCAGTCTATATTCTACTTTTTTCTCAATATGGTATCATTCGCTAAACGGTCCTAACCTTGTTGTTTGTCCGTTGCATCCTCCTCCTCTGTTTCCGCCGGCTTCCGTTTCCAGCGCCGCTTAAAATGGAAGGCTGTCTGTATACAAAAACTAAACCAGTTTGTTGGAATCATTTGTTTCTTTTTTATTCGTTCTCAAGATCTCTCGCGATGGCCCAATCAGATATGATTAACAACAGCCCTGAAATCAAAGAGTCATCCCCTAAAGTACAAAAACTCAGTCAAAACAGAGTACATGAAGTTATCCAAGGTTCAGTCACGCTCTTGAAAGTAAAAAGACTCTCAGAAAAAGATGTTTTGCCGTCTAGAGGCTCTGCTCTTGCCGCAGGCTACGATCTGTCAAGTGCAACGGATACCAAAGTGCCTGCTAGAGGAAAAACATTGATTCCTACTGAACTAAGCATTTCAGTACCTGAAGGGACCTATGGTCGCATTGCACCAAGGTCTGGTTTGGCTTGGAAGCATTCCATCGACGTGGGAGCTGGAGTAATCGATGCAGATTACAGGGGACCCCTTGGGGTGATTTTGTTCAACTATTCGGATGTTGACGTTGAAGTGAAAGTGGGTGATAGAATTGCCCAGTTGATTATTGAGATCATTATACCCGATGTTTTGGAAGTTGAGGATTTGGATGCTACCACTAGAGAGGCTGGGGGATTTGGCTTCACTGGTGTTTAAATCTTTAGGTTTTAGGGCTCGTTTTAGAGGGCTAAGTTTGGTGGGCGGCTCTGGTTAAACAAAATGCTTTTCTTTTTGCTTATGGATATTTTCTTTTGGAAGAAGCCATGAATGCTTAATGATGTATTCAGTAATAGGCAGAGCAATGGAATTTTCCTGATGGATAAATGGTGTAGCGTAGTATTAATTTTTTTTCTGGTCTTGTATAATTGAAAGAGCAATGAAGAAGAAAGAAATGAAGATGAATAAGAAGAACGAAAGAAAGCATCGACACTTTCGATTCAAGTGAACGGAAGGAAGCATCAACACTTTCGATTGAAGAACGAAAGGAAGTATCGGCACTTTCGATTCAAGTGAACGGAAGAAAGCATCCGCACTTTCGATTCAAATGTTCATCTTTTTATCAAGAAGGTTGAATGTTAGAAATTAGTTGTAATTAGTTTTTAGAACTTAATGTAATACTGTGTTCAAGGTGAGAAGAGAAGAAGAAGAAGTAGTAGAGGGAATGTTAGCGTGCTAAATCAACTAATGTAGTGTGTACATTAGCAGTACACTTAGAAGCTTTCTGAAGTTGAAGCTGTTATAACAGCTAAGGTTGTTAGCAAGTTAGTTTTGGTTAGTTGTTCAGTTAAGGTGGTTGTATTAGCAGTTAAGAGCAGCAGTATACAAGGAGAACTAATCTTGTACTCATATATACATTCATAGTATCAATAAACCAATCTATATTCTACTGTTTTCTCAATACTCTCAACCTCTCGATATTGAACATTCACACCTTTGACATCTAAGTGCTCGAACTCGGGTTCTCAAAGAATAATAACGATTCCTTTACTACAGAGAGCACTTTATTTGTGCAATGTTTTTCTCACCATGTAATAACGTTAGAACGATAAAATATTTTTCTCACCATCATTACGTAAAATAATTTTCTAATGCATGAATGTCAATATATTTTTTATTTTAGTATTTGTTTTAATCATGGGTAACCTACCTAAACTTCAATCCTCGATAACAATATCCATTCATATCCTTCAACTAAAGTTATTATTTGATAAATTTATTAGTATTTTGAGCTTAAAATTTAGACGATCAACTCGAAAAAGACGACACACAAAAAATGCAGTATTTAATTGTATATGAAATAGTGTGGAATTCAAGGTTTATTGCCTGCACAAGGTTTTCCCGACAAATCATCCGTCGATGTTTTAAGTTGACTGAAATAATATCGAATTAAATAGACTATCTAAAAGGCTTAAAATTATATTAAAGTTTATAATAATTATGTTTTTATACGGTAATAACTGAACCAAAAGAAACTTAAATTATATATAAATATTTCTATATTTTGCTCTCGTAGCATACATGCATGCACTACAGCAAAACTGTATATTTGCGGCGTTTTTTACCTATAACGGCGTTTTTAAGCGCCGCAAAAAACACCTGCGGCGCTATGACAAATGCCGCAAAAAGCGCTGCTGAAAATAGCGTCGCTAAAGTTCGCGGCGTTTGGTAAAAAAAAATGCCGCAATAGGTAACGATATATAGCGGCGTTTGTTGGACAAACGCCGCAATAGGTGTTGATATTTACCGGCGTTTTTCCAACAAACGCCGCAATAGGTGTTGAGATTTAGCGGCGTTTTTCCCACAAATGCCGCAATAGGTGTTGAGATTTAGCAGCATTTTCCCCACAAACGTCGCAATAGGTGTTGAGATTTAGCGGCGTTTTTTCCACAAACGCCGCAATAGGTCTTGAGATTTAGCGATGTTTTTCCCACAAACACCGCAAAAGATCTGGTATATAGCGGCATTTTTTAGAACAAACGCCGCAAAAGGTCATATCTATAGCGGCGTTTTAAGATACAAACGACGCTAATTACCTCTCTATAGCTAAAAGAAATTGATTTTGCAAATTAAAACTAATTTGTCAAATGTTATTTTCTACTCTTTTATTACCCAAATTTAACCTGTAGCATTTTCCAATAAACTTGACATCCATAACAACAAACTTAAAATCCATAACAAGAAAAATGAAATCCATAATAATAAATCAAAGTTTACATTAACGTAAAATATAATGTAGTTCAACATTATTAACTATAATAAACAATAATATCTAAGATATTTTGCTTCTAATCTTACACATTCTTCAAAACTCTTTGTCACAATGAGGCGCTTAAATTCAAAGAGATAAATCCAGTTTATATAGGAAAACAATGATGCAGAGCTAGTATCGTCCTGTCATTTCTTGCACATATATTTTGCTTCATGAGGTCTTACTCCAATTGGCATGCCACTTGAAAAGGCCCCATCCATGGCAATGCAAACCCGATCTCTAGTTTCATATCCAAATAAATCATCAGTTTATATGAAAATCCATTATATCTTACGTTATACTGAACAATCAGCAGATTTTATCTATCAAATCCTATTATGGAAAACATCGACGTGCGTGGTTGTAAGCATCTTACTTTTTCTTAAGGATGATACGATACAAAACACCAGTACTGATAATATTCAGATTCTTCAATATTTGATAACCCGGTGCGTCAACATAGGAAAAGATGTAATACTGCAAACATAAAATTGAAAAGAACATACAATTACATTTTGAAAAATAAGACCAAGATATAGTTACTCACAAGGAAACCAAAAATCAAAATCCACCTGTAGCAAATTCTTGACAAGATAAAGTAAGGCAGGAATAGGATAAACAATAACATCATCGAGGGTTGTACTCAACCTGGTTCAATAATAAAGGAAAAATGTGTGTTCATCATCTCCATGTTAATAGAAAAAATTAGACATAAGCAATCGCAAGTAAGATTTACCTGTTATCATCTGTAACACCTTCACTTTTCCATATTCTTGCCAACGCTGCAAGTGACAAGGCACATTTCAAAGTCTCCACCTGTTTCCCAAAATAACATTATAAGGTCAATCCTATTGGCACCATGTCAAGTCATAACACAAGATGACTATTCTACTCACCATAAAGTTCGCTGTGGTAACATTATACTAATACTTCTCAGCTATCTTCGACCAGACAATAAGTATTGCTTGTGAACTTGTAAGAAAAGTCAATGCAAGTATAACAATTGTCCTAATCAAGGTGGCAAAAACCATCAACTTTTTATCTTTCTCAGTTTTTTAAAGCTAATATTAGTAAAAGGAAAACAAATCATGTAAGTTGATCTTACTTGCGTTTCCACTTGGCTTGTTCCCTTGGAGGAACATTACTTACGGAAGCTGTATATCAATGGAAATCATAACAGAATTGAGAAAAAAAAAGGATGAAATTTTGTACAAATGAAATTACATAGCAATCAAACAAGCACTTTTAACCAAAACATACCAACCCCTGGAAACCCTGTGCCTCTTAGATTCTCAATGTCATCACTTACAGTTCCTCCATCATCATCCTACGAATCAAAATTCACTCAAACAAGAATAAAATATCAGATTTAAACCTCTTATGTAGATAATTTCAATCAAATCTAGGACACATTTGACACACTCAGCAAGTAAATATCATTCCTTCAATTTTACAAATCAAAATTCACTCGAACAAGAATAAAATGTACTATAATCAGAAATACTTTAAATTAGCTTTTCTCCAGTAAACAATTACATCGAATTTTCAAGGAATTCAAGAAAATTAGCCACCAGGTTCACAAAATAAGCTAAAGCAAATGCCGTTAAATAAACAAACTAGGATTTACTGGCAAAATCAACGTAAGCAAAGATATCAGTGACGATAGATCCAATTTGACATCCGAATATGATAATTAAGAACGTTGAGACATACAAATAGAGGAGAAAAATAAAAGGAATAAATCAAAACTCTGTAATAAATACTTACCAGTTTGCAGACATCATAGGCAAACAAGATATAGAGAATGACCATGATACACACAATAAAGATGTTATATTGTCCACAATCAAGCTCCAGACCCATAGTGCCTTCTGTATTTTCATGATTTTTGGATATTTCGTAACATACAAATAAGTATCACTTATGAACAAATTAACAGGTTAAAACCGATAGTTTAAAGAACAAAAAAAACACATTTTCAAGAAGAAAAAATTACGTGACTGAGACCCATATACAATCGAAATGTTGAACTTGAGCTATCCCTTCTAATAAAGAATTTAATCGGCGTATCCCTTGGCCCAGGCTTAAAACAACACACAAAACACTAAAAAAACCGATTTTGTTTTTCAAAAATAAAGGGCGAAAAAAGAATTAAAATTTACTTGCTTTAAAGAGATTGGAAAAGTTAAGAATCCACAATGTTCAGGTGTCTTAACAATGTGTTTTGTAATTTCCCTCCATGAGCGACAAACTGAAGCACAAGCAACCACATCTCTCCTTCCAGGCCAACATTGTTCCCTTGATTCCACTCTTTGGATTATATCTACGAGTAATTCCGGTGGCAATTTTTCCCATTGACGGTGCTCGATTTGTACAGGTGAAGAACCAGGTGAAGAAGAGAGAGAAACTTCAGGAATAATATGGGCTTGACCCCGTCGAAGCTTATGTCTCGTCCCTAATTTTTCCTTTGATGTCTTTCTAATCTCCCGAACAAAGCTTTTAAATGGCATTTTCAGAGCTAAACAACGAGAAAAAAAGATGAAAAAGGTGAAAGCAGATACTATTCGCACCTCAAATTAGAGAGTCGAGCGTTGATAGCGACACGTTGGAGGCCTCACCAGCTTCAACCGGCGACGAGCAACACCAGTTTTGCGTGGATGGAAAAGATGAAAAATGGGAAAGGGATTTGAAAAATAGATCTAATGGCGAGAAAGAAAGGATTTCATAAGTGAATAGCAGATACTATGTTCGACAGAGATGGGTAAGAGGAAAATGGGATCGTGGGAACAGATGCAAAAGGGGAAAGGGATTTGAACATTTAAAATTATCAAATATTACGGCGTTTGTTGACACAAACGCCACCTTTTATCATTTTATAGCGGCGTTTTCTAAAAAACGCTGCTAAAGTACATATTTTTTGCGACGTTTGTGTAAAAACGCCGCTAAAGTTCTAATTTGTTGCAGCGTTTATTAGAAAAAAAGCCACTATAGAAGAACTCTATTGTGGCATTTTTATAAAAACGCCGTTAAAGTATAAATCTTTTGCGGCATTTGTTAGAAAAAAAACGCCACTATAGATGGACCTATTGCAGAGTTTGTATAAAAACGCCGCTAAAGTACTACTCTGTTGTGGCGTTTGTTGAAAAACGTCATTACATATGTACCTATTGCGGCGTTTATATAAAAATGCCGCTATAGTACTACTCTATAGCGGCGTTTGTTTAAGAAACGCCGCTAAAGTATCATTTTGTGGCGTTTGGATTGTAAACGCCGCTATATGTTTAAATTTTGCGACGTTTACTTTCCAAACGCCGCTAAAAACGCCACTACATTTTGCTGTAGTGATGGTTAGTATCTTTTAGGGTTTATAAAACATGCAATTGCCTATGCCAGATTTGGACTAGCTATGGTCCTTGCCACAATCTTGTGGATTGTTATGATCCATATGAATTATTAATTTATTTTCTTGGATAATTTAATTTATTTGAAAACATATGCTCTACGTAGCAGTCGGTTAAGGGTTTATTAAACATTCATATTTTTCACAATAATAGAGTGTTAATTAAAGAGAAAAAGAATGATTGCAAACTATCAAATCAAAAACAACTCAACAATCAAATCCGAGAAGTTTTTATTATTAATTTGAAGGCATATTTTTAGAATGATATCTCTTGGAAAGACACCTGGCTTTATGACATTGCATTTGAACTGCAACCTGCAGTATTTCATGAAGTTTCTCGAGAAAATAATGGTGGAAATTAGTTAGATAATTTGATCTGCATGCATATATAAGCTGAAGGTTGATATTTTCTGCAGGTGAAATCTAGCTACTTGAGTAAGACTTTTGATAAACAATAATTTTTTAAAGTTTATATGTATTTTTACATGTCTTAACTTGACTAAATTAATGTCGTAAATCTAGGGTTTTGTTAGTGGTTATATTTAACCACCTTATTATTTATATCTAAGTCTATAAGTTGAATCATTCAAAAAAAAAAAGTCTATAAGCTGACATGCTGAGACTGTTATAATAAATAAGTTTGTGCATTTAGTATACTGTTAATATAAACTTCTTAAATGAATTTGACAGTACAATTTAAATAGTTATAAAAATAATAATAACATCAACTGTTTTAATAAATTAAAAATTACCATAAATTTTATATTTTTTCTATATATTTTTTATTAAAAATATATTTTCATACCCTGAAATTTTACAAGATTAAATTCACCCCTGAAATTTAAAAAGTTCAAGTTCGTCACTTTTAACATAAAATTCTCGTTTGTCCCTGATTTTAACCAACCGACTAGATATGCTATAACAAGCAGAATAATTTGTATTTGAATATAATAATAATAATAATTTGAATTAGTTTACATATGGAGTTTTGCATATACGATTACTACTAATTTTTTCAGAGATAAATATTTATATAGTATGGAAAAACAATGTCAATACCCAACTGTTAAAACTTAGCTGTTTACTTTAAGACCAAGCAAGCTTATTAAGATTGTTAATCAAGACTTTAGGATAATCATCACCAAATCAACCTTACTGCATGGCATTATCTGCACAATTTACTCATTTTTTAAAAAGAAAATCTTAGCTTTATGTCTCTATTTTTGGAACATAAACATTAATTATTGGTTAGAAAAAAGGAATTTATTCCTATTAATTATTTGTATTATTAAATTCATTAGGTAAAGATTTGTCCAATGCATGGAACTTGCTTCCTTATCATTCCCATTTGTAAACAAAGACTTGCCGATGCACATTGGCTAAATTATTCAAAAAGACAAAAAAAATAATTATCTTCCACTTTATATAGTCTTCGATGTGCATTTTCAAATTGTGTTGGTGGGGGTTCCATATTATTATAATAATTAGACTGATTTTTTTTAAAAAAATAAACCTTCAATATTTCAAAATTTGGTCAAAATAGCTTTTATTAGATGAAAACCGATAATTGAGTAATAGTTAATGCATGTTACTGATGTGATATCTATGTTTTTAATTGATGATGTGGTATGCACCACATCATCCAACGTGAGATGTAGTGTGCACCATGTCATCTAAGGTGATAACATGACATATGTTACATCAATTAAACATGTCGGGAAATACCACATTAGCATTATATGTTCCATTAGTCAACAAATGATTTTTATCCAGTATGGGTTATTCTGACCAAATATTACGGGATAAAATATTTAAAAAAAGAATAGGAATCAAATTGATTATTTTTTACAAACATTGGGGTTAATTTTATCATTATGTCTATTTTATATTCATGTTAGTTTTTGGATTTAAATTTGGGCTGGCATGTATTTGATTATGGCCCAAATTGAAGATTTGGGCCTGGACTAAATCTGGACTAACATATCTTTGCAGATTATATCTACTTTCTACGGACAAGAATAATGGTTTTCTTTTCTGCTTTTGTCCGTGTTGTTGCCAATCTCTCACCAATTAGTTTGGATTAGGTTGGTTCGAGTTGGTGTTTAACTTGATCTGATCTGAAAATATATATTATTTATCCGAATTTGATTTGACTCGAAAGTTATATATTCTCCATGTGACCTGATTTGATCCGAAAATTATATATCATTCAACCGATTCCGATCTGATACAAATTTTTAGAGTATAAATTTGATCCGACTCTATCCAATTCGATATAAAATAAAGATTTAATTAAATAATAACAATTTTTTAAAAATATATATTATTATATCGGATCATTTCGGAGTTTTTTCACCCGCACCCAATGCGATCCAACCCAGCCTTCTTTACTTAAAATTTTTGATCCGACTTAACCCTAACCCTAAGCCGAAACTATTTTCTAAAAAATCTAACTCTATTAAATCACGACAGCAGGGCTATTATCGGGCTTTGGCCCTTTGGCTAAAGTGGTGAAAATCATTTTAGGCCCCTATAAAAAAATTCGTGATTTCATTTTTGGTCCTTTGTCCCTCTAAGTCTTTTAATAAAAACAGATTCTTCACTTCACCTATGGGTATTCTCTACATGATCTAATAAAGATTTCAGCTGGACCGAGTCAAGATTATATTACTGATTAATTGATTCAACTTTGTCATTAAATAAATTAAATTGATTCAAATTTGAATACAAAATCCAATTGAAAATAAGTTTCTTTTGGTGATTTTAAATCAATTAAGATCCGATTGATGAAATATTTTGAAAATAAAAATATTAATGTAACTAACTAAAACAAAATATTTAATGAGAATTAAATCCAAACAAATTCATATACAAATCATTCCTTTTCAGAATGGGATTTGCTTTCTTTCTCTTTCTAGTCCTTAGCCATTGAAAAATACAAATTATTTTTAAAAACATTAGATATAAATATTTTCTTAATTAATTATATTGTGGTAATATAATTTGTATTAATTAAATAATATTAATCTCCACTCTTCTTTAATGATATTAAAGCAAAGGATAAATTATGTGTTTAGTACCTAAACTATTAGTTTTGATATGTTTTAATACTTATTTTTTTATATTTTTAAATGATATCTAAAGTTTAGTTTTTGTTTCATTTTAGTACATTACCTTTAAAAACTTTAGTTTTTTGTTTCATTTTAGTACCTCGTTTAAAATTTAACGTTAAGTTTTAAAAAATTGAAAGTTTAGATATTAAAAAAGATCAAAACTGATAGTTTAAGTATAAAACGTGTTAAATTTTTAACAGTATGTAGTAAATGCTTGGTATGATTTTAAAGAAAAATAAAAATTTAGGTACTAAAACAGATCAAAACTGATGATTTTGATACTAAATGTGTAGTTTTACCTATATATGAGTCGCCGTTTTAGAGAAGCCGTAGATTTAGGGATTCGGTCTGGGTCACATGGTGAAGCCAGTGGTTTTATAGTTTCAAACGCGTAAACCCAAACTCTCCTCAAACATTGAACATCAGCCCCTTGGTTTCGTCCCCAAAACCATGGGTGTTTCACTTTAAAAGCAACCCACCCTTCAAATCCACCAAACAAATCAACCCAAAATCTCAGTCTTCAATTTCATCACCAAAAAACCCAATCTTGAAGCGATGAGTAGTGGAGCAGTGGCAGCAAGCAAAGCGTGGGTGGTGGCGGCAACAATAGGAGCAGTGGAAGCATTGAAAGACCAAGGGATTTGCAGGTGGAATTACACTCTCAGGTCTCTTCATCAACATGCCAAGAACAATCTCAGATCTTCTTCTTTCTTCTCTTCTTCTTCTTCTTCTTCTACGGCTGTTGCTGGTGCTGTTTCGAATAAGCTGAGAGAGGAAAGGAGGTGGAAAGCCGAGAGGAATATGAAGAAAGTCCTGGAAATGAACTCTTGGGGCCCTACCACTGTTAGGTTTTAGGATTACTATGATTTTTTTTTGCCTGTTATGTATCAAATGATGAAATATGAAAAATTCAATCTAAATTTGGATTGTAATTTGTTAAAAGTTTAAACTTTCTTTTGGTTTCGATTTCCAATCTATTGATTATGTTTGAGTGAAAAGGAAGCCCATGGATTTCTGTTAAAAATCTGTTTAAAAAAACAAGCTTATGGTTTTCCACTATTTTCCCTTATAATAATACCAACCCATTTCCCTTCTCAAACACAAAATCAAGTATCCGAAACCCATAAATTTTCCAGGAAAATTTTCAGAGTAAAGTAAATTTTCAACAATGAGCAGTGGAGCAGCAAGGAAAGCTTGCATGGCGGCGGCAACAATAAGAGTGGAAGCCCTTAAGGATCAAGGAAATTGCCGGGGGATTATACGATTAGGTCGCATCATCAAGATGGGAAGACCAATGTGAGAACATATGCTCAGGCCACGACTCTTTCTTCTTCAGCTGCCTCGCATGCATTGATGAATGAATCTGAGGTGAATATGAGGAAGTTATGGATTTGAGCTGTTTTGGTCCTAATACTATTAGATTCTGAATGTTGACGTGACCAATGATTAAATTATTCCGGCTTTTTTTACTAAAAAAAATCCCCTATAAATAATATGTTATTTATCAGTCATCATTTTTTAAATATTGTCTAATCTAATACTTGAGAGAATAAGGTTCGTTCGGTAAAACGCACGTTAAGAGGATCGGAGGATAAGACGTAGTTGGTAAGAAGTGACTTAGTTAAAACATGTCTGAACATATGATACCTCTGGAAGGCGCATCTTCAGGCACATCTTACTAGAGTTTGATAATAACCTTGGAAGGTACAGACGTGCCTTCCCCTCCTTACCCCGAACTTCCGCCAAATTCTCCCGCTTATTTCCTCCAACCGACTACTTATATAAACACACTTCCCCAACTCAAATAAATCACACCTATAATATATCTCTCCTTCCTATATATTTTCAATCTAGTAAGGTATACTTGTTTTTATAATTTATTTTTTTATTCATTAAAATTTTTATTATTTAAGTACTCAATTATTTTATTTTATTATTTATTTTTTTAATTATTATTTGATTATTTAATTGTAAATTTATTTAATTAATTAATATTTATTAATTGTAGTTAAAAAATGGAAGGTGCAAAGTTGTTGCGATTGAATGTTGATCATATTTTGAGTCACTTTGTCGATACGATAAGAATACAAATTTTTTTTTTAAATTTATGAATATTATGAAATCGATTATATATTATTTAAATTATTATAATTTATTTATTTGAATTTATTTAAATAATTTTGAAATAGTAGTTTAAATTTTAATGGTCAGAATTTATTTATTAGGAAAATGATTGTATATTAGAAGTTTTTATTCGCAACAAGAAGATGGAAACACCGAGGCATATCTTGCCATATTTGTCTATGGATGGATTCGGTGTGAAGGAGGTTGTAAACTTGAACCCGCTCTGATTTCTGCATTAATTGAGAGATAAATGCCAGAGACACACACGTTCCATCTACCATGTGGGAGTGTACCATTATGCTAGAGGATTTTTGAATGTAACTGGAGCTCCTGGTCGATGGAATTGCCATTTATGGTGTGGCAGATGATGTTTAGGGGGTTTATGCAGGGAGTATCTTGGAAGTTGTCCGCCTAGTTTCAACGGTGGTCAAATAACATTAGGGTGCCTGAAAAGTAAATTTAAAGAGTTGCACGAAAATTGTTCGGATGACGAGGCAAAATTATTTGTCTGTGCATATATATTACAACTCATTGGAGGTATATTAATGCATGATAAATCTCGGAATCATGTACATTGTATGTGGTTGAGGCACCTGATTAATTTTAACGTAGCTGATACATTGAGTTGGGGTATGCAGTGTTGGCATTTTTGTTTAGAGAAACGTGTCGGGCTATGAATTATAAAAAAGATTGTTATTGGCGATTGTCTCATGCTTCTGCAATCTTGGACATGGTACTACATGCCTTTTTTGTACCCGATTGTGAATAAGTTATATGTTTTTCCTTTAATTTAAAGGTATCTGTAGTAAATTTATTTTTAAATAATGTTTTCGATTATTATAGAATGATATATATATATATATATATATATATATATATTAAATAGGTGGTCAAGTAATAGGAAAAAAACATCGTGATATCCCACAAGAATTACAAGATATCCGATTATTCATTGACTAGAAAGTTGGTGTAGAGGTACGTTTTTTAATTTTTAATTTTATTTAATTGTATTTATATAATTTGAATCTCATTTTAATTTTGATAAGAAATCTATATTTTTGTTTTAGTTCAAATGGTTGTCATATTTGGATGACGTATTGAGGGTTTGGATCCCACATAATTTAAGTGGGATATTGGATGTTGATACATGCACCACATGCCCTAAAGCTAAGGATGATTAATTTACTATACCACTTGGCCCTTTCACACGAGGCCGGAACAAACTTCTTAAAGACAAGCTTCAAATCGCAGTTCAAGCATTCATCCGTAAGGGTCTAATAGCAACAGATTTACAACAACTTTTTGAAGGGGATCCAGTTGTTATCCAGTCAATATGTCTTCTGGAGATACAACCGTATGTCTCTTATCTTTCCAAAAGTTCTTGAATCGCATCAATCCGACATCGGAAACTCAAGATATGACCATTTTACTAAAGACAGTGCATGTAGGAAATCTTATACGGGATTAATACGTGATTTTGTAAATATTACGAATTTTTAGTATTTATATTGATTATTTGTAATATAATTTAATATAGGATGATGAATTATCTTTTAGGATCATATTTATTATTTTTAATTAGGAATTAAGGTTGGGTTAAAATAATATTTTTAGTTATTATTATTTTATTAGGAATTAGAATTAAAACATGTTTAGTTTATTATTATTTTATTCTTTAGTTATTTAGGACCTTTAGAATTCAGCCCCTATATAAAGGAGGTTTCATTCAACTTTGTAAATCAGATTTCTTTGATTAATAATACAACGAGAGTTCGTTTTTACAAGTGTTGATTGCCTTGTGCCTTTGAAGCTTCTTCTCCTAGAGTTCTTTCAAGTTCTTGTGAGGGAGATTAATCTTCACACTCCAATTTGCCTTTTCATTGCGACTTGGAGGGTTGGTTAGAGCCATATTATCTTGTTTGCCTTTTCATTGCGACTAGGAGGGCTCGATAGGACGTTATCCATCGATTTTCCACATATCCATCCACGCCATCAATCATATTTACTGTTCACTTTCATAAGGGAGATCTTTTGATTTCTTGGTTATTTTTCTTTATTTTCAATTCCTTTATCTTTTATTTTTCTTCTTTTAATCTTGTTTCCAGCACACACAAAAAAACCCTAAAGAACCCTAGCTATTGCTGCCATCTTCCCCATTCATTCCTTATTGTTCTTCATCGAGTCTAGAGATTTTCTAGGTTTGATTCTTCAGAAAGGGAAACGTTCATCAATCTGCCACCGCTTCCCTATCAATTGATATCAGATTTGGGCCGACTCTTGGAAAGAAGCAAGCAATCTTGCTTGGTCTTGCATACAAAACCGTCAAGGTACCCCAACGGAGCTAGTTTACAAAAGATTCATCGTTTCAGGTTCTCTTTTTTAATTTTAATTTAGATTCAAATCTTTCTTGTTAGTTTGCTATTTTTTTTTCCAAAAAATAACAAAAAAAGCCAAAATTTCAAAAAATTGCAAACGAAGGTATTTAGGGTTGATTTTCTCCATATATTATATTCATCTTAATATTAATCTCCAATCTAAAATTCACCCCAATGAGAGTTCATTAGAGCCTTCAAATACATCATTAAAGTTTTATCGGCATATTCGGTCTAGAATTTTTGGAGATCAATAACCCCTTCGAACAAAGCGATCAAGAAAAAAGGATTGTTTGAGGATTCACTGTTCAACAGAGTCTACTAAATACTACTGAAGGTATTTAGTTTTGAAATTTTACAGGTGGTTTCTTGACGTATCGAAAGACATTCAAGAATTTTTTCCAAATTTTTTGACACTAGTAACCCCCTCAAAAAAGTTGCTCAAGTTGATCCAGCGTTTTCCAGGTTTCTGGGTTGGTTTTTTTTCTTTGACTTAGTGCTTTAGGTTTTTTTGTTTTTCCTTTTTTTTGTTTTTTTGCATTATCTAACACATTATCTTTCTTGTGTTAGTAGGACTAAAGAGTTTGCATACTTCTTCCTTCTTTGCATTCTCGTTCTCTTGGAGTCTAACCCTTGTTTGGCCTCTTAGAGTTTTTAGGTTTTTCTTATATTCTTTGCTAGTAATCAAACTCCGATACGAACTGTGGAAGACTACTTGGTAAAGTGAGTTTTAAAGAGTACAAAATTGGCTTACTTGCCTCTCGTTGTGTTACTTTCTTGGAGTGACTTGTGAGGTTTCTTACTTTGTTGAATTTACTTTCTTTTATTTTTATTTTACTTTAAAATCTTCTTTTGAGTATTATAATTGCAGGATGGGCGACAATAACAATGAGACAGTTACGGCTATCTTAGCCAAACTTGAACGACTCTCAACTCAATTTGATCAACTTAACAATGCCTTGAGAGAATGACAAGAACTATAACTGGATCTACCAACCAGAATCCAAGGCCAAACAATGTTGAACTTTTGGCCCCTAGGCGAGCACAACCATGTTTTCGAGCACCCGAACTCTTTGCAAAACCAAAGTTCACGATCCTATCTTTTAAAAAAGACTACGATCCGAACAAGTACATCGATTGGGAAGGAAAAGTTGATCTCATGTTCGCATACCATGATTGCCCCCAAACTGAACAAGTTCCCTCATCACCTTGGAATTCGAATGATATGCTCACACTTGGTGGATGCAAACAAGGAAAAAGATCGACAACTTCCAAATTCAACCAATTACTTCTTGGACCAAACTCAAACGCGTCATTAGGAACCGGTTCCTACTGACACATTATGCACGAGAAGTTAAACAACGACTATACCGACTTCGACAAGGTAGAAGTTCAATTGAAGATTTCTACAAGGAGATGTAGTCCTTACTCAATAGGGCTAACATAATCGAAGAGGAAGAGGACACCGTGTCAAGATTCGTCGTCAGCTTAAACTCAAACATAACTGATCTTCTTGATCTCCATGGATACGAAAACCTTGAAGATACACTAAAGAAAGAAATGACAATCAAAGCACAAATCCAAAGGAGATTCCGATTCAGAGAACATTACCAAGGTACTTCATTTTCTTACCAAAGTAATCATTCAAATCCTTCCTCATCTTCTCAAAAAAAGTCGAGAGATGACAAACCCGACAATGAGAAACAACGACCAGCAAAGAATGAGACATTTCCAGTCCTTAAAGACGACACCCGAGCAAGAGACATCAAGTGTTTTAAATGCTTAGGAAGAGGCCATATCATCCGTAATTATCCAAACACGAGGACCCTTACCATACTAGGTGATGTATCTTACAATTTTGACTCCGATGAAGACATCCCCGACATTCCAACACATGCCGAAGCCAAAGAAGATAGTGATAACTATGGAAGCGATGAGTATAATGGCACAATCTTGGTGATCCGTCATACATTGAACATCCAAGCAACCGACGAGTCTGACATACAACGTTCCAACATCTTCCACACACGTTGCCTAATCAAGGAACAATCATTCTCCATCATCATTGACAATGGTAGTTGTGTCAACGTCATTAGCTCCAACGTTGTTGAATCACTCAAACTTCCTTGCCAATGATATCTGAAACCGTATTGCTTACAATGGCTTAATAAGAGTGCCGAGATGAAGGTGGTTAAACAATGTCTCGTTAATATCAAGATGGGAAAATATTGTGACGACGTATGGTGTGATGTAATTTCGATGCAAGCATCTCACATTCTCCTATGACGTATTTGGCAATACAACAACGATGTCACATATTATGGCTGAAAGAACACTTACACAATTCCAATAAAAGGTAAATCATTCTGAATTAACCCTCGACACCCCAAAGAGATTCTCATAGATCAACAATGAATTCTCAAGGAGACAGGGAACTTGAAACAAAAGGCAAAATAGATCCAAACAAATGACCCACGGGTGGTGAGTGAACCTCAATGTGAAAATAAAAGAGTGTCTCAAAACATTTATGCGAGTAAAAAAGACATGAGAGAGACCATTTTTCAAAATAGGTTATGCATTCTAGTCCATTTCAAGGACTCCGTTTTATCAACTATCACTAACATCACAGATTTGCCTAGTGTATTTTCTTCTCTATTGCAGGAGTTTCAAGATGTCATAAGCAACCCACCGGATGGTTTACCACCTACAAGAGGAATCGAACATCAAATCGACTTCATCCCTGGATCAACCATACCAAACCGCCCCACTTACCGATGCAATCCTGAGGAAACGAAAGAATTG
Organism: Hibiscus syriacus; assembly: GCF_006381635.1. Lineage (NCBI taxonomy): Eukaryota > Viridiplantae > Streptophyta > Magnoliopsida > Malvales > Malvaceae > Hibiscus > Hibiscus syriacus. The sequence continues at coordinate 432,892 of NW_024063066.1, forward strand.
GAACGACAAATAGATTCATTTTCACAAAATGGACATATCCGTGAGAGTCTTAGTCTTTGTGCGGTTCCCGTCATCCTAGTTCCAAAGAAAGATGACACATTCTGAATGTGTGTAGATTGTCGACCTATTAATCGATAACAATCAAGTATAGGCATCATATTCCACGCCTAGTATGTTGGATGAACTACATGGTGCAAGTATCTTCACCAAAATTGACTTGAAGAGTGGTTACCATCAAATTCGAATGAAAGAAGGTGACGAATGAAAAACAATATTCAAGACAAAGTTTGACTTGTATGAATGTCTTGTTATGCCCTTTGGATTCACAAACGCTCCAAGCACCTTCATGAGATTAATGAATCGCGTTCTTAAGAAATTTATAGGTAAATTTGTTGTCGTTTACTTTGATGACATTCTTATATACTCATCTTCTCTTGACTCTCATGTCATTCACGTTCGAATTTTTCTCGAAGTTCTTCGACGAGAACATTTATATGCTAACATGGATAAGTGTGTGTTTTGCAGTGATAAGCTTATGTTTTTAGGCTTTATAGTTAGTGTACAGGGTATCCATGTAGATAAAGAGAATGTAGATAAAGAGAAGGTCAAGGCAATTCAAGAATGGCCCACAGCTACTTCCATCACCGAGGTAAGATCTTTTCATGGTTTGACAAGTTTCTACCGTCGCTTTGTCAAAGATTTCTCAACCATTGCTGCACCATTAACCGAGATCATCAAAAAGTTAGTTGAATTCAAATGGGGACCACTACAACAAAAAGCTTTTGAACTTCTTAAAGATAAGTTATGTTTTGCCCCTATTCTTCGTCTTCCTAATTTTTCTAACACCTTTGAGCTAGAATGTGATGCTTCAGGCATAGGCATTGGTGCCATCCTCATGCAAGAAAGATAACATATTGCTTACTTTAGTGAAAAGTTAAAAGGTGCATAATTGATCTACTCTACCTACGACAAGGAACTTCTTGCACTCGTCCGAGCACTCAAAGTATGACAACACTATCTTCTCCATAAAGAGTTTGTCATTCACACAGACCATGAATCACTCAAATGGTTAAATGGACAAGGTAAGCTAAACAAATGACATGCTCGATGGGTTGAGTTCATTGAATATTTTCCTTACATCATCAAATACAAACAAGGGAAAGATAACATCGTAGTTGATGCATTATCTCGACGATACACACTTATCACTCAAATGCATGCTACTGTTCTGGGTTTTGCACATATCAAAGAACTTTATCCTAACGATCCAGATTTTTCTGAGATTTATAAACAATGTGTAAAAGGTGTTTTTAACAAGTTTTATCTTGTAGATAGCTTTGTTTTTGCGTGAACAGGTTGTGTATACCACAAGGCTCTTTGCAAGAGTTCTTGGTTCACGAATCACATGCCGGAGGACTCATGGGACACTTCGGTGTTCACAAAACACTCGATATGGTCATGGAACACTTATTTTGGCCGCACATGCGAATAACAGTGGAAAAGATTTGTGCATCATGCATCAAGTGTAAACAAGCAAAGTCAAAGGTAAATCCTAATGGTTTGTACATGCCTTTACTGATTTCTTCTTCTCATTAGATTGATTTATCGATGGATTTTATACTTGGCTTACCCCACACTAAGAAAAGACGAGATAGTATTTTTATGGTTGTGGATAGATTCTCAAAGATGGCACTCTTCATTCCTTGCTATAAAATGGACGATGCCACACACATTGTTGATTTATTCTTTCGAGAAATAATCCGCCTTCATGGCATTCCTCGCACCATTGTGTCTGATCGTGACACTAAGTTCATAAGCTACTTTTGGAAGGTATTATGGGGTAAGATTGGGACAAAACTTCTATATTCCACTTCTTGTCATCCTCAAATCAATGAACAAACCGAAGTAATAAATCAGATTCTAGGATTTTTGCTAAGAACTGTGGTAGGTAAGAATACTCGTAATTGGGAAGAATGTTTACCTTTTGTTGAGTTTGCTTATAATCGATCCATTCACTCCATAACAGGTTATTCTCCATTCAAAATAGTTTATTGTTTTAAACCATTAACTACTTTGAATCTTATTCCCTTACCTTTAGATCAGGTTGCCATTTTAGATGGTGAAAAGAAGGTTACCCTTGTCAAAGAAATTCACTCCAAATCCAAACTCAAGATGGAGAAAACCTACGAGGCAATTGCAAACCGAGTTAACAAGGGCCGACAACATGTCACCTTTGAACCAAGAGATTGGGTATAGGTTCACATGAGAAAAGAGTGGTTCCCGAAACAAAGAAAATCCAAGTTAAACCCACGAGGCGATGACCCATTCCAAGTCCTTGAACAAATCAATGACAATGCCTACCGCATTGATCTTACTGGTGAGTATAACGTGAGTGCATCCTTTAATGTTTCTGACTTATCTTTTTTTGATAAATACTTGATAAATACATGGATCGAATGGACTCGACTTGAGCTCGAGCTCGACTCAATTTCTTAACGAGCCGAAACGAGCTACTTGATATTCGACTCGAAAAGCTCGTGAGCAGCTCGAAAATATAATATATTAAGATTTTTTTTTCAAAAAATAAATTATTAATAATATTAATATTTATGTATTGATTTTTTTAAAAATACAGTAAGATTTTCATGTATTTAAGGTTTAGGTTCGAGTTTAAGGCTTCAATCAAATTAAATTCAAGAATTTTTTTTATTTCGAGCCTTTTAGAGCTTATCACGAGCTTCAGTTCAGGATTTTGAGTCGAGCTTGAAAATTTTAAACTCGCAAGTTTTTGAGTCGAGTCGAGCTCCATTTTAGAGTTTTCGAGTCGAGTCGGTTCGTTTACACCCATAGTCACAACATCATCGTCCCCCTACTAGAAGAACAGATGCTTCCGGGTCATCCTTAGCTATGCCACCGAAACTATCACATCAGCAACTAGCGACACCAGTTTACATCCCTAGCCCTCCAATTTACATGGGGACACCACTTAACTTTCAGACGTCACCGCAGCCGGTTTAGATGCCACATTCGTAAGTCCATATGACATATTCGTCGGTTCAGATGCCACCACCGTTTGGTTACGCACAGAGCTCACAAGGTTTTATGACACACACTAGCGAATATTTTTCGACTATGCTTACGGATCCAACATTTAGTTCCTACGCGAATTATGTTACGGGTGGTACTCCACCACAAACACCTCAACCGCAGTATACGTCATAAACATCGATGTCCGATTTTCACAATTTTTATAGTTCTCAGCTAGTGGTGGGATCATCAGTCATACACCTACAAGGTCCTTATTTTACAGAGGTCATATATCGACATTCAGCCCTTATCGAGACAATATTGTAGAGAGTGATGATGAGAAGGATGAGGAGGATGAGGACGATGATGACAACGAGGAGGAAGAGGTGGACGATGATGATGAGGACGAGGAGGAGCAACATATAAGAAGAAACCCTCTTAGAAGTAAACGACCACCACCCTGTGGAACACATTCCAGGAGACATCGATGAACCTGACAACCATGACAATCTTTTTATTTATTGTGTGTTTAGTATGTATTTGCATCTTATTTTGTTTTTTATTATGTATTTATATGAAGTAAGATTTTTTTTCTCTTAATTGATTTTTTCCTCTTATTTTGTTTCATTATTTGATATCTTCAAGGAGAACAACACTCTTTTTTTACCACTGAGATCATTTAATAGGTTGATACTAATAGAAATTCTTAAATAGACTAGAAATGATGAAATTATAATAATGGAACTAAATCCATTGAAAGTGCATAATGTGGGTACCTTTTATGTAATTTGCCCCAAAATAGTTATCAATATAATTTCGCCTCATGATTATCCCTTTCAAACAACACAATCATAGGAACTAGAAGTATCTTTTCTAGTCCTTTTTTAACCCAATGGTCTTATCTTCTAATGCATAATTTTAATCTGTCTCCTCGTGGAAAAGACATAATTATTGGAACAACATATACACATGAATATTCTCATACTCATGGAAAAGGCATAACTATTGCAACAACATATGCACATGAATATTCCCATACATACATATATACATACATACATACATACATACATACACTGGGGGAATGTTATTCATCATAAAATTCCAATAGGAAAACATGCTGCTTCATTCTATCAACTCAAGAAGCTTTTCGTCTAAGAAAAACTTCTATTAGGCAGCAGCCATGCTGGAATGAAAGGCGATGATCGGAGAGATCGATATGCTTCAGACCATACAGAAGGTTGCTCTCGATCTAGCCACTAAAGCCCTCGATTCTTTAGACAACACCAACGGTACCGAGATCATGTTCTTCATAAAGAAGGTAAAACACGAACCCGATTGAGTAAACATGGTTTTCGAAGTTAAATGACGGTCGGTTGAATATGCCCTGAATGCATGGTTCATTACATTGAACCAAATATCATGTAAGTGCGTTTGATTCACGGAGTTTGAGATTAAAGGTGATAATTTTACATTTTAGAATTATATTCCGATGTTTAGACAAAAAAGTACCTTGAATCAGTCATATGATATTACCAATAGGGTAACAATTCACAAATTGCAGTACAAAAAGGCTCATTTAGCTTCAGTCTCTCTGTCAACTCAAAAATTTTCTTGCAAAGAAAGGTATTTCCTGTGAACATCTTGCATATCAGCAACCATGCTTCAAACCATGCAGCAGGTTGCATACATCACAAATGGTATTAGAACGAACGCAAACTCGAATAACGGACCTTCGGAACTCTATGAAGCCTAGTTTAAAACTTTTTTTCAAAAAAATCATCTTGATTTGGCTTCGGTGAAGTCAACATAGTTGTATAAAGCCTGAGTCTGTCCTCCTTAACGAATTACTCCTCGAGAGACCACTTGTTCTTTGGGTGTGGATACTCAAAGGAGGCCTGGAAGGGCATATTGGATCTATGTCAGCTGTCGAGAGGAGTGGGCACATGAAGACATGAGGTTTATTGGGCGGTTACTAAGCTCAAAGGTAAAGCATTCCTCTCCATACTACTGAAGGTTGCTTGGAGTGCTTATATTTGTCATATATAGAAGGAAAGAAATCATAGGGTGTTTGGTGGATTGGAAAGAGCCATAAAATGTGACAAAATTGGAACACTTGCGATAAAATGTGGAATGTTGCATGGAAATTCACTGATCCTTAAAGAATTAGACAATTTATTTGATTGGTCCTTAGACAGCGCCTTATGATTAATGTTGAAAGATCCAGGTGCGACATCTCCAATGATCAACGTTATCCCATATGTGACCGGTCGGATGAAACCATAATCTATGTGCTAAGGGACTGTGAGCCTACCCGCGCGTATACTTTGGTTCCAGTTGATTCCCACCCACTTACAAACGATATTCTTCTCCTCTAATATTCCAAATTGGTTGCAAGTTAATCCAACTAACTTTGCAGGGCTTAATTGCTCGGATTTCTCTTGGAATCATCTCTTTGGCATCCTTTTATGGGCTCTGGAAGAGCCGAAACAACTTTATCTTCAATGGTAAAGTGTGGTCGGTTATGGAGACTTTAAACTCGGCTAAGACGTGAACTGTCATCATTCATAATAAGCAACAAAAGCAGGAAAACAGACATAAGAAGAGAAGCACTGGAATTCAATGGTGTCCACCGAAAGCTGGGGCCATCAACCTGAACACAGACGGAGCAGTGGAGCCTTCAACTCAACGAGCATCTAGTGATTAATTCAAAAAAATAAAATTTTAAAAGCGACATTTTAATAAATATATAATGTCAAACAAGATATGCTTTACTTAAACTCGATTCAAAAAAAATTAACAAAAGATCCGACTTGTATCATTTCAAAATCTGATATTAAAAACTGTAAGTTATAGATTTAAATCGAACCAAATCTCTCAAGTTCGAGTTTTTTTTTTTATGCGTAAAAGATATAAAGGAGAAAATGAAAAGCATTATGAGGTGAGATCTACAAAGTTTCCAATTTTGAGCTTAAATAAGTGGATCAAGATCCAAATCCATCCTAATAGAAATGGGCCGAAATTAACCAGATAATACACACCGATCCGATTCAACTAGATGGATTGCTTGGATCGGGTCGTTGTCTTTCCCATCCCCATCTTTGGTCTCGTTTGCTTCAATCCCTTTTCTCTTTCAATTCCGCGCCGTTCTTCCACACCCTCAACTGCACCAGACCGGAAGATTTTACACTTCATTTTACATTTTTGGTAGCTAATCTCTATTTTCCCCCCCATTTCATTTGATTCACTTGCTTTTGGATATGAAAAATAGAGTGATTCAGGTTTTATATATTGGGGAAAAAAGATTAAATGGTTTTACATTTTATTGACATTTTTAAATCTGTTTTTCAGGTTTTAAATCGATTACTATGACCGACTTAAAAAGGTAAAATATCTCCTTCTCCTCTTAGCTTTTCTTTTAAATGGTTTGGATATGATGTAGTGAAGAAGAGAAATTTTCAGAGAGGGTGTTAGCAATACGCTTCGAATACTCGTAGCGACGGATTGTCACTTAGGTTATATGGAGAAAGATGAAATACGACGACATGATTCTTTTAAAGCTTTTGATGAAATATGTTCAATAGCAGAGGAAAAACAGGTGATTTTTTTCTTCTTCTTCTTTTTGTTGTTGTTGAAGTTTTCTCATTGTTATATTCCATGGAACTTTTTTTATTTTCGATATGATTTTCCCCTGAAAAAAAAGGATCTCTGTCTTGATTTCTAGTAAACTTCACGTTTTTTTAGTGTTAGTATGCGCTGATTTATATTGATATTTAGGTGGATTTTTTACTCCTTGGTGGAGATCTTTTCCATGAAAACAAGCCTTCAAGGTCAACTTTAGTTAAGGCCATTGAGATTCTTCGTCGGCATTGCCTTAATGATCAACCAGTCCAGTTCCAAGTTGTTAGCGACCAGACTCTGAATTTTCCAAATACGTAATGGTTCTCACTCTTTTCTCGTTGTTACAGTTGCTAATTTAATGTCCAACTTGTGTGTTACAACTTTCTCATTCCTTGCCTTTGCCAAGCTAGTAAATTGACATAATGATAATCTGGTGACAAACGCGTTGTTATGTTTTTTACATTAAAGTAAGTTTATAACTTGTTTCCTGAATGTATATGTGCTTTGATAGCCAGCTAATATGTGATTATTCTCTTTCCATTGGTTGTTCGACAATTGTTTCAAAGAATATTATCACATTTAGATTGTAACAATCATTTCTCTCTTTACAGATTTGGGCATGTGAATTTTGAAGATCCTCACTTCAATGTCGGTTTGCCAGTGTTTAGTATTCATGGAAACCATGATGATCCTGCTGGAGTTGTAAGGAACTTATTAGAGATAAATCTTGGTTATTCTTTGTTCCAATTTTGGTTTCCCATCTTATGTTTGTGTCATGAATAGCCAATGCCATCCCCGTCTGTATATATGGGAATGAATAGCATGGATAAAACTTCCCCACTGTTTACTCCCTTTCTTGATTTGTTAGATAATCATGTTTTAGTGGAGTGCATAAGACTGCTATTCTTAATATTTATATGAGCATTCTGTTCATAACTGTTTATTGGTGACAGGACAACCTTTCTGCTGTTGATATTCTTTCAGCATGTAATCTTGTCAACTATTTTGGGAAAATGGTTCTTGGGGGTTCGGGTGTTGGTCAGATTACACTCTACCCTATTCTTATGAGGAAGGTCTGCCAGTCACTTTGTTGACATGAGTTAGGAGGGTAATTGTACATTCATAGGAAAACTATGCCTCTTTTTGAATTGCAGGGTTCGACTGCTGTAGCTCTTTATGGTCTTGGGAATATTAGAGATGAGCGGCTCAATAGAATGTTTCAGGTACCTTTATGTGTCTAGATTGAACAGTTTTTATGACTCATTAGTTTCTTGCGCTCTGGATATTCAACTAAAATACCTGTTTGTTGTTTATATTTGGTTTCTCAGACACCCCAAGCTGTGCAATGGATGCGACCTGAACCTCAAGAAGGGTGTGAGGTGTCTGATTGGTTCAACATTCTGGTACTTCATCAGAACAGGTTGTGTGTAGGTGTGTGTGGGTGTTGTATATTCCTTACCTTTCTGTATCATGCTCATTGTTCTGCTTTGTGATCGAGTTATTTCATGCATGACCAAAAAACAAAAAGTGGAAAAAGAAGCCATTATAGTGTAAATCTACATGTGTATATATTAAAACTTTAAACTAATGTGGCATGCAGAGTGAAGATGAATGCTAAAAATGCAATTAATGAGCGATTCTTACCACGCTTCCTCGATTTTATAGTTTGGGGACACGAACATGAATGTCTTATTGACCCTCAGGTGGAACTGCAAAATCTTTCCTGTTTCTTATTGTTTATCCCTTTGAGGATGCAAAACATTGAAGGTTGCTTTTAACTTCTTAGGAAGTACCAGGGATGGGATTCCACATTACTCAGCCAGGTTCCTCGGTTGCAACATCACTGATTGCTGGAGAAGCAAAGGAAAAACATGTGCTGCTTTTAGAAATTAAGGTTGTATACCTGATTGATTGGATTTGTCATTTAATCAGTCAATACCCATTTCTTATTTATTTCTCACATCATGACTTGATGCTTTCTTTCAGGGAAATCAATATCGCCCAAGCAAAATACCTTTGACATCAGTGAGGCCGTTTGAATATACAGAAGTAAAGCATTGTCTTTGTTAATTACTTCTAAAACTATTTAGAAAAGTCAACAAATTGAGAAGAATTCTTTTTTCTTATTCTATGTTCATGATTAGGTTGTGTTGAAGGATGAACCTGACATTGATCCCAATGATCAAAACTCAATTCTTGAACATTTGGACAAAGTGGTAAGTCTCATTCTTGCATGAGATGGTTTTTGACTTTATCTAATAGAGACATCTAACAATTACATCTAAGTGTCTATGGTGAGAACAAATATTTGCCTTTTTCTTAGCAACTAAACTTTTGTTTTAGGTCAGTGATCTAATAGAGAAGTCTAATAAGAATGCTGTCAGTGGATCAGAGCCCAAACTTCCATTAGTCCGAGTTAAGGTGATTTCAGCCTCTGTTTTGTGAATGATGTTAATGCGATTATGAAATCTGATTTTTGCACCAGTTTCTATTCACTCGACATGTTTCACCTTTGAGATAAGGTGACTTGCATCCGGAGATAATTTTCTCAATATTTCTGTGTAACATTATAGGTGGATTATTCTGGATTCATGACAATAAATCCACAAAGGTTTGGACAGAAGTATGTTGGGAAGGTATAATGAGGCTATTGCTCATACTGTTTGAGGAATTATATATATTTTTTAAATTTTCTCATTCAGGTACTAAATAATTAGTATTCAATTTTTGAAGGTTGCAAATCCTCAAGATATTCTTATATTTTCAAAAGCTGCTAAAAGGAATCAGAAAGAAGGTAATATACTCATCCAGACCAACTGTGGCTATTTTCCAAAGATTTAACTGGTGGGTTGCAAACAAGTTTTTCTACAGTCTGGAACATGGGTTGCTCTCTTTATAAATAAGCCTCTTCTATATCTATATATATATTGATAAGAGGAGGAGGTCTTGATAAAAAAAAAACCTTCATTCCTTTATATAATTAATTACATTAATCCCTAACTTTTGGGGGGAAATAAGAAGATAAGAATAGGTGGCCAGTGGAATATTCTATTACAATGCTGTTGAGGCAGAAGTTGCAAACATATACTGGAACAGCTGTTGGCTTGGAAGTTTATTTTCACTTTTAAAGATTATCATATATTGCTTTTCCTATATTCTTGTTTCTGCAACAGCATATGGATCATCAAAGCTCTTTTTGTCTTCTTAATTTTATATGTTTGATGTTAGTTTCGAGAAGAATGGTGTCGACAGAGTTTAACTTAAGTTTCTTTTTATTGTAGCCAAAATTGATGATTCTGAAAGGCTTCGTCCAGAAGAATTGAATCAACAGAATATAGAAGCATTAGTTGCTGAAAACAATCTGGTAATTGAACTTAGCATTCAATGTTTCCTTTGTCTTATTTTGCCTATATCACTTATTTCACGATTGGAACATAAGTAATGAAAGAAGGAAAAAGCTTAATTATTGCATGAGTTTTGAAATAGTTTTTAGTATAATATAAACTTGAAGTTGGAAAGATGAGCAAAAAATCATGTAAGAACCAATACCCATTCAAAAAAGTAATATACGGTCCTTATCTTTGTTCAAATTAAGACATGTGAGTGGCTAAAAATGACCTAGTGAAGTTAGTATATTGCAAATCATGTACTAAACATAACCAAAATTTAACACTCCAACCAAACGAAGTATTAATGCTTATTTTAGTGTAGTCCCGGAGGGTACTATGCCAAATGCTTAATGATATAGAATATTGTTTCTATGGAAAATAACTTTTTACTGAAAACACCATGTATTTTCCATGCTAAACTCAACTTGACATAATAACTAAGCATTGATTGAATGCTTCTGCATACAAAAGCTGTATCAGATTTCCAGTTTTCTTTCGGTTACCGGACTAAATGGGACTTGCATGACTGGGATCAAATATTTACAATGAAGTTTATTCACCTTAACCTGGTCCTTTTTATCATGTTTATCTTGCAGAAAATGGAGATCCTTCCAGTCAATGACTTGGATGTCGCACTGCAGAATTTTGTTAATAAGGATGACAAATTGGCTTTCTATAACTGTGTGAAATACAATCTCGAAGAAACTCGTGTAAGTATTTTAGAGGGTACCCAATATGCAGTTAAATTAGTGCAAAATTATAATGTCAGAATGGGGAGGGAGGACGAAAGAAGATAAATGCAGAGAGTACTATTAAGGACCTTACTTTTACTATTTTAACTCGAGATGTGGTCCTAAATTGAGCTAAATGGCTTCTCTGATCCATATAGCCGACCTTGCATTTTGGAAAGGCTTCGTGTTGTTTTTTTTTGATAAGAGGCTTCATGTTGTTTTAATCCTTGTTTAATTTAATGTCAATTGGATGTCCCTGTTATAAATTCTTTTTGGCTGATGTTTTAACATAATCTTATGATTTGCTGATTTGTTCAATTGCATGTATTAGTTTGACTGTTCTTTCTTTTCATCATATTCTTGTCGTGCCAGCGATTTCTTCACTCTTTTTATTGACAGAACAAAATTGGAAAAGATTCAGATGCTTCAAAGTTTGAAGAGGAAGACTTGATTCTTAAAGTTGGGGAGTGCTTCGAGGCAAGCATTTTAAGTTTATTGATATAATAATTACTACAAAGTTTTAATGCTAAATAGCCCGATTGCAAAAATGTTCCTAAGTCGATACTTGTTCATCAATAGTGCCTTCGGTAGATGGAAAAGTAAATTATGCTTCAATTCATCTTTTAATTTTGCAGGAACGTGTCAAGGAAAGGTCCTCACACCTAAGGATACTTTTCAGTTCACATCCAGTGTGCAGTCCTTTGAGGTGATCTCAAATTCTTAATTTGAATTTGCTCTATGCTGATCAACAATGATTGGATATGCTCCACTTTCTATTTGTTGAAGTTTTCTTATACAACGTTCTTTGCATCTAAACTTTTGGTTATTCAATATTATAGAATGTGAGGAGTAAATACAATACGGGAATAGGAAGTGCAACCTCCTTTAGCGATGATGAAGATACAACACAGATATTAAGCTCTGCCAATATAGGTCAGAAAGGGTCATTGACAGCTTCTCGATCATCTGGCGATGCTCCTGAACTTGTTAAAGGTAAACATCTACTAGAGGAAGGGGTAGAGGTAGGGCAGAGGATCTAGTGGCTTAAAGCAGACAACCCTTGATACTACCTTGGGGTTTCGCCATTCTCAAAGGTGACACTTCGATCTAACCTGTTGGCAAGTAACTTAAACGTATGGAAATTTGCATCAATAGCTAAATCTCATGGGTAATTTTCCTAATGCAGATCTGCATCGGTTGATGCATCAGCTTCAGTCCACAGTATTGCTGATGATGAGAACATCATCTCCGCTTCTAGTGAAGAACATGGAATTAATGAGGTTAACAACAGTTCGGTATGAAATACCTCTCGGTTCATTTCAAACCCATACTCCTTGTATATTGCTTCTCTATTTGACTATACACTGTTGTCACAATTTCAAGAATAATGTAAATACAATCTGAATAAGTGCTCTGTATTTTTAAGGAAAATGATGAAACTGGTAAAGGGCGCAAAAGAGCAACTCCTAGGGGAAGAAATAGAGGATCTACATCTAAGCGGGGCCGGAAATCTGATGACTCTTTAGTTCACAAAATGTTCATGAACAAGCATGACAATGATGATGATGACGACGACGATGCTGAAGAGATGCTAGGAGATTTAACAAGCCTCCACCTCGGGTTAGTGATTGTTCTATTTGTTCCGAATTCTGGCTCTGCTCGTAACTTCACCGTGTTTATAACCTCAGATTTAAGTAAAACAAATTATATCTTTAAGTAAAACAAATTATCTTTACCTCTAGCTATATCAGACTAATTTCCCCTTCGTGCTAGAAATCCTTGCATTAAACATGGGATTCCATGACTGCAGTCTGACACTGTCCTTTCGTGTTTCTTAGGCAACAAAACGTTATGGATCTTTGAGGAGATAATGTCGATTACGATGAGAAATCGAGAAGCAAAACCATCCAGCAGCAGCCCTCAGAGGTAAATGGTTTTCAAGGCGCAATTAGGTATGAACTGTATAGCCCTATAACATTACACAAGCCTTTTGCCAGCGAGATTACAAAGGACGTACAGACTAGATTCGTATATAGGGATTTTTTTCTCATGTCTTGGTATTTGAACTAAACAAACTAATTTCATTTGGTAATTTCTAGCGACTCGCATGACTTGGTTGGAAGAAAAATTTTACTTATTTTGAAGAGGTATTTTTATTAGAGTTTTGTTCATCTACTTCTTTCTTTTATGCTACAACAAACAATTTTATACTTATGTAATAATTAAGCTTTTCTGTGTTAATACTTGACTAATCAAATGAGGCAGAGATATTAGCAGTTCTTTGCAAATAATCAAAAGCTAAACAGATTCTCATTTCCTCTTTGCAAAGTATACACGTGCAAGAGTTTTACATAAACATATTTTTTTCATATAACATCAGTCATTGGTGATAATTTAAAGTGGGTATAATAAAAATCTATATGAGATGATTCTTTCACTTAATATTTTATATTACAATGTCAATTCCATTTCATGATATGTAAAGAATGTATGGACCTGCAAAATCAGGCAGGCATAATAAGATTTCAGTACAATCTAACCTGGGATAGGTAAGTTTGGATAGATCTATGCTAATTATTTTAACCGTTTCATAATAAATGATCAATCACCCTTGCTACAATTAGTGGTGCTCGACTTGGGACCTTTAGGAATAATAATCATTTCTGTAACCGTGAGATAATTTGATTCGTGCACATAGTTTTTTATTTTATTTTTCCTTTTCATTTTTCTGTACAGTTGTAGGTGCAAAGCCCGAACTATCCCTCCCATCTATTTCAAAAGCCCAAACATTGAGATAAAATGTTATGATACAAGGATAAAAGTTGGTGATACTTCAATTCCTTTGCTGCCTTCTAATTGGCTGATTTCTGAAACCTCCCAATCGGTGGTCTCACTACATTCTGCTCCTTTCTTGTCTATATATATATATTCCACTTCCCTTCATTGCATTGTCCTTGCAATCTAACTCACTAACTAAACCAAAAACAAAACATTGCCCCTTCAATTCTGAGGGCGATGGCTTCAATGCTTAGTCAGGAACTGTCCTAGGCCCCCCATTTCTCGGCCAAACAAAAATGCAAACTCTCTCAGATATGTCTCTGTAGGCACTGCCAAAAACACAATGGCAAGCTTTTGGGGTTTCCCCTCCTTTTTCCCCACTTGTTTACTAGGATTTTGCATCTGGGGAGTTCCATCTACTTGAACGGAGAGTTCCTGGTGACTATGGAATGGCATGTTGGGAGCACTATGCATCACCCCTGAAGTCCTTGAGAAATGGGTTAGGGTGGACTTCAAGGAACCAGTATGGTCGGAGCTCAAATCTTCTCTGAAGGTGGCTTGGACTACCTAAGCAACCCCAACCTTGTCCATGCTCAAAGCATTCTCGCCGTCCTCGGGTTCCAGGCCGTCCTCATGGGGCTCGTCGAAGGTTTCCGTATCAACGGTCTCCCTGGTGCTGGAGAAGGCAACGACCTTTACCCCTGCAGCCAATACTTCGACCCTCTTGGCCTTGCTGATGACCCTGTCACGTTTACTGAACTTAAAGAAATCAAGAATGGTAGGCTGGCCATGTTCTCTATGTTTGGTTTCTTCGTCCATGCCATTGTCACTGGAAAAGGTCCCCTGGAAAACCTCTTGGACCACCTTGGCAGCCCTGTTGCCTACAATGCTTGGGTCTATGCTACCAAGTTTGTACCCGGATCCTAAATTAATAGGCCCAGATCAAACTTGTTCCGCAATTTGCTTGCGTATGTCGATGAATTAAACCATGAATCACTGAGAATTCAATGAAACTCATGTTCAAGTTAAGTTTAGGGTTCAACAAAGAAGAGAGCACACAATGAAATTGCAGATTCTTTGAATATGAACACTTTTCATTGGTATACCGAACTACAATGTTGGCGTTTACATAACTGACAACAGAATATACATAAACTAAAATCAAACTACTCATAGAGATGTCTCGACACGATGAATACCTATTTTGTCTATGCACAAGGTAATTCTTCCCACCGAGTAACAAAAATTGGTAAGATATACAAGCACAATGTCTTCCTTGTTGCAGTAAATGTAACTGCACCCGAGAATGGATGCAGGTTGTCATTTAAGCAACAACTTTGTGATCAATCAAGATTATCATTTCAAGGTGGGATTCGATCACGATCTTGAACCTAACTTCTCCCACCATTTTCTTCGAGATCTTTCTGATTCTTGATGCCCACGCTTATGTAGTCTTGCCTTGGTTTCCTTTAGTCTCATCTTGAAATCTTTCTTCCATGTCTCGAACCTGTGTTTTAACCTACGAAGTTCATCATCAGGATTCACATTAGAAGCTGGTTGTGCTGTTCTGGTATCAACCAAAGATTTTGCATCATCGTCAAAAGCTTGTTTCCTCTGATCAAACTCTTTTAGCAGATTTCCCACTGCATTCAACGAGCCGTTCTCTCTCACCCCAACAGGAGTATTCACACCAGGAGTTCGAGATCCCATCGACAAGTTTTCCTCAGAATCATAATGGCGAGGGGATACAACATTAGCTCTTCCTAGCTGACCAGCAGAGCTGTCAGCAGCAAGACTCTTTCTGGCTGCAGCAAGACTTGTCTGCAAAAAATTGCAATCGAAATCAATAGACGTCTAAGTTATTAAACAATTAAACATGCATCAAGGGCAACAAAGGGGACCTTTCATGCCTGTCAACAACAATCACCTAATGCAAACATGTTTCAATATTTTTATATATAAACACACAAACTCACCTGTAACGATGCCATTTGCTTTTGCCACATGTCCTCCATTGATTTCATCTTTCCCTCATAATCCAACCTCTTTGCCTCGTACTGTTGTAATTGCTCACGTAAGTGGTTTTCCTGTTCTTTTTGCCCCAAAGTTGCTTCTGCCTTGAGTACCCTTCTTTGAAGCTCTGCCATAACATAAGGTACAACTTGAATCTGCTGCTCGTGTGGTGTTTCCTGGTTGGCCAAAAATAGGATCCGAGTAAATCCTTCATAGTTGTTCAGAATATAGAGAACATTGAGAAAGTAAAACATGCTCTTTGGCATGCAAATAAGAGAATAAAACTGGTTTGGAGAATATCTTTAAAAGGAAAGGAAAGGAAAAAACTCTAGTATGTTACCATGTCACCCGTGGGAATACCTTGCCTCAGAAAGCTTCCTACCAGTCTTTCGTTTAGATTTTACGCTTACATGGTTCAACTGTTTTGAAATATGCATGTTATCGAAATGTCTCCGGACTAACCACCCACGAATTACTGCAGTGGAAAAAAATGACGATGATAAGAGAACAATAGACATTTGATACACAAATTAGTTAGAACACACAGAACTTACCAGATTGTAAATGTATAATTGATGCCAACTTCTCATCAAGTAACTGAGAAGCAAATGCTGAGCACCTATTATGCTCTATAGCATACTTCCTTTGGATACTTTCACCACAAACTGCATCACAAAGGAAATATCCGTCGATCAATTGAAAATAATAAAAGTGTGAATTGGCAAAATAGAGGGTCTAGAAAAGGAATCAACTTATGACAAACAAAAATAAATTCACACCAAGCTTCTGTAGTGTTAAAAAGGCGCAGAGGATTTTGTTTGGAAGAATCTCGCACAAAGCAGAAATATACATTGGAAAGAATTTTGCTTGGAAGGAACTACTTACATGATTGTATATTTTTTGCTCCTTTGTTGAGCTCAAGGAAAAGGCAACGAGCTCGGTGACCGCGGAAGTACTTTTGAACCCCAATTACTCCTCGCAACACCTGTTTTCTCCTATGCTCCAATGCAGCGATCTGCATGCCAGACACAGCAACAAAGAAATTATTACATTTATTTAACCATAACAGAATGAATAAGTTGGTATCTCTATTTTCCGAAACTCAATATGTTAACTTTAAGGTCAAACTCTAATGATACAAGTCTTTGGGCAAAGAGATATTTCAGCACCAAAACTGAAAGAACAAGAAAAACAAACGATGTATAAAACTTACCTGTCCAGTTCGAAGAAACAATTTTGTATAGCCAACTTGATACGTTTCGGGGAGGACATTAAATTGTTTTAGAAGAGCAACTGAAATGCTTAATGGATCGTGAGGTGCATTGGTCTTCGAAAGTAGGAACCAATACCTATGAAATACTTGAATATATGAGACTATGCTCAAAGAGAAATTTTAAAAACATAAAACAAGCCATAAACTACAGAAGGTTTTAGCCGCTACCTTTCTGCAAACTCATGATGTGTAATTCGAGTTGGATATCCTGATTTTGAGATTCTAAACAACCTCCAAAACTCCACAATATCTAAGTTGCTGCAGGACAACATCCTCTTCATACTTGTCAGGGACCTGCTTGCAATTTGGTTTTATGCAGCGAATAAAGTGAGGCGTTGTATTCTCTAACTGGTGCATTAGTTCGAAAAGTTGGCCCTGCAAGTACAGAAGAAAAAAAGTAACCATCCACATATCAAATACCCAAGAATAACAGACAAGCAAGAATAAAAAATACTCTATAATATTACATTCGACAGATTGGCAAATGCTGGAATGCTTTACAATGGAGATTTATGTAAGAAAGTTTCTCCGATAGAGATGGGAACCGTAAAATACATTACAACCTCCAGATATATTTGGATCACAATTATTAAGGAAGCAAATTTACCTTGAATTTCGTAACAACACTTAGCTCTGGGGATTCAGATGAAATCACTAGTTTCAAAGATTGATCAAGCATTTTTTTGGCAAATGATTGTGGCAATTGGCCACTACAGGATGACAGAAGTTGGACCAACCCCGAGTTAAGAGGATCTCGGTTCTTTTCCAAAAAGCCATTAGTATCATACAGTACCTGGCAGAACTCCAAAAATCAGTAATTTCGTCCATGCTTTGAACATTGCTATCTTATAAGAATTCCATACCATTTGAATAAACTATCTAAAGAAATTCAACCTTTTCAAAAAATTTAGACTTTCTGAAACATATTTCACGGTTTGTTATCTCCTTTGAAATTGGATGAAAAGAATCTTTTTAATCCTCAAAAGTACATTGACTGACCTCTCCTGCAAAATGTCGAACACCAAAGGCCCTTCCTCTGTCACCTTTGAAGTAAGAATTAGCATGCAGATGCTTCAACTTATTAGCAAGGTGAAATCAGTTGCATTGTGGAAATTTGATTCCTCATCCAAAGAAAGTATTCCCATTGGTTTCTGCAAATAACCAAAACAGAAGAATAACATTCAGCTTTCAATCAAAACGAAATATGAAAAGGAAATATAAACTCCACCCATCTGCATTCAGCAACGAAGCAAAGACAACAAACTTCAGTAAGACTAAGCTCAATTTCTAAGAGAACCATAGGATATAAAACCAAGCATCAGCACCAAAGCTAAGACAACATACATTAGCACAAATCACATGTTATATAATATATAGGGAAAAGAGACCAGCAATCCCATAGAAAACTCCAATTGCTGACAAATATTGAACCAGATACCTTCTCAAATAAGTCCAAGCACTCTTGGTTGTCTTCAAAATCAACTTTGGCCCAATCAATCCCATCCAACTCGTACTCCTGAAATTAAAAAAAGATGGGAAGTTGGTCAAAATAACAATTTGCGTTAGGGAAGGGAAAAACAAATTCAGAGATAAGAATCAACAACCGTGATTAGAACTTCAACTTATGAAAAATTTGCATGCCCAGGAAAATAAGGCTGAGTAAGGGAAAACCCAGCTTAAAATTTGAGTTGCTTACCTCTTGCTCAAGCTTAAATAGGTGTCGGATGAAATGTTGTTGCAACCTCTCATTTGCTAATTAATACAAAACTGTTCAAAACTATTCTTCTGAAAGTCGGAAGACAAAAATTGTAAGTTGAACAAACTTATACACAATTACAATATCTAAATATCTAATTAGAAACAACTTACCTTAAATGACTCAAACCCATAAATATCAAGGATGCTTATGGACCTGTCATCGCATCTTTTACCAACTTCAAGTGACTTGTTGATTAGTTCCACAAGCCAGTCAAACAAGCTTGCATAGATGAATTTTGCTAATGCATCTCTTGTGTCAATTGCCTATATTACAAGTTATAAGCAACATATTATCAGGTTGTTAATTGTGCATCACAGCACACATAGCATGTGACTAATGAGATGATTGAGGAAGAATAATTTTGCTAACAAATACTGGACGAACCTGTTGCAATGTCGATTTCTTAGCAATATTATCCTTGGCAGCAGGGATTCTATGGGTAAATAAAGTTTGCATCAATTCATGTACATCACAACCCAAAAGCCTGGCTGCACTGGTTAAAGCTGAAACAAGAGGGAAAATCCCACTTAAATTCGCAAGTTAAACAAAAGGCTAACTACATGCATTATATTCTTTGTTTTCTACAAGGCTTATGCAAATTCAGTTCCTTAAAAAATACTACAATAAAGAAGGAAACCAGTTTCTCTCTCTTGGAAGAAAAAAAGAAAGAAAAAATGGCGTATTTGCTGAAGATGGGTCATTATGGAAAACTAAATCCAGCATTATTACCTTCATCAGCTAATGCCTCCACATGATGTTCTTTGTCAATTAGTTGAAATGACATATCTCCCAGCCATAATACTGCAGCTAGCATTGCAAATGCTTGTTCTTGCTGTCTTTGCCAATTTGAACAATGTCCATGGCTTCCTGCAGAAACGGGCAAACTTTTGCTTAAAAACCAATGTGACAGATATCAAACGGTAAAAGAATGGCTACACTATCACGGCAACATTAAAATCTAGTCTTTTGAATTACCACAAGCTTATGGAATTTCTGAGCATCATCAACCCCGTTAATCACCAGGTTGTCACTCTGGATAAGATAGTTGTACTCATTAGCCAATTTAAGATTCAGTCTCTCTGCAAATCCATAATCCAGGATTATAAATATATTTCACAGATTCAAGTAAATAAGCTGCGGAATTGTAAACAACATCATGTATCTATTTCACAGACCCCAAAACTTTTCTGAAATAGAATGGACTGTGAAATGCTGTAAAATGAAATATTACCTCTTAGGTCTGGTGGAGCACCAGCACAAAGTTGATAAAAGATATGGTAAGACCGTTCACCAGCAGCCACCTGTACTACTCTCGACTGCTCAAAGGTGACAAAAAACATCCACATCAGATATCATACATGTTAACAGAGATAATATAAAGTTAAACTGGGTCAGGAACTCACCTTTTCCAGAAGAACTATCCAGGATTGTCATTGATGAATCAACATTAACACAAAAATAAAGTCAGTAAACAGGATTAATCTATGTAATTTTATTACAGCAAAGTAATAATAGAAAATTTTCAAATTCAACATGCTTACAAGTTTGAATGTTGGCACCAGATATCTTCCCCAATTCGGTAAAATGAATTTCAGTAAGTTTGCCCTGCACCAGAACAGAGTAATAAATAAGCCATATTTTTCTAAGCTATATAGCAAATGTGATACATATGCCAAAGTGGAACTTGGTCCTCTAGGGTAATATCAGCAAGGATCCTTTAGCCATGAGAGTTATTTTATATAGATCAGCCTTCAAAATGTAACCATGGGAGAATGAAGTAGGGGGAAAGAAGAACTCACAAATCGACTAGAATTGTCATTTCTGGATGTTTTGGCATTCCCAATGATTCAAGTATACAATGTGTCTCAAGGATTTTAGACTCTATCCCGCCATTGCAGCCCCCAAGAGCAGCTAGGTACCGCATTGTAAATTTTGCTGTTTCAGTTTTCCCAGCTCCACTTTCCCCACTGAGAGATAACTTTGGTTAATTCTATAGGTCATAAAACAAATAATGTGCTTAAAGAACACGATATTATACTGTCATATATTAAGACCAATATTAAATATCCAACTTACCTTATGATTATAGATTGATTGACTCCACCTGCAAAATTTTAACAGAATTAATAGAGCATCAGAAACCGCATCACCACGACACCACAAGCAAATTGTCACTTGTTTATGCAAACTTCAGAAAGGAAAGAAAGAAAAAAAGATGACTTCGTTCACCATTCATCATCTCCTTAAAAGCAGTGTCTGCTATAGCAAAAACATGAGGGTTGTCTGTAGCTTGCTCTATAAGTCCTGACAAAATCTTTTGCATAAATTTGGATGTCTTTGTACGGGTTGACTGCTATCAAAACTGGACCAGCTTTCTACATAAGAAAAAAAATGTATAAATGAAGCTCGGTAGCAGAGATAATCCTCATTAGTGCTAGAGTAAGGATTATGTCATTCTTACGTATATCATATCACGAGCATATTTGTACTTAAGATTGTGTAGGACTGACGGCTCATTCAAATAACTAAGCTGTATTAAATCATCACACCATCCAAAATTTCTGGGTTTGCAGGTAAAAGCTCGCTGGTTGATGCCTTTGCAACCTATACCAACAATACAATGTAAATCTAAATAATAACATGCTGAAAGGAAAACTGAAGGCCCTTCACATTTAAAAAAATCAAGACACATGACTTACATTTCCATTAGAAAGGCAGACAAATGTTTCCTCTCCTGATGTAGATTGTATACTTCCAAATTCCCACACCCCATTAGATTGCCGGAACCAGACACGACGCTTCTGCAACCAAAACCGCCCAGTAAGTATGATTTACTTAAATCATTATCATAGAAAATAACAAATGCCCAAGGTGATCATTCCTTCTCAATGTTTCAGCAAAAGAGAACTTAGTGGTAGTATAAATTTCATAACAAAGGCTAAACTACTCTGCAAGTACTAAAGTCCATAAAAGATCAAAGATTTCCCCCCATGACTAACAATACAATCCATTGCTTCAACGCAAAAAGGACTAATAAAATCCCTTTGTAAGCATGTTAAACAAAAAGCTTATTTGTTTACATAGTAAGACAATACCAGCTGTAAGAAATAGCTATAATCAAAATCGATCAAATTAAACAAAAGTTACAAAACTATTTTTTTCTTCAAATCTCATAAAACAAATCAATCCAAGAAGAAGAAGAAGAAACAATTTCAACTTAACACTCAACTTTTTAATAAAGTACTCAATATTATTATTTACCTTCAAGTTCGCCTTCCCTTTCCCCATTTCCTTAACCTCAGCTTTGGCATCAGAAACCTTATCTTCCCCTTTCTTCTCTTCCACTGCCTCCAAATGATAAGGTGAATCCACATTCGCAACTCTCCTCAATTTTTTGTTCCCAAAAACATCTCTCTTCTCTCCCAACTCCTCTTCCTTTCTTTTACCTTCCTCTTTCCCTTCAACTTCACTACAGCCGCCGCAACCGCAACCGTTTTCGCCGTTAGAAACGACTCTGAAGTTCGTCGGAAGCGACCGGCGGGCCGAGGGAAGTCTGGCCTTGGACGTAGGCCGCGACGGTAAAGCAGGCGGTAAGTCTTTAGGCTTCTCGTCCTCATCTTGCCGCTGGATATTCTCCAGCATTTCTTCGAGCGAGCTTTTCGCTAAAGCCGTAGGCGACGCCGATAACATCATTTTCGGGAGGAAAAACAAAAAAAAGTAAACTTTTTTCCTTAGAATTTCAAACTAATTTCCTCGCTAAACTCGCTCTGAAAACTTTTGATAAAGAAGATCGAAACGTCATACGTCTTGAAGTGAATAGGATAAAAAAACCGCCTCTAATTTTTGTTAAAAGAAACAGAATAACTGCAACAAAATACCCAAAAATCACAGCTTCACAATACGAAACAAAATATATTAAGCTTGTTGGAGGAACAAAGCTTTGAACAAACAAATAAAAACAGTCAAAGTTGTTTTGGGGAGAAACAACTGAGCTTCTGCTTCATTTTCTTTTCTGTTTCTGCTTTGGGTCTCATAAAAAACAGATCGGATCTGATGATGAATAGGGTCTGCTTCATATATTTTTAAGATTAAAATAAGAGGATTTAACTAATTTATCGCAATAACTAAAAGGCAAGTTCTTAGAAGAAACTGAAGAATTGCCCGTCCAACACAGTCAGTAGAACTCAATCTAACGTTGGGCAGCTACTACCTTACCTCCTAAATATGATCAGTTAATTTTGGAAGAAAATGGAGATGCAGGCGTGTTAGAGGAGGGACGTGAACCGAATAGGGAATAAAACGAAAGGCTTCGGACCGAGTCGGGTCGGAAATTTGGATAAAATTACCGTTACCAGTCCTTTTATTTTTTTTGAATTTTTATTAAAATCCTTTTATTATGCCCTTTTCTAGTTCCATGGAAAACATATTTTAATTCTTAAATGTATGGGGGAAAATATTACTTATTTATGTAGGTAGGTAGAGAGAATAACTTGATTGAAGTAAATCAATGCTTTTGTCCTAAGTATATATACTTTAATTATTTTAAAAAAAACTGAATAATACTATCCAAATACCGAGTAAAGAAATTGCTAATATCAATTTAATTATTAAGACAAAATATATAAAGTTTTTATTTGGATTTATCTCGTGCAAAAATGAATAAATCATGCAAGTAAAACACTTTCCATAAAAAAATAATTCAAATAAAAGTAACAAAATCTTATTAGATCCCCTAATCAATCTCTTTGGGGGTTATTCCCCTTGTTACATTCATCCAATTCAGTATTTTTCTTTACTGAATTATATAAAATAGAGACGTGATTGAAAAAATATAAACGCGGAATAATAGTAACTATTTCTTAATATATAATGTAACTTTCAAATATTTTCACATTAAATTCGAGTTTGGCCTAATTGGGGATTTCTAAAGATAACAAAATTATTTTGTACTACGGATATCATTCAATAAACTATGGGTAAACTATGTGAATAGTCTCGTTTGTTTTCTGTCTGATTGACATTGGTCATCAATTTAAAAATTAAGGGTACATAATCTCTAATGTAACTTTAAGGGTTAACGACGGATGGACCGAAAATGTTAGGGACCATTTACCCTTAATTTTTAAATTGATGACCAAAGTAGGACAAACCCTAAACAAAAGTGACTATTCACATACTTTACCCATAAACTAAAGAAAACATGAGGTTCAATACAATTAAATTAGTATTGTCCAACTTTTAACCGTATATAAAGATAAAATATTTGTTATCATACAATAACAAAATGAATTGAGCATTGATTTGGATAGATTAATTAGAGAACTTTAATGTTGTCGGACCAAAAATTAATAAATCATATTAATAGAGGAAAAAATAATTCTGGGCCACGAAATATTAAGCATTTTATTTTGTGGTCCTTTTTCGAAATATTTTGGTGAACACATTTGCCCTCGTTTGCACAAAACTTGTTTTGAATGACTAAAATTCCAAAGCTTGTTTTGAATCAAATATTGAGACTTTTTTCAATTCATAATAATAAATAATTTTACTAAATAAATAAAAAAATGAAAAGATTGTAATTTCGAAAAACAAGAGATTATATGATTGTATAAGAGAAATAGTTAAAAACACAATTAAACAATTCAAAAAATTATAGATAAAAATAAATATTATTGTTTGTGAAAGATAAATAACATCAACACTAACATGGAATAGATGTAAAGCGATAACACATTAATAATTGATTTTACCATAATTAAAAATATTTTATTTGAGACGATTATAAGTACCTAATAATACAAGAGGACCAATTTATTAATAAATTAAATTTTATTTGTTAAATATGTCAAATGATTTTAGTGATTAAAATGATTGCTATATTTTTTTTAAAGATGTCATATTCAAAAAATTATATCTGAAAGGCACGTGCATTATTAATGACCAGGAGATATTATGAACATATACTAACTTGTTATCGCTAGGGATGAGCATAGGACTCGAACCCGACCAGATCGGGTCGGGTTTTTTTCTGTGATATTCGGTCGGGTTGGGTTCGAGTTTAGGGTAAAAATACCTGACTCAACTCGAAAAAATATATAATTTTACCTTATATATTTAAGAATAATTATAATAATACACCTCTATATATTATTATTTTTCAATTAAATCACTGTTTTTATTGAATAAAAATATATTTTTTTATTTCGGGTCGGATTTTTAAGTTATATATCGGGTCGGGTGAAAACTTGTTTTGGTCAGGTCGGATCAAGCCTCGGGTGGAGGACTCCTTGTTCTCATGTCGGGTGGACCAAAAACCCGACCCAACCCAACCCATGCCCATCCCTAGTTATCGCCACCTAGTATTTCAAAAGGAAAAAATATTTGTTTCACAGGGGCAAATAAGTGATTTCAAGTTTCCTTTAACCCTAAACCATATAAAAGAATAGGGTTGCGTTCTTTCAATAAACTTATATTATAAGTGGAAGGAGATTAATCATAACGGTAACGTGGCCCCTACTAATATTGTGATGAAGGCAAAAGCCAAGCAACCATACGTCAAACCACAAATATGATATATATATATTGAAATAACATGCGCTCAATTTATTATTTGATGTTTGAATTTTATTTATTTTTATATTGTTCGATTTTAAATAAATTTAAAATGTATGTTCTCAATCAACACCTCAACGTAGTGAATTTAATATTTGAATTTTTTAAAAGTATTTTACAAGGCCTTAAAAATATTTTTTTATTATTTTTGAAATTGAAATTATGGGTACAGGTGGTTGTATCTAGACATAATGAGCGGCGAAAACTACATCAAATTCTACAGTGTGACACTCTTAATATACGGATAAGAAAAATTGTTATCGTTTTTGTTATTATTTTTTAATAAAACCAATAAAAATACTTAAAACATTATTATTTTTACCTAAAAATCAATGTTTTGTTAACAAAACCGATAAAACACCTAATAATAACAAAATCGATAAAAATAATAATGTTTTCGATAATTTTTTATCGATTTTGTTAAAAAATGATAATAAACCCGATAATAAATTTTTTAACTGTATATTAAGACTACCGTACGTAATTATTTCCCGAAAACTACTAGCTTATAATTCATATTTTGTATTTTCCATATAATAATAAAATAAATTTTGTATTTTTCTATGGCCAAATTAAAGGCGGCCTCAAAGTACGAGAACTTGTCGAAATTTGAGACAAACTGTGAGATGTGTTTTCATTTTCTGCAGATTTTGCAGCTTTGCTGCTTCCCAATTGCACACCTTTCTCAACATTCCATTTTATCACTAATTATTAAATTAAAATTTATTATATTTCTAATAATTAACTATTATTATTTTTAAATAATTCCTATTTAGAAAAAGGAGAATTAAAATTTTTGTTTTTAATAAAGATTGGACCAACAATCAAAGGGAAAAAAAAGTATGTCTATCGAAGATTTTTAACTATGCTCTAAAAATCATTGAAAATAATTTTATAATTAAAATTATTCAGATAATAATCCCTATAGAACAAAGATTTTTTAGTGATTAATATTATTTTTTCTATAAACATAGAGTAACCTTTAAGACAATTAGAGAATTAATTTAGAGAAATATTGTCCCTTTTATGATCGAATTATATTAAATCACGTCTTTTGCGTGTGCCATAGTTTATGAAGATCTCGTTTTGATGACTTTTTCGTTTATAAATTTTTAACAAATGGTACATAAGCATTCAGGCTGTTAATTTTAATCATAATAATAACATCCTTAAATTATGAATTTTGTTAATAAACCATAACATTATTGTAGACACTCATTTTCGTCCATTTTTTTGTTTATTTTTTATTATTATTATATATATCTATATATATATTATTTACTTTGCAAACGGTCTTTGAAAATACTTATAATATACATAATTTTTGAAAACATTTTGAAAATGTATATAATATATAGTTTTAAAACCGTTTCTGAAAATATATATTATAAAATTTTTAAAACGTTTTTAAAAACATGTATAATATATAGTTTTTAAAAGCATTTTGGAAATTTATATATTACATATTTTCGAAAATATTTATATATATATATTATTATTATTATTTTATTTCTTATTATTATTTATGCTTTTTGCAGGGTCCAAGTTAAAGATTTGTTTTGGGTCCAATATGGTCCAAGTCCGGTCCAAACACTGGGCCTGAACCAGCCCAGCAGAAGATACAGTTCAGGGTCTAGAAACCCTAGTCATACATGTCACAGGCGACACACAAGGGGGGCAACCAAACGTCAAGCCCGAGCCGGCCGGCCGGGAAAATCGGGACTGCACCATCCCGAGAATCCCGGCCACGTGAACGTTGAGGGGAACGACCTCGTTATCATCGGAAACGGCCTTCACCGAGGGGTTATAAATACCCCGGTGAGGCCAGGAGGGAGGGGGCTACAGACACACATCAAAAGAACCGAAAACCCAGAAGCCTAGAAACAAAGAACCCATCGAGAGAACAAAACACGAAAACATCTCAGTACCACACCGAGAGACCAACGACCATAAAAATAGAAGCATCATCGAGCCACAACCGAACAAAAAGACCATCAACAACAGACAAAAATCATCACAAAAATACAAGCCAAAGGCCGAAGCCTCTCAGTAAACAAACCAAAACAAGCACGTAGAGAAACCACAAAGCCAAAGGCCTTGAGAAACGAAGGGACACCGGCGAGAGGGGTAAAAAACCGAAACTTGCACTTTAGATCTACGCCGTTTTGGGGATATTTGAGGGATTTGGACTTTGGATCGACGCTCGGGGTGTCAAGGAGAGTGTCCTAGGCATGTTTAGATTTTTCGACCACCGCCGGTAGTGGCCGGAGGCGGCGCCGGACAACCTCAGGCGAGAGAGCCTCAGAGAGATTTGTTTCTCTCAAATTCAGAGAGAACACGGGCGAAAATAAGAGAAATGAATTGCAAGGAGGCTTATTTGGGCATTTATATACGGAGGACCGGAGTGCAAATAGATGATTTCTAAATCCTCTCGCGGTCCCTATAGCTTTGAATCGCTTTACAATTCGGTCATCAGTTGTAATTTGGCCTCGAAATTTTTAATTTTATCAATTTGACCCTGGTTTATATTTTTACATTTTTGTGAATTGGCCACTCACTTATGATTTTATTTTGCAGGTCATTTTTCTAATATCAATTTAACCCATTAATTCCAATTTTGTTCAATTTGATCCTTCAAGTTTTATTTTATCATTATTAGTATTATTTTTTTTATTAGTATTGATTTCGAACTTTAATTCTTTTTTGATTCCTTTACTATTTTCTTTTTTTCATTATCATTCTTTTCTTTATATTATTTAAAAAATCCAATTTTTATTTATCATTTTTTTCTATTTATTTTTTATTTTATTTTTAAGCTTATTTTATTTTTTTTATTTATTCTTTTCCTCTTTTTTTTCTTTTGTATTTATTTTGATTTGTTTTTTTTATTTGTTTATTATTGAATTATCTTTTTAACATTTTTTATCTTTTTTCAGAGAAATTTTAATCGGTCAAAGGTAAGTAACTCGAATCGGATTTTTAAATTTCAATTTAAATTTTTAATTTTTGCAATTAAAGACAACCGATAAATTAATTGGTACCGAAAGGGCGGTTCAAGGGTGCTAATCCTTCCTTGACCGTAACCGACTCCCGAACCCGACACATTTCTGGTACAACGTAGATCAGGTAAGATGGTGTCCGACCCACCTAAATTCGTTTTAAAGTGGTCGGTGGCGACTCCTAACCCATTTTTCAAGTCGAAGCCCAATTCCGGGGCCCAACCGAAAGACGGTTGCGACAGCTTGGCGACTCCGCTGGGGACCGGTAAGTGAGTCAGGCCGAAATTAATTTTCGGCTGTCTTTTTATGCGAAAATGGTAAATTTAAATTTAAATTTATTTATTCGATTCCAGTTATTTACCTTTGATTATTTTTTTAAATAAATAGTTGTACTAACATTTTTTAATGATTTCAGATTTTTCAAAGTTTTCATCTCAGGCTCTATACCCGAGCTCCGAACCCTTTTAAGTGGGGGCGAAAGCGACGCCTTCGTGTGAATTTATTCACCGTATGGGCCTAGCAAGTAACCTTCGGGATTCATATACCTTATGTCTTCGTGTGAATTTATTCACCGTGCGGGCATAAGGGAATGTGTCCTCTCGAGTTTAACTTAGTCCATACAAGCCTGTGATGGGTTTAGGACTAAGGGTCTGGCAAGCCCAAGGGGGCACCGGCAAGGAGAACTCGAGTACCATTTTTTAGAACCTAAACCGGGAGAGTACAGGGAATTAGAGCCCGCCCCAAAACCTCATTCCAAACCCTAGGATGTTTTATTTCCTACTTTATTTTCTGTTCAAAGCATGCGAACTAGACAAACATGTGGTTAGGTTTTGTTTGAAATTAGCATGCGGGATAGAGATCATGTCCGGGTAGGAATAATAAGCATGTGGGGTAGATATCATGTGGGGTAGCATTTTTCATTTTTATTATTGTTTTGATTTACCTCACTAACCCTTTTATTTTTTTGTTCTCTTTTATTTTGTGTTCATCGTTTGCATCATTTAAAACGATGTGTTGATCCACCAAAAATGTGTTTGTTAAACATGAATAATCTGTATTAATGGACAAAGGGATTATAATACAAAGAGATAAAAAGCTCAGAAGTCCAGCCGTGGTCAAAGAATACTCAGAGGCAAAGGTTGCAGGGGCAGGACGAGGAAAATGTTGTTGACCCAGACGCTCCTTTTGAAAACTACGATAACAAGTGGCGAAACCCCAGTTAAGCCGCAGACCATTATTGACAAATTCTAGAAACAAGTCGATAAACTTCGGATAAAGGGCTCCAATAGCACTTTCGTTTGGATCAAGCTCGACATAGGGTGAAAGTCGGAGATGCAGTCCTTCGAGACCCTTTTGGGGCAAGCAGCCCATCACCTGCACAAGTTTAGCCAAAGGAGCCGGAATGGTTCGACAGGATATTCAACCAGTGAAAAAGACGAATCAACTTGTCAGAAGCTGTACAGGATTTGTACCACCTAAAAAAAGTTTTTTGTCTCTTCAGATGTAACACTTTTGTCACCAATAAGGGTTATTCAGAATAACAGGCACATTTTTTGGATCAATGCCTCGGACATTTCATGCATCATGCATTTAGACATTTTGCATTTCGTTATTTTCTTTGCATTTTGTTATTTTCTTTGCATTCACATTAACTAACATATACATTTCTCATCAGAAGGGGAGTAAATACTGGATACACCGTTTCAAGCATTGGACACACCCCATCCACATAACACTCGTTTGAAGAAGAAGAGGATGGAAGCCAGAATTACACAAATCGAGGAGAATATGTTAAAACTACAAAAAGAGCTAGAAGACAAGATAAACCAGAACAGTCGAAATACTCTAGAAACAATCACAAAGAACCAAGAGTCCTTGGTTGATCAGATCATTGCCAAGTTAATTGGCCTACAACAGACCAGTGCGCCTGGGGCAGGTTCATCGGAATGGGTAATTATACAACCTACCCCACAAGTGGTTATCTCACCTGAAATCTTACCAGAACTCCGAGGGGACTCATCGACGGCAAAAGCAAAGCCCTCGTCCTCTGTATTTAACCTTAAGGACAATCTGGGTTATTACCATGTACCGGATTTGGACGAAGAGGACAAAGCGAAGAAGATGGAGGAAAAAATCAAACAATTGGAAGACCAAATGAATATAGTCAAAGGAGACCGTGACTACCATGAAATCGATGCAACAGAACTTAGTCTAGTCCCGGACTTGGTTCTTCCCCCGAAATTTAAGTCCCCAGAATTCGAGAAGTTTGACGGGAACAGTTGCCCATCCGCTCACATCACCATGTTTTGCCGAAAGATGACAGGATATGGAGGAAATGACCAACTCCTGATCCACTGTTTTCAGGATAGTCTGTCGGGCTCAGCCATTCGGTGGTACAACCAGCTCAGCCGATCAAATATCAAGACCTGGAAGGACCTGGCCAAGTCATTTCTGGAACAATACAAGCATAACAATGATATAAGGCCAGATCGAGTTATGCTACAAAACATGGAAAAGAAGCATAACGAGAGTTTCAGGCAGTACGCACAAAAATGGAGGGACTTGGCTGTGCAAGTTCATCCACCGTTAGATGAAAAGGAAACTCGGAAACTTTTCGTGCAGACTCTGAAGGCTCCATACTTCGGGCATCTGGTGGCGATCACATCAGGAAGCTTTTCAGACTTGGTTATGGCCGGAGAAATGATTGAGTCGGCCATAAAGCAAGGCAAGATTAAGGATGGGGAAGCCAGTAAGAAGCCTCCTATGAGGGAGAGGGATGGAGAGGTTAATAACATCAAACACTCCAGCAAAGGTGTTACAATCTCTAGCCCAAAATCAACTGCAGCTGTACCGTTAGGTACTTCTAAACAAGATTCCAGGAGGGAAAGGGAACATTTCGACCCAATTCCCATGACCTACAAAGAGCTTTACCAGCAACTTCTTGACACCCATGTGGTGTCACCATATCCAGTAGAATCCATGAAGCCCCCATACCCCAAGTGGTATGATGAGAATGCGTATTGTGAATATCACGGCGGAGTCCCAGGGCACACAATTGAGAACTGTTACGCATTCAAGAGGGTTGTACAAAAGATGCGTAACCAGAACTGGATCGACTTCAACAACTTGGGGGCATCCAAGTGAGGAATATCATTTCATCATTTGAGGCATTCTGTTTGACTTTGTCTTTCTTCCATTTTTTCTCAAGTTTTTGTAAAGACATTTTAATCAAATTTATGTTACTTTAAAAGATGTTAAGCAATGGATCATATTTGCAAATTTGCAATTCTTTGCATATCATTTGAATTAAGAAACTCTGTAAACGGTTCAAAGTTACGAATCTTTGACGAAGTAACATGATTTAAAACAAGGACTTTGACCTTATCCAGAATATACCCTCAAACACCATACCCCGTTCTTGGAATTAACCAATTTTCCTTTCATAAGGTACGGACAACATGGGGCATCGTTTGCATATGAAGATTACTATACTTTTTATTTAAGACGTTCAGTGGTGATAATGATCTTCACAGATGGAATAGTCGAGTAAGTGAATCTAGTTTAGGTCAGTTGCTTGAAAATTGAACTCTAAAGATGAAATTGTTGACTTTCAACAAATACCTAGGCTATAACAGGTTCTTCTTAACAATCTTAAGAAATTAAATCCGTAAAAACTGAGCTATTCCGCTAAGGCAATTGGTTATAGAGGAAACTTGAAAGCCCTGGCCTTATGAGTAGATTACGTTCAAACCATGACATTGCTCGGACACTTGGCAATTCGGTGTTTGCTCCACTGCTCTTGTCAGGTTGAAGACTCTGTGATGAGATGAACCCTTCAGTTGACTTGATAAGAGTGATTATAATGTTAAGTTGTCCCTCTAAGGCAATTAGTTAAATGCCCCGGCTTTATGGATGCAGCTAGCCAGATAATGACAAATTAAATCAAATTTATCTAAGAAATTTTCGGTAAAATGGACTAAGAGAGTTAAGGAACACCTGTTATAGTCAACTACACACGAGCACTCAAGAATTTCATTTTTAGACCGATATTTTTTGCACTGCCTTTGTTGGAAGAGCCAACAAAGCTTGAACAAATGAAAGATTTCAGAGGACTGAGATAAAAGTTCTAGTAATTGATCATGCTAGTTGCGTCATTTTGTCAGCACCCAATTAAAGTGCCAAAGCATGTTGCGATATTTAAAAAATGACATTTTTTACCAAAAAACCTTAGAAAGGAGGCCAACCTAAAGCCGACTCGTCCCTTTGAACATTTGTCAAAGATTTGTAACTCTGCAAGCATTAAAAGAGCTCTTGATTCCTTTGATATTTTTTGAAATCACATTTACAATTTGATTCAATTGCGAACAATACTTTACAACATTTTTATCATTTCTCTCTCCTGAATCAGGAAAAAGGAAAAAACGTTTTCAAACAGAACAATCTCAGATATGAAATGTCTGTAAAGCCCAAGCTCGAGAAGAAAATGGGGCACGATCGATTCCATGAACCAGATTGGCAGGCAAAGCACGAGACTCCGTCCAAGAAATAACACATAATTTATTCATGTTGCATGCATCTTAGACATACTTAGGTGCATCACATTCATCATTTTAGCGTACATAATTTTGCAGCTTTAAGAGGCAAGCTTCGACTTCAGGATGAAGGTTACTCGACTTGCAAGCACCTTTAAAGAATGATGGTGTAACTCAGCAGCAAAAAGCTACACCTCAACCGACTTTACATAACCACAGATCTCAGAACCAATTTCAGATGGGTTCGAGAACCAGTTCAGATCAAATCTAGTTCGGTTCAAACCCACCAGGAGCAACATGTTTTCAGTTAACACTTTCAAGCCAGATTTCAATTCCACGACGGAAGATATCCGGCAGTCAGAATTTATCAGTAGGTTTTCCCAGACCAGCTTAGAGGAACCACCGGAAGAATCATGACCGTTTTCGACCCGTAAAGGGAAGCCATTTTAAACAAACTATTTGCAGCTTAGCTCAAGGCCAGAAGGGCTACCTGCCACCAAGACCTTCGAGTTCGACTACGCTCAGCTCCAAGGCACATCATTTGCAGAATAGCTTAAGTCGAGAAGGGCTATCTGCCAAAGACCCTTAAGTTCGATTACACTCAACTTCAAGGGCATAACATTTACAACATAACTCAAGGCTAGAAGGGTTATCTGTTAGCAAAGACCTTTGAGTTTGACTACGCTCAGCTCCTAGGCACATCATTTGCAGAATAGCTTAAGTCGAGAAGGGCTATCTGCCAAAGACCCCCGAGTTCGATTACACTCAGCTTCGAGGGCACATCATTTGCAGCATAACTTAAGTCGAGAAGGGTTATCTGCCAACCAAAGACCTTTGAGTTCGACTACGCTCGGCTCCAAGGCATGTCATTTGCAGCACAACTTAAGTCTAGAAGGGTTGTCTACCACCAAAAGACCTTTGAGTTCGACTACGCTCAGCTCCAAGGCACATCATTTGCAGAATAGCTTAAGTCAAGAAGGGTTATCTGCCAAAGACCCCCGAGTTCGATTACACTCAGCTTCGAGGGCACATCATTTGCAGCATAACTTAAGTCGAGAAGGGTTATCTGCCAACCAAAGACCTTTGAGTTCGACTACGCTCAGCTCCAAGGTATGTCATTTGCAGCACAACTTAAGTCTAGAAGGGTTGTCTGCCACCAAAAGACCTTTGAGTTCGACTACGCTCAGCTCCAAGGCACATCATTTGCAGAATAGCTTAAGTCGAGAAGAGCTATCTGCCAAAGACCTCCGAGTTCGATTACACTCAACTTCGGGGTCATATCATTTACAACATAGCTCAAGGCAAGAAGGGCTATTTGTCAATAAAATTGTCGAGTTCGACTCTATTCAGCTCGATGATACCTCAATCACACTACTGTCCGGCTGCAATCAAGGTTTTCAAGTCGAGAAGAAGACCTGGTTAACCGTGCCTTAGTGACAAGAAACTGTTTTTCGGCAGCATAGTTCAAGCCGAGAAAAGCCATACGTCGACGAGGACCTTTCGAGTTCGGTTTTATTCAGCTCAAGGGCCTGGCAATCACATGGTGGAGTCAAGGAACTACTTTCCAGTCGAATTTTAACCAAGGTCTTTAATCCGAGAAGAATACCGAGGTTGACTACAATTAGGCAATGAGAGGCCACGTTCCGATTCAAATTTCAAACTACGGCTTCAATTTCAAGGTGGACTCGACTTCGCAACGGAGGAGCCATCCGCAACTCAATTTGACAGGGAGTTATTTTTCAACTCTACCGAACGAAAATTTGTGTCTTTTTATCTTTGTCCTATTTTTCATTCCACGAAAAAGGACAAAGAGGGGCAGCTGTAGACACTCATTTTCGTCCATTTTTTTGTTTATTTTTTATTATTATTATATATCTATATATATTATTTACTTTGCAAACGGTCTTTGAAAATACTTATAATATACATAATTTTTGAAAACATTTTGAAAATGTATATAATATATAGGTTTAAAACCGTTTCTGAAAATATATATTATAAAATTTTTAAAACGTTTTTAAAAACATGTATAATATATAGTTTTTAAAAGCATTTTGGAAATTATATATTACATATTTTCGAAAATATTTATATATATAGTATTATTATTATTATTTTATTTCTTATTATTATTTATGCTTTTTGCAGGGTCCAAGTCAAAGATTTGTTTTGGGTCCAATATGGTCCAAGTCCGGTCCAAACACTGGGCCTGAACCAGCCCAGCAGAAGATACAGTTCAGGGTCTAGAAACCCTAGTCATACATGTCACAGGCGGCGCACAAGGGGGGCAACCAAACGTCAAGCCCGAGCCGGCCGGCCGGGAAAATCGGGACTGCACCATCCCGAGAATCCCGGCCACGTGAACGTTGAGGGGAACGACCCCGTTATCATCGGAAACGGCCTTCACCGAGGGGTTATAAATACCCCGGTGAGGCCAGGAGGGAGGGGGCTACAGACACACATCAAAAGAACCGAAAACCCAGAAGCCTAGAAACAAAGAACCCATCGAGAGAACAAAACACGAAAACATCTCAGTACCACACCGAGAGACCAACGACCATAAAAATAGAAGCATCATCGAGCCACAACCGAACAAAAAGACCATCAACAACAGACAAAAATCATCACAAAAATACAAGCCAAAGGCCGAAGCCTCTCAGTAAACAAACCAAAACAAGCACGTAGAGAAACCACAAAGCCAAAGGCCTTGAGAAACGAAGGGACACCGGCGAGAGGGGTAAAAAACCGAAACTTGCACTTTAGATCTACGCCGTTTTGGGGATATTTGAGGGATTTGGACTTTGGATCGACGCTCGGGGTGTCAAGAAGAGTGTCCTAGGCATGTTTAGATTTTTCGACCACCGCCGGTAGTGGCCGGAGGCGGCGCCGGACAACCTCAGGCGAGAGAGCCTCAGAGAGATTTGTTTCTCTCAAATTCAGAGAGAACACGAGCGAAAATAAGAGAAATGAATTGCAAGGAGGCTTATTTGGGCATTTATATACGGAGGACCGGAGTGCAAATAGATGATTTCTAAATCCTCTCCGCGGTCCCTATAGCTTTGAATCGCTTTACAATTCGGTCATCAGTTGTAATTTGGCCTCGAAATTTTTAATTTTATCAATTTGACCCTGGTTTATATTTTACATTTTTGTGAATTGGCCACTCACTTATGATTTTATTTTGCAGGTCATTTTCTAATATCAATTTAACCATTAATTCCAATTTTGTTCAATTTGATCCTTCAAGTTTTATTTTATCATTATTAGTATTATTTTTTTTATTAGTATTGATTTCGAACTTTAATTCTTTTTTGATTCCTTTACTATTTTCTTTTTTTTTTCATTATCATTCTTTTCTTTATTATTTAAAAAAATCCAATTTTTATTTATCATTTTTTTCTATTTTTTTTATTTATTTTTAAGCTTATTTTATTTTTTTTATTTATTCTTTTCCTCTTTTTTTTTCTTTTGTATTTATTTTGATTTATTTTTTTATTTGTTTATTATTGAATTATCTTTTTAACATTTTTTATCTTTTTTCAGAGAAATTTTAATCGGTCAAAGGTAAGTAACTCGAATCGGATTTTTAAATTTCAATTTAAATTTTTAATTTTTGCAATTAAAGACAACCGATAAATTAATTGGTACCGAAAGGGCGGTTCAAGGGTGCTAATCCTTCCTTGACCGTAACCGACTCCCGAACCCGACACATTTCTGGTACAACGTAGATCAGGTAAGATGGTGTCCGACCCACCTAAATTCGTTTTAAAGTGGTCGGTGGCGACTCCTAACCCATTTTTCAAGTCGAAGCCCAATTCCGGTGCCCAACCGAAAGACGGTTGCGACAATTATATTCACGACAAGTCAAAATATAAATAGTTTTAACGTATGATTTGTACAATATCCTACTAAGGTTGAATACGATACACTTGACATTCAAATTTACTCTGACTATAAACTTTATTAATTTATCCTTCCAATGAATCTCTAGATCAGCATTCAACAACACCATTGATATTATTAAGGAAAGGGAAAGGGTTTTCATGAGGATGTCTCTCCCAAACGAAACACACCGCCATTTATTACAAAGTTTGTCTTCAATCTTAATAATTAGGTTTACACATGGTTTCAACAATAAACCCTAATATGAAAGTGCCATCGAAAGCAACTAATATCCACAAAATCTCTTATGTTGACACCTGACACCAATGACAATGCCTATATTCCAAATTGGTTTTAATTTAAATGAATTAATTACATCACATCTTCAAAATTATGACCCTTAAATTAGCATTTAAATTTTTTAAAATATTTTAATTTTATATTTAAATTAATTCTTTTTTTTTTCATCCTTGAATTATGAATATATGCTAAAATTTAAATCACTGAAACAAGCTTAACCACTTGAACTTATTATTAGTACACGTGAGACGAAGCCAAAACTTATCATCGAAACAAGCTTTTTCAACCAACTTTACCAAGTAAAAATATCGTTTTTTTTTCCAGATTTTTGGTTCGAATCAATAATTATGTTTTAAATGTGAATTTTTGATTGAAAATGAGTTATTTGATAATGTTTTTATGTTTTGAACAGAATTTTGAGTAAAACAACTTCAATAAACGTTTTCATCTTATCCCTTGATTAAAGATAATTATGAATATTGATTACGAAAAATTTATCCATAAATTTTTGAACATTCCAAATTCATTTTATTAGCGTGTCACTTGTCCCCGAAAAATTATTAGATAGACCCGGTTTACCATGTCATATGTGGTTCCAATCAATAATATTTGTCTATTTCATATTTTTCTAAGATAAATTTTCACCTCTTTTTTTACTAAATAAGAAGTAGGTAGTTATTTGGAAATTATTTTAAAATTGGTGGCTCTCATTCATTAGAATTATGAATGACGTGGTGAGTCGAGTCCATCAAATAATTTTTCCTTGACCCGTAGATATTTTCTAAAAAAATATTTTATGATTTTATATAGAAAAATATTAAAGATAAATTTTGATACCATTTTAAAATTAATTAATTCTCTTTAAAAAAAAATTGACATACATCATCAACTCCCGTCCACTTAAAAAATTATAATTTTTTGAGTTAATTGCACATACATCCTCAAATTATAACTCTTATTTTAATTTGATCCATAATTCTTTAATTTCATCCTCAACTATGATACATTCTAAATTGATCCATAAACTTTTGAACATTCCAAATTCATTTGTAAACTATGAATCTCATTCTAAGTTAGTCCCCTAAACCATTAAAAAATTAGGGGATGAGATTAGAATATTCAAATATTTGGAGACTAATTTACAATAAGATTCATAGTTTATAGATGATTTTTGAATTTTTAAAAGTTTAGAAATCGATTTAGAATATATTATAATTCAATATTCAAGAATTACGAATCAAATTAAAATAAAAGTTATAATTTAAGAATATGTAATACAATTAGCCCTTTCTTTTAACTGTGTTACGGTAAAAGACTACAGCTCCCTTTTATCCGAAGGCATGCATGGGGAGAAAGTTCTCCGAGTTTTTCGCAACAAATTCGCATAATGTAAGATGAGTTGTTATACG
Source organism: Hibiscus syriacus (assembly GCF_006381635.1). Taxonomy (NCBI): domain Eukaryota; kingdom Viridiplantae; phylum Streptophyta; class Magnoliopsida; order Malvales; family Malvaceae; genus Hibiscus; species Hibiscus syriacus. The sequence goes on from NW_024063066.1 coordinate 471,217, forward strand.
GGATTGCACCTAGACGGAGACGGGTTGAGACTGTCGTTCTTATAAAAATTTAAAATTATCATATATTTTAAAAATTTTAATATACTTTTATTACTCTTGAAATTTTATAAGTTTAAATTTATTCATGAACTTTCATTAGTTTAAATTCATTACTTCTATTAGAAAACCCTACATCCATCCCTGTTGCTATATAATTGTAGATCACTAACCCCTCGTATACAGTATTTCTACAAGCTTTGCAATCTCGAAACTGGAGCGAGTTGAGTATGTGAGATTAGGCCTGTAAACGAATCGAACGTACATGAACGGATGTATGTTCATGTTCGTTCATTTAATAAATAAACGAACGTAAACGAACAAAAACATAAACAAATAATTTTTTTTGTTCATGTTCGTTCGTTAAGGAATATAGTTTGTTCATGTTCGTTCATTTAATAAATAAACGAACTCAAACGAACATAAACGAACACAATAAACGAACAACACAAACACACACAAAAAAACTTATTCGAACACAACAAACGAATTAAAAAAAAGTAAACAACAAGAATAACAACTTAAAATTTATTAATATAACCTGTAACTTTAGAGTTAATTTGTTCGAATACGAAAAAAACATACATAAATCATAATTAAGCTATATGAACATAATAAAGTCTTAAAGTTAATTTGTTCAACAAAATAATCTTCTTGAAATCCAAACAACTTCAATAATCTTCGTAACATATTCAACTTGCCCTCTGTTCGAACATAAATGAACGAACATAAACGAATATATGATTGAACGTGATGAACGAACGAGCCCTTTGTTCATATTCGTTCATTTAATTAAACGAACGTAAAAACAAACTTCCCGCCACACGATTCATAAACGATTTACTTAACGTTCAATTCATTTACATGCCTACATGGGATTGTCGTTTGGACCATTATTTTATGTATACGTATAGTTTGAATACCAAAAGTCTAAGTGTTACAACTTTATGGTTTCTCTTTAGTTGGTGGAGTCATGTGGTTGGACAAAAGCTTTAATGATTGAACATAATGGAAGGAGAGATGCTATTTCTGACATGCTTACTGGGGTATGTCCCCAAAAGCAGTTGTATTGATAGCTACCTTCAATCCAACTCCTTCCCTTTTTATTAAAGCATCCCCCACTCTGAGCTTCTTGTCTTGTTTCTTTCTTCAGTTTTCTCCCAGTAGTTGGTAGGTTAATGAATGATCAATGCTGCTGTGGCCAAAAGGAAGATCCAAAATCAGCTCAGCTGTTAGCCTGTTAGTTCATTATGTCTGACTAATGATGGAGTTGCTGAAGTAATTGCACTTGCACATCAATGAACTTGTCTGAGACACGACTGGATCTGTCTTCTGGTTTGGTCATTTACTAACAAACTGCAGTGATATGATAAGCATGTGGATGATTTCATGGCATAGAAATGTTATTTTTAATATTAGTTTTTTAATATTAATTATTAATTGATTCAATTAGAATAGATGCAAATTTTAAAAAATATTTAATATTTGTAATTATATCATTGTGAATCGAGTAAAAATATATAATGTGTTATCATAATTTAGAGTGCAAGAGAGCTACAAGTGTTGAATGCCATTCAAATAAGAGAAAATAATCTCAGTGACCGAAAATGTATTGTAATATACGATTTTGACCATTTTTTTTTGGATTTGCTAAAATGACAAAGTAAATCGCAATGCGATCGATAATTCGCAACGCGATCTCCGGTATCGCAAATCAGTTTTCAGATTCGCAACGCGATAGTCGAAGTTCGCGTTGCGATTCATTCCAAATTCGTTGCGATAGTCGAAGTTCGCGTTGCGATTCATTCCAAATCGTTGCGATAGGCGAAGTTCGCGTTGCGATTCATTCCAATTCGTTGCGACAGTCGAAGTTCGCGTTGCGATTCATTCCAAATTCGTTGCGATAGTCCAAATATTGCATTTGTTTCTTAAGAATTTTCTCTAAAAAGATAGAATTCGCGCGGACGTGTCGAATACACGTATTACCACGACCACGACCCAGGATCACGACCACGACCCGGGATGGGATCACGACCACGACCCGGGACAGGACGGCGGCGGCGGCGACGCGCGAGAGTCCCCCTTGTTCTCTATCACTCAACAAGGAAGTGAGAAAGCCAAACCTTAAATATCATTCTCAATAGTGTTTCCAATACTATGTGGGATTGAGCATTACCAACACTTGTTTCCAATACCATTACATTCATTGTTGTAAGAGTTTAATTTTGAAACTAAAAAAATATTTATTCGAATAAATAACTTACCCTTTGAGGACTTTGATAATAAATGAAGTAATTGCTAAAACTAACTCTGATTCGGGTTCTTATAGTGTTCAAATGACTTACTTGCAAAGAGTAGATGATGACCAAACAACTCGATATGTTTCCTTTGTGTCATTATCAGCTAGTTTTCGTAGCATCCTCAGTTGAAAACTTCCATCATTGTCTCCTTTGCATTTGTTTGGTTAATATTTTTCTTCCATCAAAGTCCTCAAAGGGTAAGTTATTTATTCGAATAAATATTTTTTTTAGTTTCAAAATTAAACTCTTACAGACAATGAAGGTAATGGTATTGGAAACAAGTGTTGGTAATGCTCAATCCCACATAGTATTGGAAACACTATTGGGAATGGTATTTAAGGCTTGGCTTTCTCACTTCCTTGTTGAATGATAGAGAACAAGGGGGACTCTCGCGCGCCGCCGCCGCCGCCGTCCCGTCTCGGGTCGGGTCGTGGTCGTGGTAATACGTGTCTTCGACTATCGCAACGATCTGGAATAAATCGCAATGCGAACTTCGACTATCGCGTTGCGAATCTGGAAACTGATTTGCGATACCGGATATCGCATTGCGAATTATCGATCGCATTGCGATTTACTTGGTCATTTTGACAAATCCAAAAAAAGTTGATCAAAATCGTATATTACAAAACATTTTCGGTCACTGAGATTATTTTCTCTTCAAATAATTTCGCCCATGCAATGAATTTGGATTAAGAGAATCATTCTTATAATATATTTTTATGATATTTGTATTTAAATAATTGATCAATAATTAAAAACCTTAGTCATCTTTTTTTTTCAACATAATTTTCTTTCAATATTTTTGTATTGTCTTCTTTCTCTTTAATTTTTATTTAATTGGTGGCGATGTTAATCTTAATGTTAATTGTCAACTGTCGGGGACTATTAATTCTTTTGTTTTGTTTTTATATTTTGTCTTTTATTATTTTTTTCATAAGTCTTTTTATGTTTGAATAAGAATCTATGTTATTATGACATGTATTTCTTTGCTCTTGTAGTACACATTTTCTATGCTTTTGGTCACGATCTTTATGATTTTTTGTACGTTTTACACATACTTTTGCGGTCGTTTTGGTACTCGTACAAAAACCATCACGACGTCTATTTTCTGATTGGTTTGTTAGTGGTCACTAGTCAAATCCCCTCTTTGATAAAAAATTATTTACCAACGCAATCAAAATTGTGTAGCAAACTAACGTGTCAGATTGTTTGGTTCGTTCACCACTTCTTTTATCACTTCGTAAATCGTCTCATTCGACAGAAACAATGAGTTTTATGAAGCTTGTTGAGTTTTTGTTGTTGGTCATCATTTTGAATAGGAATGTTTTGTTTTTCTTCGTATCTTTAAGTTTAATATTTTATTTTTGTATGAGTATTTTGGTGATTATTATTTCAAATTTCATCTCTATATTTTGATGCGTTGTATTCTTAATTTCTTCTATTATTAATGAAATCCAGTTTTCAGTTAAAAAAAATAATCCGATCAATAGATCACTAGTAATTATATGTATATAATTTTCAACAACGACTGGGCCTGGTATAAATCGAATCCTCCAATTTATTGTTATTCTCTTCTTCCTTTTCAGCTTTCTGATCTCTGAACTCCCAAAGACATGGCGAAAAACAGGAACAAGAAGAAGCGAAACGGCGTCGCTTCAATGGACTGCGACGAAGGAACCGTTCCCGAGCTTCATCAAGGTAGCTTTCATCTTGTATTTTTATGTTAAAATTTCGATCTTTAAAAGAATTTAACACTTTTTTTTTGCTGATCATGCCTTTTATAAAAAAAAAAACTTGATTTTTCAGTGTAAATTATGGTTTATTTGCAGCGATGGACATTTCAGAGACTGGAGTTCAAAAGCCTGGTTCTGCTACTCCAAGTGTAAATTATGGTTTATTTGCAGCGATGTACACTTAAGAGACTGGAGTTCAAAAGCCTGGTTCTGCTACACCAAAACTGTAGGTGTGACTTGAGTCTACTCTATTTTTTCTTTTGCTAATTTCTCACACTCATATATGATATAGAATATAGATATAAGCTTGTGTATATGTAAGATTGGGTTTCTAGGTGGAGTCTTTTAGTTGTAATTGGTTTAACGTTCTATCAATTTGATCTGATAGTATATTTAGTGTCTAGTAATAGTATGATTTAAGGGTAAATGCATTTTTTTTTTGCAAAACTCCGGGCCGTAAACTGAGTTTGCGAAGTTATGTGTATATTGTCTCCTTTTTGTTGTGTTGCTTGATGAGTATTTTTATTAATGATCTCCATAAGTTTGGTTGGTAGCTGGAATTGTTTTTTTGATAGAAATAGGGTAGGCCTTATTAAAACCCCCTCCTTAACCTCCATGTTATAACAATAACATGAAGGGCAGAGGAAGGAGGAAAAGAGTGCCTAATAATTCATTAATACCAGAATAATACATAGCCAAATCTTTAGAAGTTCTGTTACAACATAAAACTTAAAAACCACACAAAGAACATAAATAACCAACTCAATAGTCCTACAACCGGATAAGCGGATAAATTGAAGACCGGAACTTGAATTTTGGAACCTTTTAAGCTCACAATTAGGCTCGGGGTATTTGCATTTCTGAGTTTAGCAGGGATTGTTTGTTGGTTACTGGTGACATGGTGTGGTGAACATCCTTTACCTTGCTTTTTCTTTGGCAGTTTGTAAGTTTTACGGGTCTAGTATTCTCGTCTTGCAGGCTTGTTTTGCTTTATTATGATTCTCAGAGTTCGAGGCTTTCTATAGTTTTGCTTCTAGTAGTAGTGTTGTTTTTCTGGATAATGAAACTCACCGTAGTGTAGCTTTGATTACATGGAAAAGATTCTGGCTGCACCGCCTATGCCTCTTAATGGGAAATTGTTGTTTGAAATGATTTTCTTCTTGGCGTTCATTATTCACTCGTTTTTTTATTTAATATCGCAAAATGTAATATAACGTTTATGCAAATACGAATGAGCCCGAATTCCAGGGCTGTAGCTTGTCTCTGAACATACTTGTTTAAACGCCTTTGTCAGAATGCATCTTCATTTTCCTATCAAAAAAAAAAAAGAAAGAATGCATCTTCATTTGAACTTCATTCTACCACATTATTGCTATCTATGTAACCATGTACCTATTTCGAAACAGACAGATGAAGAGATCGAAAAATGTTCGTAAAGCAAAGGCTGTGGGAAAAGCTATTGCTAAGAACGAGAAGTACGCCGAGAAAAGCTCGAAGATCGAAAACAAGAAATCGAGAATCCAATCAGCTAAGGTGCTATATGAGTGAGTATTTTGAAGAATTTTATTGCCAAATGATCTTCATTTGATGTCTTCTCTAATCTCTAATCAGCTAAAAGTATTTCTGAGGATTGGGGTATTCCATTGCAGTAGTAAAATGTTTGGAAATGCAGAGTTTTTGTCATACTCTGGTTCGAGTTCGGATTCGTTTATTCAATTATTCAACATATCCTTGAGTCGAGACGACAACGTTGCGTTGGATAGGAGTGTACGAGAGTATTGATCCTTCTTGTTGGAAGATCGACACCTTTCACACACAATCTCTCCCAAGTTCTATAACCACCACTCTTCTCTACCATTTCATGTACGGATTTCTGTTTAAATCAGAATGGACCATAATCTCTCATTTAGACCATCAACACAACTTTTCATTGATCATAACCCACAATATGTCATAATTGAGTTATGATTACATCAATTTGTCAATGAACCATCGAGTCAATTTGTCAACAAGTTATCGTTGTTATATACGTTTTCATATTAGTATTTATCATTTGTATGAGTTGTTTAATTAGATTTTTTGACCATTTTTTAATTGTCGGACATGATTATAAGGTGACATATGTTTAGAATTTTATTAATAAATTGACACGCATACTCGATAAACACAGTAACTCAAACTTGAGAAATCAAAAAAGAAAAATAACATTTTATTTCATCATTAAATTCGCTTAATAGGTTCTTAAATGAGTAATATATGAATATTGGTGATTTTAATTTATTTTCTTATTTAATATAAGTAACCATTATTATATGTTCAAAGAAATAAGATTTTTAAGTTTTATAATAATTATAAATATAGACGGGTAATTAAAAAGATTTTTATTGAATTCAATAAAAATATATATTTTTTCTAATATATGCTTCTTTAAGTTGATGTAACTGAAATACTGAATTAAAAAAATAATATTTCAAAAATTCAAATTTAAAAAATCTCTTAATTTTTATGCTAATTATAGATAACATATTTTATAAAAATAATTTACAAACCAAATTAGCACATTTTTTTAATGATTATATTTAATTTATATGCTAATTAAAAATGATATATTTTAAAAAAAATAATTTACATACCAAATTAGCACTTATTTTTAATTTCCTCCATACCCACATTCTTAATTTATTATTAAATACAAGCTAAAATCATAATAATCTACAACGGTTAGATCAAAATCCAACGGTGCAGAAACCATGAACGAGTCGCTAAATAAGGCTAGGAAGAACAACGCTACAGTAGCTTAGCTGGGGCGTATCCGTGTTGATGATGTCAGTGCGACTAAAATTCTGACAAATACTTCCAAAATCTTAAAAGACGGTCCCTTTCTCAGATACCCCTTTTGTTCATTTCACTCTCTTGACTGTCATCAGATCATTTTGAAAGAGAAGAAAAAACAGCAATCCAAAGCCTCTCCTCTGTGTTTTCTCATCCAGTACTGTTCATCGAACGAAATGGCTTCTTCTTCCTCAATGAGCATGAGATGTTTTCACTGCAAAGTTTCATCTGATACGTTCATCCCCGGTTGGAGACTTCGTAATGGCGGTTTTGCTATGCTCTGCCTGCGCTGTGGGTAAGCTTTCCTTTTTGTTTTCTTTCACTGTAAATCTCACTTTTTTGCCTATGCATGTCCATTTTTTCATTTAGATTAGATAAAGTTGGGTTTTAGGTTTAATCAGTTTCTTTATCTTCAATGAACTGGTTTGATTGTTATGGCTTCAAGTTAAGTTCTTTTATAAATATTTCCAATCAAACCTCTTGAATTAAAATCGAGTTTGTCTCAGTTTATTTATTTATATGGAAATGTCTTTAGTTAAAAACTACTATATATTATTGCATTCATTTAAGAAGTTTGAAACTGCAAACACATATCAAGAAAGTAAGATGGATGATTAGTGTTTGTCCCTAAGAGTAAAAGTTTGGGAGTTATAATGTTACCATGTGAAAATTTGAAGGTTGCATTTTCGACTTGATTCGAATTTGTATTGTTTTCTAATTTCATGTTGATTTGTTGTTTATGACAAATTAGCCGCATTAACTTGGGTTTACCCGAAGAAAAGAAGTAAAATTTGTGCTATAAACTGCTTTCTGCTATAGATTGCTACAAGCTCAAGTATAGTTTTTAATTTTTAAGAACTTGATGCATAGGAAGGTTATTTCTTCACCTGCTTGTACAGTGAAGCCCCCTTCGATTGAAGATTTCTTCAATCTTCACAGATTATCATTCTTTTGTTCTAGACTGTTTAGGCCTTCATTAATTGGCTAGATATGCCATCCCTCGGTTGTCGTGGATTTTGTATGTGCTTGTTTCTGTTATTTTTTTAATCTAAATTCTATGGTAAGAGGAATTACTTGCCATGTTTTAGTACTTGTCTTGTGTCAATCAGTGTATTTTTTTGGGGTCCTTTTACCCTCCATTTGCCGATTCTTCCTTCTACACAATATGTTTGAAGATCAAGCTGAAGAAAAAATGGTCAAGAAATCTTGGTGTTCGCTGCTGTTTTCAGTCTTCACATGCCAACAGTTGGTAACCAAGATGAGTTGGAGATACAGTTACCAAAGAACGTAACTGGAGGTTCTACAATAAGTTGTAAGTAGGATATCACATAACAAACTGATGGAGTAAGCTCCGTTTCTATTGCCATAGTCGCTGTTATGTTCGTCCTAGGTGCCTCGTTCATCCGATACCTTTGTTACAATAAGTTATGTTCGCCAACAGCTCTCGTTACTGCGCTTCTATTCCCTTTTGGTGGAGTTAACCTCTCTTATCTCACTTACATGTTTGTTTATTTATTTCGGAAATTTGTTAACAGAACAATTGGTTTGCGACAAGCATTTCGGGAAGGCAGGAACTGATGGTTAGCTTCCCTCTCGAGATGTGTCTTGTTAGTGCCTTGATAATTTAAACAATGGATGGAAACAATAAAAGATCTTGCTAAGAGTGACTATGAATTGTAATCATCACTTCATATAGTAATTAATTAGTATTTGTTAGTAAAGACAAAAACACCATAAAATCTAACCAAAGTCTTAATATTTCAGTTATTTTAAACAATTTCTTCATAAATTTGAATATACATTGAAGCATTGTCATAAAATATGGGACATCAAACACATAATCATGATGACTATTCACTTTATTCATAATAATCTTCCTTATTTCATCAACTAATTGGATCGATAAGACTATCTCTCATGTCTCAAGAAGCTCCTTTCATTTACTTTGTATATGTTAATGCTTTTCATAATAGGTATGTATCTATTATGGTGTTAGAAATGTAGATTTTAGTTTCAACTTGTTATATCCTTTTCCGTAGAGCTACATTTAGTACACCTTCGGAGGGAACACTCTAGAAAGTTACAATAAACGCCCCCTCGGAGGCACAACAAGGAACCCTACAAAGACACCCTTCCGTAGAAGTATCTTTGCCATAACTTGACCCGCCAAACGAGTCCTACATGTCAACTACCAGGTCAAATGTCAACTGCATAATCAATTCCTATCAGAACAAGTGGATGTAGGCTGCATCATGTCGTTAAATACCTAGGTCAATCACGTCACGTGCCTACAATCCCTGATGATTGACAACCACATGGTACCTCGAGTTAGAGGCCCAAGTGATCTTCTTTTCAATCCTCACCTCCTCTCTCTTCCCTCTACTCCAACTACCTTTCCTAGAGGCTCTCTGCCTTGTACTATACAAGGTGAACCGCCTATCATCGTCGTCCAACCCTCTTTATATCAACACAACTTAGAATAACTTTTCGGATATTGGGATCATGTTGGTGTTCATTTGAAAATGATAAAACAATGAATGGTGTTAAGGAAACAATAATCACTTAACTTGTATTGAGTATAATTTAAGAGGCCTAGGAAATAACTTTCTCATACATACCTTGAGATACCATTATAGAAAGTCATAAATGGGTGTTGGACAAATATTCTATTCTTCATGAAGTTATATCTACTTGACATTGTTATTTTGGCTTCACTGTTGTCGAGTTTGGTGGTCGGACCAGAGTCGAAAGAAATTAGGCTAAAAAGATCCTATTGAAGAGAGACATACTTTTTATGAGTATACTTTAGCATTTGGTTTAAAGTTAGTTAGTCAGATGCTTATTAACATACTTGAAGGTCATAGCCTTTTGTTCTTCTTCTATCCTCTTTGTAGTAATTTACACACTCAACATAAACCATCAAAAGTTTTGGTTTGGTGGGAGTAATTGGGCTGGTCATTGATGGAAGAGGAAGAACGACTTCCAAAGTATTGGGCCTCTCATCATTTCCGCCCTTGGTTTAGGGGGAATAGATGGGAGAAACGGATAATATGATCATAAGTTTTAGGAAGTAAAAAGCGATCTATATTTTCTATTTCTGTGTTCGATGTTTTCAAATCTGTGTATTACTTGAGCATAGATGTCGGCAATCTGCATAGTGTGCAATTTCTATGGCGGCACATCATATATTTACCATTAATGGTGAATAAGACATCTATGAAAAATGATTCAAAAGTATGCCATTTTTTTTTGTTAAAATGATAGTTGGTGTCTAGTTTTAGCTTGCTAGAAAACCAAGAAGTCCTTTTCAGCATCCTTTTTGAAATATTTTGGTGTGTTGTCAAAAATCAGTTAAGGTTACAGTTATAGTGGGTAGTGATATGGGCATCAGATGATAAAACGGTGTTATGTGTTCTACTTTTAGTAACATTGCATACAACCGTGGCTTTATAAGTTAAATCAATTGGTGTCAGAGGTTGTTCACTAGTGCACATGCAGTCATTTAATAAAGTGAAACACGTCATTTATGAAAGTAATATATATATATCGATATCATCTCAAATTTTTAGGCCGAATTATTCGCATACTAATGATGGAAAACACACACACTATATATTTTTCAGAACTGATCGTTAATGTTTACTTGGGTTGTTGCGGACATCATCTTCTTGATTGCTGCTTTTCATTTTTGGATGTCAGTTTGTTTCCTTTCATGTATTGAAGTACTTGTGCTCGTTCATATTATTACAATATGAAAACATGTGCTTAGACTTTCCTTTTGACATCATGGATTCTATGTTCAAGTTTTGGTGCATGCATCTATCCTTATTTTAGGTTCATTTGTGTTCCTAAGAAGGTGATATAAGGAACCCTGGAAAAAAACTGAGTTTATTATGTAGTGTTCATAAGCAACCTGACTCAGTCTTTTGCAATTTCAGTTACGCTTTTAATGACGGAACATTGTGTGAAACTTTTCATCCTGAAGAGTCTGGCTGGAGAGAGTGCGTTTCTTGTAAGAAGGTAAGATGGAAATTCTTATCGGTTTTGCATTTTCTTTTTCCAGGTATGTAGGTGATTGTATAGAATTTCTTTTCAGGTTATTTCTCTTTAATTTTTATTTTTGAGTCTGCAAACTTCATTCTCTAATGCTTGATTTTTCTTCCATTTGTTACAGAAAATTCATTGTGGATGTATTATGGCAGCCCATACTTATACAATATTGGACTCTACTGGCGTGCAATGTATGGAGTGTGCAATAAACGAATCTTTGGTAGGAGTCAACTATTCGGCTATCCTATCTTAGTTTTTTAATGCCCTTTTCATGTGTAACTAACATTTTATACCGAATTGCATAATCAATATATATAATGCCATTATCCTTAAAATAAATGTTTCAAACTTCAAATGAGCATATATTTTGTTGAATTCTTCTTAGTCCTTCTTCATCTAAATGTGAAGTTACCAAAGTATAAATATACATCTATTTCAGGCACCACACCGATGCTCACTGCACCTTGGGCGCCCTGAGGCTTTTCTGCAAGCAACGGACTCTCCTCAAATACCATCTGCTGACCCAGAGAAAATGATAACTGGTGAATTTTCAATATATCTGGCCTTTTGGAATGAATTAACATTAGAGAAACAAAATATTGTTCATAGTATATTAAATGCATGCCGAATTTCCATAATTTTATCTTACTCCTCTCCTTCAGCACTCACAGCAATAGCTTTTCATTTATATGGTTTCCACTAGGAAGGAAAAATGACTCTTGCACTCATGTTGTTGGAACTAAATTAGGGGTCAATCCAATTTCACCACCCGATTGTCTTGTACGCAACGCCCCACCTAAAATGGTAGCCAATCCAACTACTCCCGGACATCAATCCCAATCTCCACCCGCAGAAACTGAAGAAGAAGACTCTGTGAATTCACCTGGTGAAACAAAAACACTCATTGGAATAATGGTGGCAAGCGTCGTAAAGGTGGCAATAAACGTACTCAAATACAAAATAAGTATTCACCCAAGATAAGCACAGAGGAGCTAAGGGAAATATGCAGACAGTATCCACTAACCTTCAGTTTATATCTATTGTGCTGTTTACATTTTCTTTTGAAGGATTATGTGATTGCCGTACTATATGATATTAGAAGCGGTCTAACATTTATTACTGTGTTATTTTGATATTTTATCTTGATATAGCTTCAATGTAATATCCTGGCTCATTCTGAGCTTAACGTCTTAGAAAGTTTGAGTCCTTAATCATATTTCAGGTCAAAATCAAGCCTTGTTCCTTTGTTTGAGAAAGAATTGACTTTTAGCGATGCTGAATCCAGGAATGGGCGTCTTCTGTTACCAAAGAGATGCGCAGAAGTAAGTTCTTGCATTAAATATGTATACATATAACTATAAATTTTAATTTCTAAATTTTGTATGAATTGGAATATAAATTTTCTTGATGGAGTTTGTGATCAATCAGTTTTTTAATGCAGCATTTGCATTTATTGTAATTTAAGATTCTATTAGTATTTTCTATATATTTTATTTGCATGACTTAACTATTTGAGTCATATTAGCTGGAATGACAGTCTTCATATAATATATATATTATATATATATGAGCTCTAGTCTGGCTTCCGAAAATCCACCTTATTTAATATTTCCCCCCGATAAAGAATGGATATATTTCATGTATTGAAAGAGATTACCACAGGCTTATTTCCCAAAGACTTCGGGGCAACAAGGAATCTTCCTCATGCTGCAAGACACGAATGGAAATGCCTGGAAACTTCACTTCCGTTACTGGACAAATAATTGTGGGAAGATGTATGTTCTTGAAGGGCTTAGAGATTACAAGATCCAGATGAAATGGGAAGCGGGTGATACAGGTAATTGATTTAAGTGTCTAATGATTCTATTCCCTTTTTGACAAGTCGGGTTTTCCTTTTCGGTGGTATTGGCATTTGAATCGTACATTTCACTTCTTATTTCTCCGTTATATCTTACTATTTTGTTCCAATCAATTAGCAAATTTGACCTTAGTTTTGCTTGTTAAACGATAGGCATCTCAAGTACAACAATATTATCAGATGTATATGTAAAATATGTTTTAAATTTAGTAATGACAGTTCATGCACCTAAAACAAAATATATCTAGCTGCGATTTTTTAAACATTTTCACAAGCTTCAAGATTTATTTTGTTTCACCCAAGAATTCTGATTTTAATAACTAGTGACTAAGTGATGAACTTTTCAGTGAGATTTTATAAAAGAGAAGCGGATGGACAATTGGTCATGGGATTCAAAAAGAATCAGGCTCCCGTAGTTGTTGTGAAGGTATGTGTGCTAATTATTTAAACTTATCATTTTATTGTGCACGTGTCTGATAAGTACAGCATTTTCTGGTGTCCATTTATTCCTTCAGTGATTCTTGAAAAAAAATCTACTTCAAATCTATATAATATGTATGTGGTTCAATGGTTGATGCATTTCATGAAGAGGTCGGCCATATGCGAAGATAAAGCTGCAAATAAGATTATAATACGATAGAAATGATACCAGTGATAATAACAGTAATAGAAATAGTAACATAGTAATTGTAATTCTTGTTTCACTAACGATATGGTAAACCTTAATCATTCATCTCAGTAGAATAGTTTGTATTCTCCCATGGTATGAACAATTTCTAACATGCATACGGAATAGTAGTTTCTCAGCTGATGTTATAATGAAAGATTAAAATTTTGATATATGATATGTTTATGGATTTTTATTTTTGTCTAGAAAATGTTGTTTCACCATCCTAAGATTTGACACTTTCTTTTCCAGAGCCCAACTGATGCTTGAAAACGACTTTAACGTTCAAAGACCAGTGTGAACATTTTGCTTTCCATCGAAGGTGTTGGAAGTTCCTTTTATGCATGCTGTTATCTGTCAGCAAACTAGTATGTTAATAAGTCAAAGAAGTTTGTTCTTTTGTGGATGAAAAACATCTAATTATCTTTTTATGTTATCGGTTAAACCCTCACAGTGACTGCTGTGATAAACTTGCTATGCTACTTTGCAGTACCCTAGGACTGCTGTTTATAAACAATTTTGCTATAAGTTAGAAAATCAAACCATACTAATTCTGTTAATCTTTGTCCCTAAATCATGATAATCTGCCATGAGCGGGTGCAATGGTCGATGCTCTTGATTTGATTTGTGCAATTGTTTTTTGAAAGTTTTTGTGCATCTTAGTTCTTTTATATTGGAAAGACGAATTTGGTGTTTAAACTGTAGGAGTAATTAATAAAGAAATGAGCAATTTGCTAATAGGTATATATTACTGATAGAACCATGAAGAATATTTCTGTTTTATGATGTTTATGAGGAAAACGGAGTAGATCCTTCAATTCTTAGTCTTGAGAACTTTTAGAAAAAAAAATCAGTACCGGGTCCTACAGTATACGTATTCGAACAACATGTTCTTGAAGTGAGATGATTGCTGGTCAGGAAGTAAATGAAAGATGATGTTTAATCTTTGATTTAGCAGAAAATTTAAAATCTTTAGCATCATCAAAAGTACAGGAAAAATGATAGAAACACAACATTTAGAATGCGAGAATTCTTCCGGTAGTTTCCTTCATGTCATGACTGTTGATTTCCTTTCAACTTTTCTTCTAGATTTAGTTTCTTTCAAATGAATCATGTTAAGATATCTTAGGAATTATACTACATGAACCTAAAAAGACAAATCAGAAGTCATGTTCAATTTCAACTCCGTCATGCCGTAAATTTGCAGTTCCCGTCAAGGAAGATGCAAGTGATTGGCATGAATGATAAGAAGACAAAAAAATTATGTTCTGTCAGTATGATGGAGTAGACCTTCATTATTGGCAATCAAAAGTCACCTTCATAATTAAGCAAGTTCAAACTGATATGTTGCCTGTGAATGATCTGAAAACGGAAAATTTTCCCTTGAATTCTAGTAGTTGAACATTCTGTGGTTGAGTTGGCTACTTTTGATCCTAATCTATAATTAGTAATGTACTTAAATGTCAAAACTCTGGAATTTTTTCTGCAATTAATTCAATAAGCTATGTTTAGTAATAAACTTCACAGTGCATTAATTAAATGACCTTTGTCTGGTAACATAATTGAGTTCCTTTTCAGTCTATGCTATTCTATAATATCTAATATTATATATGGTAATTTGTTAACAGAGATAAATTTGTCATATTTATTCTATTAATGGAATCTTTTTCTATATTTATCTGTTATTTAGCAACAGAAGTTTAAATTTCAATGTTTGCTAGGTACACATATAGTTGTACGTGTGTTCATCCTAATTTGTCTCGTAAATTCATCGTATTTGGTCATATTATTCGGCTGTGTATAAAACTTAAGAACACATGAACTAAACAAAAGAACAAAGCCATCTGAAGGAGTTGTGGCGAGCTATTGATAGGACCTGCATGTATATTGCATTGTATAGTTATTGGGTTTTAAGGATTATGTTTTCTGTTTCAAAAGCCTTTAATTGGAACCTATATCTAGGAAAAATCCGGAAAGTCGTGTAGGACAAAATAAAGTTTTACATTTTGTGGAAGTTACAAATAGCTTTGTCAGGAACTCTCTTCTTGTGCCATTTGTTGATTTAATGTTTATTCTTATATGGCAGCTACAATGGTTTCAAAGCAGGTTCCATGGACAGCTGAAAGATGCTTGACTTCTTAGTAAGGAAAAAAAACGAGATTATCAGTGGCATGCCAACACTCGTATGAGTTTTCATCGTAATCTATCTCGTCAGTTCATAGTTTTTGGTCATATTACATCGGCGAGTATAAAACTGAAGAACAAATGAACAGTCATCTGAAGCAGTTGTGGTGAGTCATTGATCGTTTATCAGACCTGCATGTATATTGCATTGTATATTTATTGTGTTTTGAGTATTATGTTCGGTTTCAAATGCCTTTGGTCAGAATTCTATACCTAGGGAAAATCCAAAGTCTTGTAGGACAAAATAAAGTTCACATCTTGTGTAAGTTACAAGTAGCTTTGTCAGGAATTCTCTTCTTGTGCCATTTGTTGATTAAATGTTGATCCTTATATGGCAGTTACATCGGTTTCAGAGCAGGTTCCATGGACAGCTGAAAGATGCTTGACTTCTAAACACGGAAAAAAAGAGATTATCGGTGGCATGGGAACACTCGTATGTGTTTCCTCTTCTACAAAATAAGTAAAGCGATCCGACTGATCAACAGTTGTCAGGTTAGATTTCAAGTCTGATTCCTTTCCACACTGCATTCCATCTATTCCCTGGAAAAAAAAGTTTTTTTCCCACTTTCTTTTCGTGTTTCGTAAAGCTGAGATAGAGAGAGAGAAATAGATATATATCGTATTCTACCATTAGGTCTGCCAGTCATGTCTGTAAGACAGGATTAAATTGAGTATGAGCTTTGTGAAATGCTGAAGATATGGTTTTAAAGGTGAAAGACCAACTTTACAATTAGTGTCACCGATGTTTATCTTGCTCAATTTCTGGTCTCGGACTGTTCGGTAGCTACAGAAGAAAAATATGTGATGGGTTCTGGAATTCCGTCATCCTGTCGGGTAACACTGAGGGATTCAGGTCAGGCTGTACAATTTCCTTTTCAGTATTTTTTTCTAATGTTTTAAAGATTGTAACTCGAGCCTATTGAATTTGTGCAGATTGTTACTGCCTTTCCTTCAAAAAAGAACTCATTATATTTTTCCCAATGAATATCTTCTCATAATCTCAAAGACCGAGGTTAACACTTTGTTTTTTTTTCAATAAATATCTTCTTATTTTATACTGTTAATCTCAGCTTTAAATTTATCTCGTCCAATAGTCATAAAAAATGTAAAAACTAAAAGAATTTTACAGTGTAATTATATTCGGTCTCATATATATATATATATATATATATTCTGTTTTCCCTTATGCTCGTACTATCGTTGTATATCCTACAAAACCCCGAGAATCGTCGATTAAAAATGTTCGTGAAAAACAGGTTATGGCACAATAGATATCACTTTGTACTTATCTCATATTAATAAAAAAAACTAAGCGTTACACGGTGAAAAAAACTTTGGGTAAATTGCACCGCCGAATATCATTGTTGAACTCTAGTTTGTTTTTATTACAGTTTTACATTATTTCAATTTTAGCACGAAACTTTTTAAACCACCAATCCATTAACACAATATGGTGTGAAATTTTCTTAACAATTGAAAGTTGAATAATAAAATTGATACATAACTTAAATAATGACATTTGGTATAGTTTATTCAAAATTATGGGATTCAATTACCAGTTGGGCTAGATCATGGCCTTTTAGCAAAAGATCGTCTAATCCTGACCCGATAGGCCCAAAAATTGAATTAATAATTGAAAAATGTTGGAAAGCCTATTTGAATTTAGAAAATTTTCTAATAAGCACTAATTAGGGCAGGGGCGAAGGACATCAATTTTTTCAGAATGAATTTAGGGTACTTAAAAGTGCAAATTTTCTTTTGCATTACTTTATATAATTTTACCATATAAGTGACTTATGGTGCTTTATTATACTTTCTTTAGATATTTTAGATTGTTAGAGCTAAAATTTAAAACATTTAAATTATTTTTGAATTTTAATAATTTTAATTTAAGTGATAATGATTATAATGACAAGTACACATGTTAAGGTGGATATACTAAGCCCCAATAGGGATAATTGCATCTTCATTAGTTTAAAAAACTATTTAATTTAATTTAATATACTAAACCACAATAGAAATAAGCGAATCTCCATTTTTGTAAAAAAATATTAAATTAATTATTGGGTAAAGAAAAATGAAAAAAAAAACAATAGAAATAAGAGCATCTCCATTTTAAAAAAATATTAAATTTAATTTATCGGGCAAAGAAAAATGAAAAAAAAAACACTACGTACCCATTATTTACTAAGAAAGAATATTAAAATTTTGAATCTTCGTTATTAAATTTTTGAATCCGAAGAAAGGATACTAAAATTTTGAACCTTCATTCTTAAATTTTACTAATACACAACTAACACATGATCGTAAATTTCTGAATCCGTCATTAATACACAACTAACATATTATAGATGAATACGAGGATGAAATTATAAAAATATTTTTCATGTATATAAAATTTTATATTAATGCTCGAATATATTGAGGACAATGTAATTCTTTCTAGTTTTATCTCAAATAAATAAACAATTTTTTTTTCTTTTGAAATGCTGCAAATGAAATGACACCGTTTCGATATTTCAACGGGAGATTCATATATAATTATACATTTTGAAATATTATAATCATATTTAAGATGTTAAATTTTCATAAATATATTTGAGTAACTCAGTGAAAAGGGAATCCATGTGCACTATATTCTTTGTATATGCTATATTCTAGCTAATATACAAAATCATGGAATTCCAAATAAATTTTCACAAAGCAGGAGTTATTTACCCACTAAAAAAAAGGTAAATTTGAAACACGAGCCGATACTTTTACGTTTGAACCCCCAAAGAGTACTGAAATCTCTACTGTGCCCCTCTTCTGAGCATTTCCTGATACTGATTCAGAGACTCCTGCCTTTGCAACCTCATTTCCTCGTTAAACTTCTTAATGAATGCTTCCACTCGGCGGTTCAACTCGTCCTGGCTCAACGAGGGGTCTCTCTTGAGTTTGGCCGACCCAGAAGACCGAGTGGGTGACGGCTCCCTGGGGCGTTCGTTGAAGGTGTCGGATTTCTTCATGGTGTTTGGGAGAGGAGGGGGAGGGGTATTAGGGTCCTTTTCAGCACGTTGTTCCCACGTGTCGGATTTCTTCAGGTGACGTGTTAACGGCATCGGACGGCCCTCCGTTATCGTCTTCCACGTCGACTCCAATGTATCGTGCCGTTTTGGCTTCGATACCCTCAAAGCTTTCCCTGCAAAAATTTTGAATCATCCATCATCAAATTTACTGTTCTGTCCTTACAGTTCAATATTGTAACTAAAATTTGCACATCTTTTAAATTTCTTTTGCATCAAGCTGGTGGAAAAGCATTTATACTTTGCTTGATAATTTTGGCTTTCACGAATGTGCTTTATAGTTTGATTTTGAAATCTCATGCTATAGCGGTTGAGAGATTTAAGGTATTTAGTGGTTTACCTTCCGTCACCGCTTTCACAGCTTTCCGCTGAGCGAATCTCTTCGACACCGGCGGCTTCTCCGCAGATTTCTCCCCCAACAAACTCACAATCTCCATAGACATACTCCTCAATGGCGCCGCCTCCATCACCACTTTAACCTGCTCCTCCTCCACCGCTCGCTTAGTCTCCTCCGCCACCAGGACTCTTGCTGGAGCGGTTTCATAACTGAACTCGTTACTAAATACTTCACTCGAAACCTTGAACGCCGGTGAAACTATCTCCGGAGGATTGATCAGTTGAGGAGACTCTGGCTTATGAGCCTGAAGCTTGGAAGAAGCGACGATGGAGATGATGATGCAGTTGATGAGAAGATAAAGGTACGGAGGCCGAAGAAAAGAAAGTATTAAACCGTAAGTTGAAGGAATACCGGACGTTACGAATTCAGTCACGAACGGAGCAGAAACTTTAAACAAAACGGCCATGGATATGACTCCAGTTGATATCAGTGCTGTTTTGAGAGAGAGCGTTAGATTTGCCATTAGCTTAAAAAAGAAAAGTGACTTTTTTTCTCGAGAAAATGAGGTGAGAAATTAGTAGTCCTGAAGGAATTGAAGGAGATTGTAATTGGAAGGTGGTGGAAGATATTTAAATACTAGAAGCGGAACCGCGGAAGGTTTCGTGATGAAATATTGGCCGTCTGATTGGAAGTTGATATGGGGCCACCCGTTACGGTGTCCGAGAGACGACACGTTGGCAGGCGGTGACATGGGCTTCTATTTCCACGTGGCACTGTGCATATTTGGCGTACAGTCGACGTATTTTTCGACTCGTTGATGATATTTATTAAATTTTCCTTTATGCATTTTGCCGTTATCTAAAATCTATTTTATCTTAATAAATAAACTCAAGTTAATATATCAATTCAACTTGCAGTGTAAAATTAAAGTATATAGACAGATGGTCATAAGAGAATTTTCGACTATTAAAATTTTTAAAATAATCTTTTAATTATAAGATATTATTTTATTAAGTCTCTTTATTATAAAATTACGAAATAGTCACCTGACTATTTATGTGTTTTAAACTCATATTTTTCTGTTAAAATACTGACGACAGTTTGAATTAGACGTTAACTTGCTCATTAAAATACGATAAAATTTGATATCATAATCTCAAATGACTACCATATATCAATTAACAAGTTAATGTCTAACTCAGATGGTTGTCAAATTTTTAACAAAAAATAATAAATTTTGAACATTTGAATAATCGACGATCATTTTATAACTTTCAATAGTTGATTAACTCACCAAACCAATGTCTTTCAATTAGAAGATCATTTGTAACTTTCGATAGTTGGAGGATTTAACAAAGAAATATCCTATAATTAGGGGACCATTTGTGTACTTTACTCAAATAAATTTATGAATATCATTTAAAAATAGATTGATTGAATCTAAAAAAAATCCATTTTTTTATTTTTTCTATAAGCTACAAGTTTTTTTCTCTTTTGATTTTGCCAACGACAATGATGTTGGTTATTGACTGTCGGTGTTCAGCTTTTTTTAACTTCTTACTTTTCGTGTATTTTATATGTGTTTGTCAATTTTTGTGGTACATTTTAACTCTGCTCTTGTTGTACATTTCTTTTATATTATGACATCTTGTTCACCTACCTTTGTGTTAGATATGTAATCGTGTAGAAATTCTCATATCGCTTGTATTTGATTTATGATTATCGGTGGTTTTTTAGTGATTAGATTCTTTTTTGTGGCTATTTGTCTATGTATACATATTTATTTTTGCGAAACAACTTGTAAGTTTGCTTTGATTCACTTGTCACTCCATAATCTCTAAAGTGTCTAGTTAGAGACAAAATAGTACCATTGCCGATTTTTGGGTTACTATGGATGATAGACATCATTTGAGTTTTCTTTTTTTATTTAATATTTGAGTTTTTTTTATTAACATAATCTCTAAAATTTTCTCTTTGATCGATTGTATCGTTAAGGTTATATCTTTTTTGTTTCAATAAAATTTAATATCGTTTCAAGCTTAAAAAAACATGTAGTGTGATAATAAACAATCATTGTTAAAACAAAGTCAATTGGATGCATAAAATTCATATTGAAAGATTTACTCACCAAAATTAGGTGTGCGACGCGAGTTAGTCCGAATTAATCAGGGCAAAGCGTTGCAAACCAGAAAGGCAAAAAAATGAAGTTTTAATATATATATATATACTATTTTATTATTTTAATATAACTTAGTGCTAATTTATATATTTTATCAAATAAAAGGGTAAACTACACCCAATGATCACTAATATTTGAGTAAATTTTTGTTTTCCCTATTGAAATTTTAGAAGTAAAAAAATTGGTCATTAACGTTACCGATTTGTAATAAAATGGTCACTTTACCATTATCTCCGTTAAATTGATGACATGACAACATTAATGAAAATGTTAATATTCAGTTTTACCCTTAAACTAATGCTAAAAACATCAAATAGGTCATTGAACAATGATTTTATATCAAATTTATTTCCAAAATTTTCTAATTTAAAAAAAGAAGTCCAAACGATTGTCGGTAGGGGATTAGCCAATTTTTAAACTTTGAGAAAAGGATACGGGATAAACGATGTTACTTTAAACGTTACCATTATTGACGAATGACCAGAAAATGGTGGGTTAGCTTTTACTTAAATCTTTGAATTTGATCCGCTAATAACAATGATCAAGAGATATATTTATAATTTATTCTAATGTTTGTGTACCAATAGCTTTGTTTTCTCCATGCATGAGTTATGCTTCAATAGGTGGTAATTAATCAGAGTAACATAAAACATACGAATGTTCTCTTTATGTATTCTGAAGGTTGTTGCAATCAATAAAATGCAGTTGTCATCATCCAAAGAAGTTGAAGGATAACATGAATTACATGTTGAAGTTGATATCTTGACCAGACTTGACCATCTGAACCAGGGAGCAAGTGACTAAAATGTTGTAGCAAATGCTTTAGCTAACACAGAAACAACCCATTTATCCCTGGTTTTCATCATTTTACTTTCGCGTTACCTAACTTCACTTCTATTTCAGATATCTTCCTCAAAAGCTTCAACTGACCAAAAACAACCTATTTATTCCTCCACTATTTCTCCACCCGAAAAAATAATACAACTACCACTGTAATGTAGAAAAATATTCTTTGAATCTAACTAACTCACAAATCTCTAGTTTGCATATGCTTATATCCATATTTAAAATACACACACTTTATTGACAACTAAGAAGTTTTTTCTTTCTTTAGTTCTTGGGATCATAATTTTACGAAGTTTAAATATCACAATTGATTTTTAATATGTTGATTTGCAGTGGATTTGTTTTTTGAGTTTCTTTGATTTTAGCAAAACTAAGAGATTTTGTTACATATAGTTAGACATAAGGGACAACTACTATTACACATTTAAACTTTTGACATTACTTTAATCGTTTTTTTTAATTTTTATATTATTGTTTGTGTGCATCCACATTTAGAGTAGTTTTGTATGTAATATCTACTTCGATTCTAGATATAACAGTTATGATTATTGGTGAATAAACAGTGATAAACTTACTTCATGCTTATAATTATTGGTGTTAATTAAATGTTATTGTTTTTGGTGTTAATTAAATGTTATTGTTTTTGTCTGATAAGGTAGATATAATCTTTTTTATTTTTAAATTAAAAAATTTAAAATAAATTTATATAAAATTATTGTCAAATGACTTATTTAATGTAAGTAAATTGCATCAACGTAACATAAAACATGGACGAAAAAACTTGCAAATGCAAGTATCAAATTGGGTAAATTAAAGAGAACAATGTCTCGAAAACCAGTTTGAGTTGAAAGAATTCCAACAAAAACCAAACAGAGGTTGCAGTTCACACACTTCTCAATTGCATCCCTACCCTAAACTAATCTTCTAATAATGATTGAATCAAGGCTTTATTCAACACGATCCGCCGAAAGGGAATCTTCAAAACAAGACAAGGAGTTCCGTTTTCAAAACAAAAACATATATTTAATGGTTAATTTAGGATTAGTAGGTGCTAATCAACGGTTAAAAAAAGGAATGGGATCCTATATTTTCGGCTGGGTCAATTGGGAAATGGTGCAATCATGTGGGGCGTCTCATTTTGAGTGGTCCGTCTGACCTTCACCGACCATGTTTTCACCTTGACACTATGGCAAGTTGACCAATTGATGACAATATATAGTAAAATAAGTAAACAGATAGACCTGTACACATGATCAGATTGATGAAGATTTCGATCCATATTTCGTGGTAAAAATTTCATGAAGATACAAACATTCAATTTCTTTTTTTCCTTCAGTTATTTTATTACACGACCATAAACTATAACAGTGGACGAATAGAGTGCCACCGTCTCGCCGACACGGACTTGTTTTTATTTTATTTTTCTTTCCTTTCATACCTACATCGTTGACCATAAGGATCCCCGATTGTTTTTCGACGACGTGATTTGTTTCGGCCGCTAATTAAAGATTGACGTTTGATTTTTCACGACTCATCTAATGATACTTCATGGCACGTCCGTCCCGTGTAAGATTACGTTCATACTTTAATTATTAATATTACAATTAGGGATCAAAATAAATAGAACATTGATTGAATTATTCATGAATTATTTGTTTGACGTTCATTTATGATTGTTTACTAAACTAGATAAATGAGTATAAATAAAATTTTAACGTTGATTTAATAAACAAATGAACACAAATAAAAGTGCATTCATTTTATTTATATTCACGAACAAGCTCGTTTATAAATTCATTTACATTGTTCTCATTTTCCTCTTATTTTTGTATATTTTAGGCAAGGACTAAATTGAATATATGATGAGCTTTGAGTCCAAGCTGTGAAGCTTAAAGACTAGTGGTGCAATTTCACGCTAAACGAACATGTGATGAATATATAAACAAACATGATCGCAAAAGCTAAACAAACAAAACACCTTAATAAATAAATAAATAAACACAAACACGATATCAAAAATTTAAACAAATCGCTTGAACACCTTTAACAATAAACAAACAAACATAAACAAAACCTTATTCACAGGTAATGAGAACACCCTTGACTTTAACCTACCAAAACCTTATTGATTTCCTAATTAATTACTCAATGTTCATATATTTGTGCCGTTCCAGAATTGCCATCCACATTTTCCAAGCTCTTCCAATATAATAATATATTCATAGTGAGACAATGAACATATTGCTTGAGCTGGACGTGTCTCTATAAATTTGATGATATTATCTTTGAAGCCACGAGTGTGGGTATGAACTTTCAAATCTATAGATTTCGATTTGGTGACTTTCAAAATAATTAAATAAAAATTGAGTACTTTTATTTATTTATTTCAAAATTAATAGGAACTTAAAAAGTCATTAAGTTAAATAAATTAAAGAATATTAAAAACTCATATTCATTTATAAATCGGAAGATATTTTACATTTAAATTAGTTTAAACCAACGTCTCTTACATATTACAATAATAAAAATATTAATTAAATTAAAATTTAACCATTTGATAACCTACAAAATGTGTCCCTTTCAAGTTGCTAAACTTGTGCAGATTATATTGACTTATAACCTACAAAATGCGTCCCTTTCAAGTAGCTAAATTGTGAAGACAATATTGAAAAGACAAAGTCCAATATTCAAAATGTAAAATAATTAAATTTTAGAAATACCATTAAATTTAAAACTAATATAATTATATTAATAGATTTTGATTTTAGTTTCAATTATATCTGTAAATCTTTAATCTACTAATATTCAAATAACACAATAGTTGTTAACAACCAAAAAATTATTATTATTTTTATTTTACTTCATCATCATTTTTATTAAAATTATAATTCTTTTTATTCATTTCTAGTCACGTCGAAAACTGCCATTTTTCAATAGTTTTTACGGCCACTATAAAATAGATAGATGCAAAATTTTATGTTAGGAACGTACTTTAGAAATGGACAAATTTATAAAATTTCAGGAGATAATTTTTTTTAAAATAAAAATATATAAAAAAAATTAAAATATATGGTAGTTTTACAATTTCAGAGGGGTGACTGCCCCTATTTGCCCTCTTGATCCATCCCTGACCCTAGACATTGATAAATTTGTCTCATCATCTTCTACCACTCTATTGATATAAATTTTTCAAAAGTTTCTTTAAAATCCATGAAATTAAACACGAAAATCTACCATTTTGAAGGATTTAGGAGTTTTATCAAATTTGAGGGGTTAGGATGTTTGTTTAAAAATTTGAAGGGTTAGAAACGTTAATTTAAAAATTCAAATAGCATACTTCAAAATTAGTCCCATTAGATGGGAAAGGAGTATTATCACATTAAAACTTTAAATGATTTTTTATAAATTTTGAGTGAGTTTCTTGAAAAATTAATTTGATTATAGAAAATAGTAAAATGTAAATATTTTAATATTAATTTTTGTTACGAATGACAATTAGGAATGAGCTATAGTTGAGTGCTAACAATGTTTGGAAAGTTGATTGCTTAAAATTGAGATGTCTCTAAATTGTATTCACAAACTACAGCTAATGGAAAAGAATCACATCACCGTACCATTTACCACTTAACAACCTAATAGTATAATTTATATACAAAACTAAATTTAGTACTACAATGACAATAATTTAAAATTTAATGATAAATCCTATAAAAAACTAAAATTCAATGATGTATGAAATAATTTACCCTATTTTAATATTTTTTTTTATTAAGCCAAGGTGTCCATACAAAATTTAACCACTAAAAAAATTTGATCATTGTCGACGAATGTTGATATAAGTAATTGAAATTTAAGAATTTGAGTTTGTAAGATTAAGTTCGAATCCTACAATTATCATTTTTTGTGGCAATTTAAAATTCTTATAAAAATTTTAATTGAATCTTAAATATGTCACGATCCTAAATTGAGAGAACTATCCTTAACCTACATTTTTTTTATAAAAAAATTTTGACCATTGAATTTGCAATCACTTTAAAAGAGGGAAATAAAAATTAACATGTTTTTTTAACTAGCGTGCAAAAAGGAGACATAAGCCGTGATGTCTTACAATTGAACACGTAAGATGTGATAAGTTCAAAGGTTGATAATTTTTGTAAACATGCTGATAATCAATTATACCTCAAAATACGATAGGATGATTAAAAAAAATTCGTCAATAATAATTGTTTATGTTTTCTCTGTTATAACGTTAAACGTTGTTAGAAAATTTCATTAAATAATATGTGTCATATTTTAATAATTTTAATAATTTATTTAAAAAATTTAAAAAATATTTTTTATTAAAAAAACCGGTGTTCTCCTTCTCCCCTCCCCTTTTCCCTCCTCCGTCTTCTCCCTTCTCCCCTCCCTGTAACCTTCTCAAACACCCAAAGGCCGATTGTCACGACCAACCATCACATTCAATCAAATGATAGATTATCACGATCAATTTAATGGAATTTTTAGAGATTTGAAATCCTAAAACGAAATCTTTTATTACACCGTTTTAAGTGTTTGATCAGTTGTGAAAGTATATGGGTTTTGGTCGAGGGTAATTGATCTATTACACATCATTGGATGTTCGGTCAAAAGAATAAAATTAAGGTTTTAAAAGTTGAGGTTTTTTAAGATTTAAAAAATTTAAGGTTTTTTTTTAAATTATGTTTTTTACTTTAAATAAAAATTCTCATCATAACGTGACATGTATTACTTAACGGAGATTTTTAACGGTAGTTAACGCTTGAAAACCTAAAATAGTAACGAATAAAACGTTAAACATTTATTATTAAAAAACAATTTTTAGACATCAAATTATACTTCGATGTATAACTATTGTAAATTATATCTTGACTAACTAAAATAAAATGAATAAAGAGTAAATATTATTATATTTATATACCAGCCAATTAAGTGACGAAAAAAAGCAAAATAAGCTTTTATGATAAACCTGAACGTAAGAAGAAAAATGACGAGATAAATTTCATTCAGTTACTAACATTAATGGACCGACCAACGGATCTTTTGATAGTCGACACATGTAGTGAGGAATCCAACGGTTCCGCTGGACTGGGTGAGGTCTTTTGATTTATCCAAAGCCTCCCAAAAAAAGAAAAAGAAAAAGAAAAAAGAAACAGGTTCCTATGTACTTTTGGGGCAATACTTGTTTGTTTCTCGAGAAAATGGTTTCGTGCCTACTTTGGGTAAGGCTGAAAAAATGGTTCCCGGAAAATTGTGGGCAATTTGCACCTCTATCCTGACACAAAGGTCTTTGATTGGTCAGGAAATGGACACGTGTTTCATTTTGGGTGCTTCATACTTTTTCTTTTTTCCATGCTGTTATTTCACATATTATACACAAACGGAGGATTACAGTTATAATAATTAGGTAAAAGTAATGGATAACAATTAAAAAAATATACTTACTTTGTTACATATAGTCCAATTTTAATTTTAAAAAAACTATACAAATATATAATGCTTTGAATATATAAAAAATCTATAAGAAATTGAATATAGTTACCTTAATACATATTTTATGTATCTATGTCATGCTGCGTGGCCAATTGGATATTGTTTCTCAGAACGCAAATAGGAACAATTAAAAATACGATTTTTAATTTTTGAAATTCTAACTTCGAATATACTAGGTGAGCGTGCGATCGAGTCGAGTCAAAAAAATTTGAGTTATTCAAATTGATGAGTCTTATTTTATAACTCGAAGTTGACTTGAAATTATTTCAAGTCGAATCGAGTCAAATTTTTGAGTTTTTGTTTAAATTTAATCGTAAATGTTTACAATATTATTACATTATTTGATTCCAATTTAAATTATATTTTACAATCATATACAATGTATATATATATTTTCATATATGATTTACATATACCATAAAAGTCGAGAGACTCGACTCAAACTTGAAAACCAATCTACTAGTTATTAAAAATTTCGAGTTATCAGACTTATATTTTATAACTTGATTTGAATTTGAATTTTTTTCGAATCGAGTGGAGTTTATGAAATTACAACTCAAAGTCAATTCGAGTCGAGTCGAAAAAATTGATTTTTCGAGCCGAGTTTTGCTCACCCGTAAATTAATTGAACTGAATTCGGTGTTTAAACTAATTTATTATCCTTGCAAATAGAAAAAATGGATTACAAGTTCCATAAATATGAAGAGAATGGAAGAATAAAACAGATATATAGTAGCTGACAACAAATTATACAGAGTTATGCTGTAATTGTAAAGAACATGAAGTGACCTATTCTTCCGACTTCGCTCCCTCTACGGAGCGAAGATAGAAGAAAATATAGAGTTATGCTATACCGACACGGTTTATCGAAATCGATCGAGCATTTGCACTCACATTCCTGATATTCATCTACAACATGACAACCATCTTCACTGCAAGTCCTCTCCGATCCGACAGTGTAAGAGATATATACATAGATATGCATAAGTTGCAAGATTGTCATGTTGGAGCATTAGCAAATTAACAATCTGACACGAAAAATACGATAAAAATATTTCGTTCACTTGCTAGGGTACCGAAAGCTCGAAGTAATGCACTCTTTTTAAGTTCTTTACCGTCTATGCTAGCTCTCAATCTGCATCTTTCACTTCTGCTTCAATATCAACAACCGGACCCGAAGAAACGTTTCCTGAACAAACCATGTGAGATACTAGGAATTAATGAACCGATGAACTTAAATTAACATGCTTATCTGATATACAGTCGATGTTTATAACATGCTTATTTCGTGTTCTTGATGTAAAATATGTACAACATGAATTGATGGATAGAAGAATCATGATTTTAAACGCACAACGTGCTTTTGTCATGTTGCAAAATAACATGTTCTGTTTCTCATAGAACTGTCGCATTTTTAAGCTTCTGCCTTTTTCCAGGACCGGTTTTGTACGACATGAAAACGATTCGAGTTGATTATGTTAGATAAAACAAAACTTGACTAGCTGGGAAACATACTAATCCAGTTATAGTATCACGGCACATGTCAGTTAATGCTAAATTCTGTACGAAAATAATTCCAATACACCAAGATATCAGGTGTTAAAGAGGGCACCTTTCTTGAAACCGGGAGAGAAGCCATTGGATGCTTGTTTTGCTTTCGAGGCTTCGTTGGAGAACTTCACGGGTTCCTTGACAAATTTGTCATCCACCACTACATTTAAATCAACAAGTTAATAAAACATGAAAAGCTAGTGAATCCGACTCGAAGTAATAATGAAATGGGCATAAGGTAGTCCGGATAGCTATCGGCCGGATTATCCTGCCTACTCAATGGAGACATCTTCAGGAGTCTAAACACAAAGATGTGTCAATTAATATAAATAGATTCACCTGAAAATGGTTGACTGCAGTAAGGGCACAGCTGCAACTCATCGTTTAGAAACGACCTAAGAGATAGTCATTACCATCTGTGTCAGAATAGATACAAAACCATCTCATAAAAGTCCATAAGTTAGCTTAGCGGTGTTTGAAGAGCTTACTTGAAAATCTGAAATCATTTCCACAATTTGGGCACTGCAATCATATAAGATATTATTAAAGGTGGTCAGCGATAGATGGAGTTTCATATGTTTATTCACATTATTAAGAACACCAAGTACACCACAGCCGTCTCGGAAAACAATACTGAACAATATTGGATATACAAAAGCACACACAAGGAGTGTTTAATGTAAACATCAGAATAACATATACATGAACAGTCAGACAACAAGGCTCTGGCAATTTCACGACCGCGTTTCGGAAACTAAAACAGTAACATATTTGATTCTTAGAAGCACAGACAAGGAGTGTTAATGTAAACATCACAGTAGCATATACATGAACATTCAGACGACAAGGCTCTTGCAATTCCAGGGTTTAAGCGGGCCAAATCCATATTTGTATATACATATAAACCCGTAACTACATAAGCACTTTAAACCGATAAGTTCATTTCATTCTTTCAATAACAACCTTATCCAGAGAATTTAAAAAACATGAGACCGAAGATCAGAACTGCTGCTGAAGCTACTGACCACATTGACAAAGATATGCAAATAGAAAACTTCGCGCATAGCTTTGAACAAGGAACCAAAAGTTAAAGAAGACTTACACTGCTTTGAACAATATCCCTCCCCGCCCACCAAAGGAAGGCTCCCACACCAACAATAGGAACGAGCACTGCAATGAGCTGGCGATGACAACACCGGAAATTAGATGCAACTATATGAATTAATATAAATATTGAAAGTCCTAATCTTAGTAAATTATATAAGAAGGTACACTACTTGAGATGGTTTCACAGTACAAAAATGGTGCCAACACAACACAACGGCTAATGCTACATAGTCAACTAGCACTGATTTATTCATTGATCTCCAATGAAACATTGCATCAAAATTTAGAAGGAAAAGGAAAATAAAAACTTTCTTAATTCAGCCAATACCAGTAAACAGTAAGGTAAAGCCTTTGCTTTTAGCCAAGAAAATGGAAGAGCAAAACAAACCAGGAAGAAGGGGAACCATGGTTAATTCTCATCATAAACCCTAATTATATCTACTGGATGCTCATAATTCATGTTAAAAAACACAGTAGAAAGCTAAACTTTACATGCATACATATGAAAAGGAGAAGGGATTAATACCCAAATAGAGACAATAGCATCTAAAACCCAGCCAAGCTGACCAGTCACTGAAAGATAAGTCAACCCGATAGCAAAAGCAATATTTCCCAGAAGCCTAGCAGTGTCACTATTAATTTTCCCACCACCATCACCACCGCCGCCGCCGCCATTAAACCCAAATCCTTGACTAAACATCACCAAAACCAATCTTTTCTTCCTCTTCCACCTTTCTTCTTTCCGAAAAATCCCATCTTTGTCCCTACAAACTTCACCAAATGTCCATCTTTGCCTCGCAAAAGCTCCCAACTTGAACCTTTTTGGCCGCAGAGAAACAGCTCTGGGAGTTTTTATCGAGCAACAGCAAATGGGTTTTTCGCAAAACTCTTCGTTTAATGAACCGGAGGGTGAGAACTTGAAGGTGATTTGCAGAATTGTTGCCATTAGCTAAGTTCTAGAAAAGTACTGATTTTGGATTGTGTACTGATAATTTCATGACTTGTATGGTACTAGTAGTAGTTTCCAAATCAAACTGTATTTTATCTTTTGAAAGTGTGCCACGTGCGTGCTCTCTGTTGATATCATCTCTTTTTTTTTTCTTGTTCCAACTGGATATCGAGTCCAATGATGTTTTGTCTAATTGTCTTAATAATTAACACATACTTCCAATAAATTTGCAGATTAATTTCAACTTGAATATAACAAAATTATTAACGGTGTTGATTTTTTTAAAAATATATATATTTTATAATTTAATAAAAAATTAAATCATTGTGATACATCAGAATTTGTTCTCATTAGTAACTACACCTCTAAACAAATTACTTTGAAGATAGCTTAGTTAGAAGAGCGTTAAATTGAAGAACTAAAAATCACGTGTTCGAATCGACATTCGTCGCATTTGTTTAAAATATTTAAAATATCATTTATAAAAATTTGATCTTACATTCATTTGTGCAGCATCCATATGTCCTGATGTTTTTTTGCATCCAAATTTCTGCTCCTTTATAATCATAAGCTGTAAAAGATAAAGGTGGGGGTAAAAGACACCAGCTATACCAAGTGCAGTAAAAGATAAAGGAGGTAAAATATGACCCGGCCTCTGATGCATATCCTGCAGTTGTACCAGGAACTGGCTTGATGAATGAACCTACGGGAGAGCTTCTCTGTACAGCTTCGCAGAAAGCAAGGAGACGTTCCCCACTTCCAAGCTGCACTGCCTGAAAAGAAGAGAAAAATGATTTTTCCGTATGTTTCCATCATTTTGTAGAAAAAAAATGTAGAAAAAACGAAAATATTGATGAACTAATCAGAATGTAGAACCATTTCTTAAAACAACAATACTCTTATAATATAACATATCTACTATAGAAATGCAACAAACATAGGGTAACCATGAACAGTCAGAAAGCAAACCTGTACTGTATCATTCCGAGGGACTCGAGGATGAGGCTGTACCTTATACCCTTCAGAAGCATATAACTTTAGCAACCAGAAAGGTTCCCTGGATATAAAGACGAATACATGTTTTTGATTGCTGGATTGAAAGGGCAAAACGGAATAATAAATAAACAAAATTAGTGGGCTAAGAACATGCTCAATGCACCTTAATTGCCTCGCCAACCATTCGGGGTGCAAGAAACAACCCCTGGAAAAAGGCACGCATAATATCGCCAGGTGTTAAGCCACAGTCAACTCCAAGGCCTGGTGCCGATAAACGAGCTGCTGCAGCATCGACCCAGTTTTTACTACCAGCAACATATCCACCACATGGTGCGATGATTCCACCGGATTCTTTATCGAACTTCCGGCAATCAAATCTGCACCCTGCCCACCGTTGAAAACCATTGTGACCCTTCTTCAGGAAAAAAGAAGTGAAATACTCCACCTACCACCATTGGAGGCTCAATGCTTTCCACAAATTCACCATAGCAATTATCCACCATGACCAAGCAGTTGGGGTTCTGTTCAAACGAGAGGGGACGTCAACTGGGTGAAAGAATTACGATTCCCGAACTAAAAAGAAAAACAAAATGATTGTAACTAAATAAGATGCTAATATATCAAGAAATTTCAAGATAATATCCCATGTTTCCTTTTTCCACGATTTTTCATTTTCCACCTTTCAGACAGGAGAATAATGAATAATATTTTAATGAACTAATAACAACATTCCCTGCAAAGCGAGACAATATAAATTATAATTAATAGCAAAATTACGAAGAGGAAAATCAATACGCTGAGAAGCAGAGCATGGCGCACGATTGCAACTATCTCTCGGCGTACATTAGCAGGACTAATGGAAACTGATTTGCTGCAACTGCGTTCTCGGCGATTCGCTCGTTTCTTCTCTGGTTTCCTTCATAGTCTCTCTTTTCTTTTCTTCATCATCAGTGTTTCAAAGGTTGCCTGGGTTTATGATGGATTGGCGAAAGCTTTTCTCGTGCTCTGCTGGAAATCAACTTCGATATTTTCCCCCAAATTTGCGTGATGGAACGCCGACAGTTCACCCACCACCTGAAGTTTTCAAAGAAGGAATTGCAGAATGGAGACTCTCACTAGTTGGGCACTTCCTTGGAGCAGCACCAAAGTTTTCAGCGCTACAACAGATTATAGATAATTTGTGGAAAAAACCCTTACAGGGTGCTTCGGTACAAACCAGTTATGCAGGTAATAATCTATACCTCTTCTCTTTTAATTCAAAGAAAGCTAGGGATTGGGTTATGGAGAATGGACCTTGGCATATTTTTAACAAACCCTTAATTCTTCGTAAATGGGAGCCTAACATGACTAAGCTAGATTTTGATCTGTCTAGAATTCCATTATGGGTACATTTATATAATGTTCCCCTGGAATTGTTCTCGAACGAAGGCCTGAGCTACGTAGCAAGTGCAATTGGCTTTCTGCTTTCTATGGATTCTGTCACAGCATCCAAAACTAGGCTTGAATTTGCTAAAGTCTGTATTGAGATAGGGGCAAACGATTCTATCCCTATATATATCGATGTTATTCTGAGTAATGGCCAAACTGCTTCAATTGTTGTTGAGGTGCCTTGGACTCCTCGTTGTAAGAATTGTAACGTGTTTGGTCATATTACAAAACGATGTAACCAATTCGCTAATTCTTCTCAAGATCCTTCACTTGTCTGGAGGAAAAAGGAATCTACAAATCCATCATCTCTTGCTCCAGAAGTTCATAGTACTGCTGATAATCTAATCCATGATCTTAGTAAAGATAAAGAAGAAGTGATTAAATCAGGAACTGATTCGCATACTCAAGATAATGTTTTGGCTGATTCTGGTACTCTTAATTCTTCCTTCACTATTAAAGATCCATAAACTGCTGTTGCTTCCGTTCTTAGAGAAGAAGGTAGCTCTAAGTCTTCCGAATCTGACATGAAAATAGATTCCTCTTCTAATCCTCAAGTAAAGAGGGGCAGGGGTAGGCCTACAAAAACAACTAAAGCCTTTACAGGTTCTTCCAATAGATTTGATTTACTCAGTTCGATTGACGAGACACGATCTTCCTCAGAAAACCTTGTTGATAAATCTCGAGCTGCTACTCCAGGGGTTGATGAGCTGATTAAAGATCTCAAATTAAAAAAAAAGGCTCACATAGAAAAACACAACGGAGCCTCAGTAAGTAGTAATGGAGGAGACATGGGTTCCTCGTCACAGGGGAAATGATTTTTGCATTCTGGAACGTAAGAGGGTTAAATAACCCTCTTAAACAAGGCAATGTTCTTAAAAGGGTTGCCAATTATAATGTTACAATCCTCTGTTTGATGGAAACTCGCGTGAAAGTGGACAAATCTGCAAATATTCTTGCTACTTCCTTTGCAAATTGGAATTGTATTACCAATTATGATTTTGCGGAGAATGGAAGAATTTGGTTACTGTGGAGAAAAGATATTGCTCTATCTTTATGTTATGTCTCGGCTCAAAGCATCATTGTTAAAGGATTGTTTAAGGACGAGCCTTTCATTATTACTGCAATCTACAGTGGTAATAATGGAATTTTTAGAATACAACTATGGAATGATCTTAGACATATTGAAGCTAATTTTAGCAACCTTCCCTGGAACTTGGGAGGCGATTTCAATGTAATTCTGCACAATTATGAGAGCTTAGACACTGAACTTATGGGAACGATCACCTCTTCAGATATGTTAGAGTTTCAAGAAGCTACTCAAGATCTGCATTTGCAAGATCATCCTTTTTTTGGACCTACTTTTTCATGGAGCAACAAGCAAAGTGATAACTTTTTGGCTCGGAAACTTGACAGAGTTTTAATTAATCCTTCATGGTTTGAATGTTTCCTACATTCTCATATGGAATTCATGGCTCCGGGTCCTTCTGATCATTGCATGGCTCTGGTGAACTTAAGTAAAGAGGTCCATTCTAGTGGACCGAAACCTTTTAAATTCTTTAATTGTTGGGCACTTCACCCTAATTTTCTTGAAACTGTGAGACAATCCTGGAATTTAGAGACTAACGGCAATCCCATGATGATTTTATTCGCAAAGCTTAAACGTCACAAATCTAGTCTCAAAAATCTCAATAAGGAATGTTTTAGTGACATTTCGGCACGAGTCATTCAAAAGAGAGTTGAACTCGAAATGCAACAACTACTTACCTTGAAAGGTGATGGTTCCTTGGAGAGAGAGCTTGAGCTACAGAGAGAATTCGACTTGTTAGAAGAAGCTGAATCGATGTTTTTGAAACAAAAAGCTAAAGTGCATTGGATTAAGGAATGTGATAGATGCACAAAATTCTTTCATTCGGTCGTTGCTACCAAGAACAAAAGACAAACTATAAGATCTCTAGTCAACAATCAGGGAGATAGACTTGATTCTTTTGAAGATATGTCAGTGGAAATTATTGAATATTTCAAAAATTTATTAGGTTCTAAAGATCCTAATACCAAAAGCTACCCTGCATCTCTACTTAAAGATCTGGTCCACCCTATTTCCTCATTGGAAAACATAGAAATGCTTGTTAAAGAAGTTACCAATGAGGAAATTAAAGAAGCCATTTTCAGTCAAGGCAATGACAAGGCTCCAGGTCCCGATGGATACTCCTCCTTATTCTTCAAAAAAGCCTGGTTGGTGGTTGGTAATGATGTTCTCAAGACTGTCAAGTATTTCTTTCAGGAATCTTTTATCTGCCCGACTTTTAACTCGACCTCTATTGCTTTAATTCCTAAAATGCCAAATCCGAGCAAAGTTTCTGATTTCTGTCCTATTTCTTGCTGTTCGGTGATCTACAAAGCTATTACTAAGATCCTTTTTAATAGGATAACTCCTATGCTTCCCAGAATTATAGCTCCAAATCAATCTTCTTTTGTCAAGGGAAGAAGTATAATTGACAATACTCTTCTTGCTCAAGAGATAGTCAAAGGTTATGAGAGGAAATCCATCTCTCTGAGATGTGCTTTAAAAATTGATCTTCAGAAAACATTTGACTCCATTAATTGGGAATTCATTTAAGCTGTCCTTAAAGCTTTGGATTTTCCATCCAAAGCCATTGAATGGATTACTGCGTGCTATTCGAATGCTCGTTACTCTATTCCTTTTAATGGAAGCTTGATTGGCTACTTCAAGGGTGATAGGGGGATAAGACAAGGGGATCCACTATCCCCTGTTTTATTTGTTATGATTATGAATGTTCTGTCCAACCTCCTCAACACTGCTGCTTCTAAAGGGATGTTTTCTTTTCATCCGAAATGCAAGAATCTTGGACTCACTCACCTATCTTTTGCCGACGATTTACTTATCTTCTGCAAAGGAAATCATGAGTCAGTTTTGGGTGTCATCACTGTCTTGGACTGCTTCTATGAGTTTTCTGGACTTAAACTAAATGCTGGAAAATGTGAAATTTTCACGGCTGATATTTCTTCCCTCAACATCAAATCTATCATAAATTCTACTGGTTTTAATCATGGACGATTACCTATTCGTTACTTGGGTGTCCCTTTGGTCACCAAGAAACTTACTGCTAAAGATTGTCAAGCCCTTCTTGATAACATTAAAAACAGGCTACACCAATGGTCAAGGAAGTATACGAGTTATGCAGGAAGGGTGGAGCTCATTAAGACTGTTTTTTATAGCGTTGCAAATTTTTGGTGTAGGCAACTTGTCTTGCCTCTTTCCATTATCAAGAAAATTGAACAATTGTGTTCAAGATTCTTTTGTAAAGGTTCGGATACAAAAGCTACATGAGCAAGGGTGAGCTGGAGAAATATTTGTTATCTAAAGTCAGAAGGTGGTTTAGGTCTAAAGGATATTAAATCCTAGAACTGTGCGAACTTAATTCTACTTACCAGAAAACTTCTTGCAGGTCAAGGATCATTATGGGTAGCCTGGACTCATATTAATACTATCAAGAACCAAGATTTCTGGACCATGACTGAACCTCTTAATTCGAGCTGGATATTTAAACATATTCTGAAAATACGAATAATGGCCAGACCGTTGCTGCTATCTTCTGCGAGTAACACTAAGCAAATTTGGGAAGATATCCGGCCGAAAAAAAAGCAAAGTATCTTGGCATAATCTGCTCTGGTTTTCTCTCCATGTTCCAAAGCATAGCCTTATTTCTTGGATGATCATACTATGATCATACTAGATCGTCTTCTAACCAAGGACAGATTACAACGTTTTGGGATTCCTACTAATGCTGATTGTATTTTCTTCCATGATGGAATTGAAACCAGAGATCATCTTTTTGCCACTTGCAGGTACACGGCTACAATATGGAGTTCTCTGCTCCAACTGTCCGGGTTGAACTTACAGTTCAACAACTGGTCCAGTCTGCTCGAATGGGCAGCAAATTCATGGTAGGGTAAGTCCTTGATTTCCACTATTTTGAGGCTCTCTTGGTGCGGTCACAATTATGTCATTTGGGAGGAAAGAAATTGTAGGATATTCAAAGGCAAGAGTCGTACTGCTGAAGAAATTATCAACTATGTTAAGATGATTGTAAGGGCTGTCCTAACTAATAGGAACATTAATAGGAATGATAGCAGAAATTTAGTTTTATGTAGTAATTGGGGTATTAATTAATTTTGTTTGTACATTGGTTCCCCATTCTTTGATACTCTGATTGCACTGTTTTGTAGCAGTATTATGCTATTCTTGGGTAATAAAACTTAATTATCCAAAAAAAAGACAATATAATTTGTCAGTGTAATTTGTAATGAGGTCATCTAAAGCCGAAACCCTTAGATTTTATCGCGGCAGTGAGGTCATTTCAATGACTATAAATGAAGATAACATGGTTTAATTAATAACAAAATAGTAACCAAATAAAACACTCATCCAACGTTTATTTCCTTTGACATTTGATGATGCTAATTTGACTTGCGCTTTTTCTATGGATGCTTTGGATTCTAGGTGCTGAGATTCCATGGGACTTCTCGCAAGAACACCTGCCGCTCCACATATCGTGCCTCCCGGCACCATCACGCCACGCCATGAGGACGTGTTCATGAGGAGAGCCGATCCTCCATCGGCACCGGCGACGAGCTCTCAACCGGATGTGCGAGAAGAAATGCAAGGCGTACAAGGTCGCCTCGCCTTCATTGATTCCAACCTCACCAAGATTCTCTCCTACTTGCACGCGGGGTCATCTCGACGCAGCCGCGATCACGACTATAATTAATCAGGGAATATTCCTTTTTCCTCTCCTTTGCATTTTAATTTTGATTTACGTTTTGAGACAAAACGATTTAAGTGGGGGAGGATATTAGTTAGATTTTCCTTGCTTGAAATTGAGTTTTTGATATTGACATGCTTGAATAATTTGTTGCCAAGTCTTTTATTTCGTTGAGTAATTTGGTTGTTTTCTGATGAATTGTCTAATTTTACTTTGAATTTGATGTTGAATGCATGATGGTTCGTTGGTCTAGCTAGTTAATTTTTTTTTGAAATTATGATTTTTCATGGTTGTTGATTAATTGATGCATGTACTTTATTCATTGAACCAATTTTGGTGAGGCTTGGGCTTAATGAGCATGAAATTTTTATTTTCGTTCTTGCTCTTTGTTTCTTTTAGTGTGCCGAGCATTGTTGTTGTATTCTAGAACTTGTAGTTTGATTCTTTTTTAGGCTACTAAATTTAATGTTTTTTGTATGATAGAGGCATTAGGATTAAACATTTTCTATTCCCAAAAATAAATTGCCTACCTTTAGTTTATTTTTCTCTTAGATGGCCAATTTTGAGCCTCTCTTGTCACCCGTTTTCAGGAAGAGGTAAGGTTATTCCTTCGGGAAAAAATACAGAGAAAAGAGAGGAGCAATGTTCGAAAAACAAAACAAAAAATACACTGTTTGAACAGTGCAAAAAATACTGTGTTGATTCAAACAGTGCTGAAAAATCAGTGAAAAAATCAGTTTGGTTCAAACAATGCAGAAAAATAATTGGAAAAAAATCAGTTTGGTTTGAACTGTGCGGAAAAAAATACATTGCAGCATAAAAAAAACAGCAGGCTCGAATCGAAAAAACAAGAAAAGTTCGAAAAAGGAGAGTTTGTTGTTTCTTTTCGCTTGCTTCCTTTAGAATAAATTTTGGAATGATATTCTCTTTTTCCTGAAACTTAAACCTGATTTTTGGCCTATTTCCTTACCCAAACCTTAGCCAAGTTACAACCCGAATAAAGACCTCTCGACTTCTGCATTGATTTCATTTTTAAGTAGTGGAGATTAGATTAAACTACAAGCTTATGGTTGTGCTTTAAATTTGCTTTGGCTTGAGCATTTCTTGTCCTTAAACACTTAGAGCGAATCAACGAATCCTTTGTGAGGCAATCAAGTTGTGTATCATGAGATTAATAGCTATTGAAATGTCTTTTCTCGATTGTTTCTTAGCTTAGTCACTTGCTTGAAATGCTTCATGAGTTTTAATTCTTTGCTTAATTGTGGTTTATTGGAACAATTGAATTATGAAATGAGTTAGGGAGTGGCAACCTATGTTCTTAGCATGTTGGTTGAGAAGTGTGTGAGAACAAGCATTAGATAAGTGAGGGGAAATTTGACTGATGTTTATTTTGTGCTTAAATGCTATTTGTTTGTCCATGTTTACTACTGAATTGGATGTTTTTACATGTTTTTTTTGCATAGCGATCACTGTTGGAAAATGTGCTAAAAAGGGCTGAAATCTGCACTTTTTGTTCTGGGATCAAGATTGCAACAGTGGGCATGAATTGCTGATGTGACAGTGAGTTAGTAGGTTCTAAAAGGTCCATTCAACATCCAGTCATCACCCAATCAGCGAGCTTCTAGAAGATTGACGAACGACTATGCATTTCAAGCACATTCAAATTCAAGATTTAGGATTTATCTTTTAGATTAAATTCAAACTATTTTTCAGAATTATCTTTTGTAATTGTATTTGAATTGTCTTTAGCATTTCCAGGGTTTTAGAAGGCTACCAATACCTTTCAAGGTAAGCCTATTTCATATCTCGAATAACCAGAAACATTTTTCTTTTTTGTTCTTTCTTTCTTTTCTTTTAGTTTTATAAAATTTCTCGTTCTCTTTTACTTGTCTATATTCCTTTTCAAGTTTTTGTTTTTAAAATGCCAAGTATGACTTTTGCATTACTTAGCTAATATTTCCTTTAAGCCGAGGCAAAAACGATGACTCAATTCTAACGAGAGAATTGAATAACACTTCAGTAACTTTGGAATTTCTCTCTCAACCTCTGCGCTTATTTTCAAAATCTAAACAAATTTTTAAAACCAAAGATAGGCTTCGGCCTCATATTATTTTCGTGATTATATATGTGGGAGGAAGAATCGGCTTATTAAAAGCATATTTGATTTCCTGCGAACACAATTAGCAAATTGATCGCTAAAGAGGGAATTAAGATCGGAAATGTTTTTATTGAAATAACTAATCCGAGTTGGTTTTAAATGCGTTTAAACAGATCTTCATCTTCAACAATTGATGTTGAGTAGATTAATTTCCAAAACCGGAATCAAAGATAGTCTTAGGTATTCGGTATATAATTTTACCTACATGGAATGCCATTGAAGATAAAGTAACTGATGTGAATCCCGAATGATAAATCTATTTCTATGATCCAAAGAATTTGAGCCATAGCTTTTGCTCGAGGCTGATTTAATCAATCGAATTTTCAGGTTTTATTTTCCTTTTTATTGTCTTTATTTTCTTTAATCTTCTTTTTCTTTCTACTTCTATTTTATTATTTCTCTTCGACCAAAAATACCCCATTTTAATTCTTTCACTTAAATTCACGTCAAAGGTCAAAATCAAAAGCGAAGAATTTCATCTAACCTCGTAGTCTCTGTGGGATCGACCCTTACTTCTCCTATACTACTTAATTTCCTTTATTTATTTATTTGAGATTATTTATTTATTTGAGAAGAAATGAATTTATTTTGACGTGCAAAACGACAATCGTCAATACTATTAGGATATATTCTTATAATAATTAATATTAGAAAGTAGCAACTTAAGATCATATAAAGATCAAACGAAAATGTTAAAATCTTAGGCAAAAAACTAGAACAAAAGATAAATACAAACAAATACGATTGCATTGATAAACGAAAACATACCAAGAATCAAACAATTGATTGACTATTGACAATCATAAATCAGAGTCAAGTATCGCGAGAAAATTATTTCTGAACACAAACAACATATCAACATCCAATCCGAGAGTCCAAAACAGAGAAGATCATCAAGATAACAATAAGTAATATCTTAATTAGTCAAAGCGTCGTCAAATTCAACCCTAAGAAAATTAAACAAAAGAAAACGATCTAACGACCGAAATGTGCAAAAAAGATAGAAAATCATGTCATAAAAATAAAAAAATGCTATAGAGAGTTATTGAAAATTAAAAAATAAACAAAGAAAAACAAGATACAATATAGAAAATAAAAGAAAATTAAAAGATACACACAATCGGCTACTAGCATTAAGACTGATACTATCCGTATCAAACAAAGAAAAAAGAAAAGAAAAGAACAAAGTTAAATCTAGTTTTATGTCTAATAGATAAAAATTGTAGTTAGATGAATTATAAAAATTCTAGTGTTATGTGAATTATAAAAGATACATTAATGTTATATATGTTTTATATATGAACGCTTTTAGTTATATATTACATGGGAATTATAGGGTACATAAAACCTGACAATCTTTTTTGTTCATTCATTATAATGAGAGAGTTCTTACAAACTCTATCTTTAATAAAACAAAATTTTATACTTCAACGATGTCATCGAATTAAACTTGAATATGTTCGGGTACCAAATTTTTAAAAGATAACAATAAATATATTGATTGCATAATAAAATTAACACTAAAATTTTACGTGAAAACTTCTAAACGAAAAAACCGCTTACAAAATTAAAAAAAAAAAGAATAAAAGAGGATTGGGATTTTATGGAGATAATTACCTGAAAACAATTTTCCTAGAAAAGATTTACTCAAACTAAGTTTTCTATTCTTGATTGACGACTAATATTCATAAATATAGTTCAATACAGATTTCGGGTCACTAAAACTCTAAGAGAAGTTACAAGAAAAACGTAAGAATTTTAGGGTAAGAGAGGAAAAATATTGACAACAGAGGGCTCCAGAACTACTATCCTCCGGTTTTCTCTTGAAGCCTTACGTCCTTCGAACGATTTTCTGTTTCAAATTAATATTTTCTATAAGGAAATTTTATTTACGCTTAATTAGATTATTACTGCAGTATTTTTAGCAATTGGTACTACTCAAAGATCAAGAACTATTATTGGAGAATTAGATTGTGTGTTAGAGAATATGATAAAAAAAGGTTTCTTTGAAGCAGGTAAAGGTTGTGAGCTGGGAAGTGCCTGTGGAAGGATGGTTGAAGGTGAACGTTGATGAAGCAGGTTTCTATAAGGTTTATTGTTGATTGCTGCCAAATCTTAAATTCTCTTAACCAAATATCTTATAGATATAAATAATGAATAGATGTTCAGCTATGAAGCAGGAAGGTCAGTGCCAAGACAAGGATTGCATTAGTCGATAGCGTCCAACGTGCTCATGATAAGAAACATCAGCCACAGTTGTCTATTAAGTGTTGTGCTTTGTTGAAACACTATGTACTAGAATTGCCCATGTAATTCAAATAAGTTAAAAAAGGAGGAATATGATTCGCAAATGCTTGGAAAATAAGTTGAAGTATAACCCTAAATACCTATCAAAGAGAACATATAATACTTGTATGCCTGATCATCAAATTCATTCAATACCGTTCAACAAGTTGACCTTGATCTTTTCTAGCTTTGAAACAACTTCTTTCATATCAAGCCTTTCATCTGGCATCTCCCCTGAACATTCCAATGCAACTTGCAAAATTGATAATGCACAATGGTTGGCCACCAAATGTTTCTTCTCAGCGGTGCTTAGAAAATTGGTGTCTCCAACTTTGTCTAGCATACATGCTATCGACT
This sequence comes from Hibiscus syriacus, assembly GCF_006381635.1. Classification (NCBI taxonomy): domain Eukaryota; kingdom Viridiplantae; phylum Streptophyta; class Magnoliopsida; order Malvales; family Malvaceae; genus Hibiscus; species Hibiscus syriacus. Next base: position 514,431 of record NW_024063066.1, read on the forward strand.
CCTCTGCTAAATTCTTCAAGCTCATTTCTCCTATGAACATTTCATCTGTCGGCTTCTTTCCCAGGATAGTTTCCATCATAAGAATACCGAAACTATACACATCACCTTTTATTGAAACAATTCCTTCTGATCCATACTCTACATGCAAATTTATATTAAAAAGGTTTATCAGTTTCCAATAATATTGTCTGATAATGGAAAAGATATTTTATGAACTATGTAGAAACTATATGTATGCATGAATTTGAAACTAGAAGCATCACCTGGTGCCATATATCCAAAGGTTGCAAGGGTCCTGGTTTGGATCATTGAATCCTCTATGCATAAGAGTTTCGCGATTCCGAAATCGCTCAAACTTGCAACCATATCTTCATCTAATAGGACATTGCTAGGCTTTATATCGCAATGAACCACTGGTGTTGTATGACCATGGTGGAGATATTCCACAGCAGATGCAACATCTATCAGTATGTTCAGCTTTTGTAGGATATCCAGAAAATGGTTGTTGGAATACAACCATTTGTCAAGACTCCCATTAGGCATAAACTCAAGTACCAAGGCTCTGAAATCATGATTGTTAGAGCACGTACTGATGATTTTGGTTAAATTTCGGTGACGGATGTTGCGAAGAACTTCACATTCGACATCAAAGCTCTTAAAGGCTCCTTTTAGCTCTAACTTGAAGACTTTTACAGCAAATGTCATTCCATCTAGTAGAGTCCCTTGATAGACTGAAGCATAACTTCCGCTACCAAGTAATCTGCTATCGCCGAATCCATCAGTAGCTTGATGAAGCTTGGTATGAAAATTGTCTCCACATTCTTAAAGGTAACAGCTCTTCTTGCTCTTGGGTTTCTAATGTTTCTTTCTTCTTCCTTCTTTGCAAGATAACGATAATAAGAGCCACCAACAAAATTGTAGAGGCAACAGGTAGTGTTGCATAAGTTATGAGCTTTGTTCTTGCCTTGGAATTTCTCTGAGGCTTAGATTTGCATCTTGGGACATGAAGTTGAGCTGCAGTACCACAAATGCTCCATTCCCCTCAAATGAATTATTTGAGTAGTTTCCAAATGATCCTCCATTAGGAATTTCTCCTTGCAGTCTATTGAAAGAGACATTGAAATATTTGAGGTAACGAAGTTTCTCTAACGACTTGGGAATCTCTCCGAATAGACTGTTTCTCGACAAATCCAAGGATTCCAAGTTCACATGTCACCAAATGAATCAGGAATAGAACCTGTGATTCTATTATTGGATAAGGAGAAATAAGTGAGCTGTTTGAGATCTGAAACTCCAGTAGGGATATCACTTGAGAACTGATTGTTCGACAAATCCATGATATTCAGAACTTTCCAGTTTCCAATATCAATTGGAAGAGGACCAGTGAGAGAATTTGAAGACAAGTTGAGGATCAGGAGATCAGTAAGCCCTGTCAAGGTTGAAGGTATAGAGGAAGAAAACATATTGGAGCCAAGGAATAGTTGCCTTAAAGAAACAACATTACCCAAGCAAGTAGGTATCGGTCCAGACAATTTGTTGTTCGTCAAGACCAAGAATCCCAACTTGTTTAGCTGACATAACTCGGACGGGATCGGTCCTTCTAACTCATTTCCCCCAAGAGAAAGACTTTGCAGATCTTTTAATCCTCCAATTGTATTAGGAACCGTTCCTGTCAATTTATTGCCATCTAGCTTTATGGCCATTAAGCGGCTTAAGTTGCCAAATTCACTCGGGATGCTACCCCTGATGTTGCACCTAGCACCAAAGAATATCTGAAGAGAATCTGAGAAATTTCTTACCGAACCTGGGAGTTCACCACTGATCAATTGGTTGCTACCAAAATCCATGTCTTCCAAGCCTCTACAGTTTATCAAAGAAGAGAGAAAGCTCATCCCTGATGAAGATAGATTATTAACTTCCAGGTTGAGTTTCTTCAAATTTTTTAGATTGCCAAGAGTGTCAGGAATAGACCCTGAAATGTAATTATGTGACATATCAAGAATAGTAAGCTTTGAGGCATTGGAAATAAACATTGGGAATGGACCAGCAAGTTGATTGTTCCCCATATATAATTCCTCCAGTTTTGGAAGCCAAATCCCCATGTTTGATGGAAGACTTCCAGAGAGCTGATTTACTAGCAGAGAAATGATAGATAGAGTTGATGTATTGAATATTGCAGGAGGAATTGGACCAACAAGTTTGTTATCTGCCAAATTCAAGACTTCTAGATTCTTTAGGTAGCCAATCTGTTGTGGTATCATACCTGCCATAAATTAAGAAAAAATAGACTATTTGTGTGAAAAAAAGTTGTAAATTAAGAAACTTGAAAGTACAATAGTTTTCTTTTATTCATTCACCTGTGAAGTTGTTATGGGAACAATCAAACTGGCTAAGAAGAGTTAGATTCGCAATCTGTTCTGGAATTTCACCTGCAAACATAAAGTTCACATCAAACTATCTATTTCTCTCGACAGATTTAATTCCACAATTCATTCAAACTGGTCTTATATATTTTGATTATTATTCATTAACATGATTTTTTTTTTCACAAAGCAGCTCATCGTTTTTACATTCTCAAAGTACTAGGGAGAAAAAAAAGGGAAAAACTGTGAACACTTTCAAATATAATTTAAAAACATGGGCAGTGTATATTACCTTGAAAGTGGTTCTGACCAATAGAAAAGAATTGAAGCATGCTCAAATTCCCAATTTCTACCTGTAGACTCCCCTCCAATTGGTTAAGTGATAAAGATAAAGTTTGTAATTTTTTGCACTTGAATAAACTGGCTGCAATTCTTCCTGAAAGCATGTTAACGCTCAAGTAGAGTACTTTCAAATTCCGAAGACGATCAAACATATCCTTTGGAAAATGACCAGTGAGATTATTGATGCTGAAATCGATGTATTCGAGCGAAAGCAAATCGATTGGAACAAAGGGTATGGAACCGGTGAGCATATTACTGCTTAGATCAATAACTTGCAACGAAGATATATTGAAGATGGAGGAGGGTATTGAACCTGAAAGCTGGTTTCCATGCAAGCTCAAGATCTTTAGCTTTGGTAAATAGCCTAAAGAGAATGGGATTTCTCCACTGAAGTTGTTGTTACCAAAGTAAACATATTTCAGTCGTTTGAGTTTCGATAATTGGACAGGTAATCTGTCATGAAAACTGTTACCACTGATGGAAAGAAGAGAAAGGAATGATAAATTTCCCAAGTGGGGTGGGAGGGTGCCTACAAGTCCCAAACCAATAAGGTTTAGAGCCGTGACTCTGCGGTGTTTGGATCCGCAACTGACACCAAACCAATTGCAAACAGGGGAAGAAGATGACCAATTGGTTGCCAACACATTTCCAGGATCGTGGATAACATGGTCTTTCAATGCAACAAGGGCCGACTGGTCTGTAAGTATGGTGGTAGAGAAAGTAGGCATAGAAAAATGGATGATGACAAGAAGAGCAAAGTTGAGGAAAATGTTCGCCATTTGATTTTGGGTGCACAGTGGAAAGGACACATGCGTTTCCGTGGAAGTCCCTTGTTAATCGGCTTGAGTTTAAGAAATTATTACAGATATGTATACGTTGTTAATAATTAATAAAATTATGAAAAGATACTATCTTTTAATCACTCTAGATTATTTCAAAAAAAATTATTGAACAAATCTATAGCAATTGTAAGCATCCTTTTCAGTTTTCATTCGTGACATTTTTGCCCATTTTTAATCTATATAGATTCAATCCCATGATTAATCTTTTTCTTACCCCTTCCGTCGTTTTGGGACCAGGCAGGGCAGCTGGACTTTGATGTGCAATCCAAGTCTTTCAACTTTGTCTTTTTAATTTAAAAGTAATAGACCTTAAAGTATTTAAAGATTCGATTTTATATTAGGTAATAAATTTGTAAAATTTTAAAAGGAGCGAACTTAAAAATTTCAAGAATGAGAAATCATATTTTTAATAAAAATACACAAAAAATCTAACATACAAGATAATATAAAAATTTTAAGAATGCAACTGCGTCAACTCTACCCTCCGTCCATCTCTACCTTCGTCGGAGTGTACAACAAAGACAATGAGAGCTGTACCAACAACGGCCTGCCACGTAACATGACGTATAGTATAGGTTAACATAATGCTTCGTGTGGCACATCCTATGAAACGTTTCATAATTTTATTTGAGAAAGATACCCTATAAGTTTATACCATTTCCATTTCCAAATTAGTTTCAATATATAATTTGACGTGGTCGATAAAATTGTATCAGTTAATGTCAATCATCTTTAATTCCGCTAATGAAATGAAAAGGAATGTGAAATAATAGGTCAAATACACTCATTGTTTGCCAGCCAAATGCCATAGTCTTCCCGAAAAGACACGTTAGAATCTCAGGTTCTTTCTTTTTCAATGAAACTGTAATGGTAGCAAAACATCTTTAAGTTTTGTGATTAGGAGAAAAACAACTAAATGAGATGAAAGAAACAACTGCTATAGTTTGCTTTTGTGTGTGGAAAAATATGTTCAAAATTTTAATGCACTCGTTTGCTAGCCAAGTTTTATAATTTTTTGAGAAAGAGACCTTACAAGTTTTTAATAATATTTTAATAAAAAAATATAACTAAAATATATAATATTTTAAAATTTTTAGATGATAACCAGTTAAAATATTAGCCTATAAATAACAGTGGAGAGGAGATTCTTAACCCAGACTAGGAAGAGAATCCAAAATGAAAGCATTAATTGTGATACTTTCCATTCTCCTTGCTTCCACTCTCTTCATCCCCACTTCCGCCATCGCTCGACGGCTCTTGGAACGTAAGTAACCTCAAAAATATCATAAGCAATATATGCGTGTGAATGAATTTCTTTTTTTTTTTGTTGCCCCCTCGATTTTTAAGACTTACCTTGATTAATTTGGATTGATTCGGGTCACGATTTTGGTGGGTGAGTCTCTAAATGGAGATTTTTCTACATACACAATGACTCAAACTCGAAACTTACTTAAATGATATCAAGATGTTTACCACTTAACGGTTGATACGTGTGTGATATTAGTGATATATATATACATGATGGCTTCTTATTTTGCAGATAATATACCGCCGATTCAAGGCCGTACTCTTGTCTATCCCCGGAATTACCCCCCATTCTCCAGCTATTCCAACAATCCGTACGGGTATTACAACAACCCGTATGGGAATTACAACAACCCGTATGGGAATTCTTTGCCCTTTAGCCAAACTGTATAGGTATATAGATGGGGAAATTCTGAAGATCTCCCAAGTGTCATTTGTATTTTCATAACTAGTTTGTTTACCAGATGGAGTGTGGTACCTAATAAGACAAAAGGTCCTTTAAGATAACCTTTTAATTTATCTGATTATAGTTCTAAACTTTGGTGTTGTGACACTAAAATCACAAAATACTTATTCAAGTTCAAATTAATAAAAATATATAAAATTAATTTATTAAATATATGAATTATGACAAATACAAACATAAACCGTAAAATTAACTAAAATTCCATGAATGAACGTAATTTCACCTATGAAACAAACTAAAATTAAGTAAAAAGATAATTATAATGTGATGTAAAGAAATTAAAATAGAAAAAGGTATTCAAAATAATATCAATATAAAATAAGATCCAAGTAGAGATGAGATTTAATATGATTTGATCTTGCATACTTCCACGGATGAAAGAAACATAATATATTATGAACATTGAAGATCACAAAAAATAAATAAATAAAAGAGGAAATTTCATATTATAAAAAAAAACTAAAAAGAATGGGCTATAGAGCTCATTATGTCCTTTAAGTGCAAGTCAAACAACACAAAGTATAACATGCATTAAATTCACAGTAAACTATAATTTGGACATAAAATATTCATACAATATCAAATATAATATGCAAGCGATGCAATAAATTGCCCATTTATATCATCATACGATTACTCGGTGATTACTGCAAATTTGGAACTTTAGGGTTTATTGGAATAAGACTTTAACATGTCACATCATCAGTATTTCTTAACAGTAGCTAATGACAACTAATGACAGTGATTATAATAACAAAATAAAAGTTTAATAATTATAATGCAAGTTATAAAAATTTGATGATCAGAGTAAAAGTTTCTTAAAAGTTCAATGACCACTTGATTTAACCTTCAAACCATAAAAGTACGTATTCGAATTCAAAAAGAGAATTATAATGTGATGTATAAAATTAAAAAAAAAAAATCAAAATAATATTAATGTATAATAAATTAAAATTCACGTGATTTGATTTTATTTATCTCTACAAACAAGAGAAACAAATAATCTATTATATGTGATCGACTAATCCAGATCGGGTATTATAGAGGCGAGAGCGACCCTCTTAATCCAGTTTGCTCCATTCACAAGTATTATGATTTGAACTCCTTACCTTACTTAAGGGACTTGATGCCTAATCTCACTAGACCAACTGGTTGGTTACGACATTCATCTTAACAATAGACAATAATAGATAATAGGGTACTCTTTTCTTATGGTGTTTGGAGGAGCTCTTATGGAAATTTGACGGAGGTCGAACATGGCAGAAGAGCTTTCCCCTCTTTTGGTGAACTTAAAGTCTTCTCAACATTCAAGGTCGAGATCGAATACGATGGCAGTATAATTTAGACTTGGGACAGGGATTAACAGGAGGTCCCCTAGGTTTCGGAGCTGCAAAATGAATAGCCCTATAATTCCCATGTTATATATAATTAAAATCATTTATATATACTATTATTTTACTTACAAATGGGGAGCTGCCTTCCTCGAGCCATGGTGAAAGTGGAGATGAAAAGAGTGGAAGCGAGGAGAATGCATAGTATTTCAAATAATGCTTTCATTTTGGATATATTTATTACTAATCACTTGCTCCTTTGGGTTCAGCCTCTCCACTGCTATTTGTAGGCCAATGTTTCCATCAAATTATATTATTCAAATTCACTAAAACAAGAAAATTTGACAAAGGAATGACTGAAGAAATTTCCATGGCAGAACTAAGTCCCAGTTCTTTAGTTTATATTCTCACTTGGAAAAATTTAGAATTGATGGAGTGAAGAAGTTCCAAAATTCAAACCAAAGAAACCTCAAATTTCCAATCAAATTGTAAATAGTTTATTAACATGTCTTTATAAAAAAAATATTATAGTGATATATGTTAGTAAATTAATATCTTTACTAAATAGTTTAGTGTCTAACGTTTATTTCATTTTAGTTTTGTGTCTAACGTTTCATTCAGTTACTTAAAATGGATCAAATTATGACATACCGTTAAATTTGACCGTTAACACATTGAAAATACCACCTGACATATTTTCTAATATTAATAAAAGGCTCGTTGTGCTCTGGACATGGCATCCCGGCGACCTAGGCATTAGAAAGTAGAAACCATCAAACAACGTAAATAGATGAATATGGAAGGCTGTGATTTAAGAGCTTAAACCCATAAAACTGGAACTCACCAAGTTCATATGCCTTGGCAGTAACTTTAGCAGCAACATGGGCTGATATCTTTCTGATATTCTTGAACGGTGGGTAAATCATTCCCTTTTCGTACTCTCCATGTATATGCTTTTTCTGTCATGCACTCGGCTTGCGATGTCGGGTTCGATAGCGCCATAATAAAGGGCTGTCTGCAAGTCATCCCTTATAATGATCAGTCTAAAACTCATCAGTTGAGAATTGAGATGATCTCAAAGGCACAACTTGAGAGAGATAAAGAACCTTATTCAATGATGCCATGGCCTCCACAACCTCTTTAGTGAATTGTTTTACCACACCAGATGTTCCAATCAAGATAGTTGGTTTGATCGCCTGGATAATCGAACATATAGGTAGAAGAAACAAAACGATGATGAAACATTTCGATTCGAACAATAACTCACGATGAGTTACACACCTCGACGGTATTTATGAGTTCCGTGACGGGTTCGTGGTCATGAGCCCAAGGTTTCTTGAAGTCTTGAAGCGATTCCTTGCGAGAGGCAACGATCAATCCCTGCAACATGATTCAACATCATCACAGTGATAAAAGAAGAGCTACCATCTCTTTATACAAGATAGTTTCAATGAAATTCATGGTACCTTTGAGTCTACAAGCCAAATCTTCTTGCGGTTCTCCTCGATTGGTTTTCCGTTCTGTCGAGAGACCTAATATGTTTAGCCATAAACCTTTCCTAAAGACACAAATACTTAGATTTAGAAGATTGTTGCCTGCTCTGAGATCTCAAGTGCTATGAGGTCAGCTATACCAGTTCCGGCCTATCAACAACCTAAAAGAAACACAATTAAGACATTGTACGTGTGAGATGAGAAGCAAGTATTGTATAGGAAAGTTCAGTTCCCTTATTTCCATTGTGTTAACCGAGCCTTACCTCGCCAGCACCGAGGAACAAGAACGTATGGTCGGCGAGAGTTCCACCGAGCTTAGTGCGGGTGGCATTTTTAATGGGTTAACGGTAAAACTTAACGGTCTGTCACAGTTTGACTTATTTTGAGTAATGGAATGAAACGTTAGGTATCAAACTAAAACGAAATAAACGTTAGACTCTAAACTAAAAAAATAGGCATTGGTTGGGTACTTTTTTTTTATATTTAAGCATTTTAAATATTATATATAATATTAAATTTTAGTTTTAATTTTAAGGGTAAAGTAAATAAATGGTCCCCAATTATAGGTATTACTTTGTCGATTATAAAAAGTTAGAAAATGATCTTTTGACGGTATTACTTTGTTGAGTCTCTCAACTATTTAAAGTTATAAAATAATTACTTGATTATTTATTTATTATAAACTCTCCATTTTAAAAAAAGTTGATAGACGTTTGAGCTGGACATTAATTTGTTGATTGAGATATGCTAAAATTTGATTCCAGGGTCATTTTGGTTGTTTAGCCCTTTGAGATTCTGATATCAAATTTTATCATATCTTGATTAATATGCTAACGTTCAATTCAGAGTGTTGTCAATGTTTTTAACAGAAAAAGATAAGCTTGAAATATATGAATAATCGAATGACCATTTTGTAACTTTTAATAGTCGATGGACTCAATAATGTAACACCAATATAATTGAGAGACTATTTTATAATTTTTAATAATCAGGAGACTAAACAAAATAGTGTCTTATAATCAGAGACCATGTGTATACTTTATCCCAATTTTAATTATATTATTGAGTGCTTGATTCGTGGAGGTGAGTTGTACTCGAACTCAGGGCCTCTAAAGAAAATAAGACTCCCTTTAGGTCTTTAATTGTTGAAGTCATTTGATGGGTTCAAACTAACAATTTACATACATAACTATTCCAGATTAGATATTTTAAAAACAACAATTTTAAAATAAGACTAGTTATAGATAACACAATCGATTTATAGAAGGGTCATATTATTTGACTAATATCCGTTTTTCATCTGAGCAATAGTTATAGATAACACAATCTTTTGTTTTCTGCTTCCTGTTGCCGCTTTGATGAGTCCTTGCAGTTGCTGATGTTTTGAGTGCCTTTTGGTTTGCTTTTACTTGGTGTTTGGGGTGTTACTATGGCATGTGCATACTGTTGTTTTGTTTTCTTTTGTGTCATTGGCTTGGTTCCTGCAATTTGTTTTCTGCTCTTTATCAGTACCTAGGATGTGAGAGTGGTTAGTGAGATCCTTTGCTGGTTTCTGATAATTTTTGTTGGGATAATTGGGAGAGTATGCGAGTGTGCACACTTGAAATATTGGCCTACAAAGTGATTAGTGATATTATAGTTGGAAAAGTCATATTACAGTTCGATTTTAGTATAATTATGTGTAATTATATAATTGTAACGTATTTGAATAATCATTGTAATTTATGGATCCCATTGAATTTGGTATAATTAAAAGTCTGCAATTAAACTCTTTAATTCTTAGGGGAGTAGTCAGAATTAGTGTGATTACATATATAATTACGCTTTTCTTTTTTGTTAATACAAACCAATTAAAGAGGAATTATCTAGACTCCAGCAAATCTTTAAGCAATGTTGTGATCAGCTCCACCGTTGGATCCGTGAAACTAGTAGCACCAACAGGATAACCTCGGCTCAACACCTCAAGCCTATCTGCAGAGCATTTTGTTTACGACTTATATGTCTTACTCTAACATTCCAGGAACGGTCACACAGCTCTCGCACCCTATCAACCAGCGCACTTCCAACCAAAGCATCTGAAGAACTATTACAAATCTTTGGAACCTCAAGATTGTTTGTTTCAAGCTCGATATATCGAAAACCTAACTTCCACGCGTGCAACAAGAGATAGTGAATAACCCAGAGTTATGCAGATAGTGTAACACTCTCAAACCGAAATGGGTGATCCAATTCGATTTGAGGTGTCACATTAGGGTCATCGAAGTAACCAACAATAAAAATCTAGAAAAAAATTTAAACCATTTTAAACCGTATAATAATTTATAAATAAAAACATAAGTTTAGAAATCATTCATATATTAAAAACAGAATTCAATAATATCTAGTATCAAACAAGCTACAGACTCTAATATACATACAAAATGTGACTTATATGCCCCCTAATGACATCTATACCGAACTCTGTAAGTGACTCAAAGGAACTCCAATTACTGATGTCGATAACTACATAAGATTGATTCTTTTAACCTGAAATGGTAAGTAGTAAAGTAAGCTTTGGGAAAGCTTAGTAATACAAAACTACCGGATGATGCTAAAGGACAAACAAATATATAGTAAAGCATAAAATTTTCTTAGCGATCCAAGCATATACAAGTGCTAGTGATGAGTTGAGGTTCGTTAATTAATTTTTCATGTAACAGTCAGGAAACCTACAGTTCAGAGGAAACATTTAGAGAGACAGTTTCAAGAGATTGAGTTGGGGAGTCTAGTGTGTTCCAACAAAACCATAAATAAGTGTACATATAGTTAAAAAACAATTGTAGTTTATTTTAGTAAAACAAATTTTAAAATTATAGTAATACCCTCCAACCGAACACCGAGATGCAGTTCTGGCTATAAAGACATACCCTAGGCCCATTACGCGTAGCAGCCAATCTAAGGGAGTATGTTGTGCCATAAAGACTTACCCTAGCCGAAGCGTAGGACCCCACCTAAAGGGGTGCTTTAGGTCCATAAAGACTTACCCTATGCACAAACTAAATGAGCCATCCTAAGGTGATGCCTTAGGATCCATAAGGTTTTACCCTAGGTCCATTGGGCCTAAAAGCCTACCCAAGGGTCATCTTAAGTCCATAAGTACCAACTTGATCGAAATTGAACCTGTAGAGACTCCATAATAGATCCCAGATAGTACCCGATATAAATTAGATTAAACATGAAAAATTTTAATATCATAATCATGAGCCAGATATATTTTGCATCAAAAAACAAAAATCATAGATCGTGTTTCTAATTCAAATAATAGTCATATTTTTAAAATCAGAGAAACTATTTGTGTACATTAGAAACACACTAGATAATTAAATTATTTTTTGGAGGTATTTGACAATTATCAGGAAGGGAAACACAAAACTTTTATAAATTGATCTGATCCAAATATCAGATTCATATCAAAAGGGTTCGATTACTAAATGGTCTAATCAGACATTTAGAAATTGATACTTCTGGAGCATTTAGGAATCGGGTGCACTAGGAAGGTATTCAACAATCTTTACATCAGAATTATTTATGATTCGGATATAACAGGAGTGATTCCATTATTCAAGCCATCATGGGCATTTTAGACATTTTGATTCTTGAAGAATTCTTAGTAATTTAACACAATTAGGGTAAACGATTATTTTCAATATTCAGGATTTGTATCAAATTATCAGGATTTCGAGTCAAATCAAACTAAACAAATTCCAACACTATGATACTTGCCAATCATTCGAACCAAGATACTTCACGAATATTCACTTCTTAATACTGATTGTGCTAGTTGAACTGATTACCTTCAGAATCATCATTGAATGGATCTTGAGGAGAGGAACAAGTATTCAGGTGGTATTAATTTTATTTATGTATTGCAATAGTATAAAAAATGACAGATGTGCTTGCTTCGTGCTCCATAACCATTAGGGGCGTTACAACATTTAGGTTTATCGGTGTTTCTAAAATTTATCCAATGGCATTCACTTATTTTTAGATCATAAGGGTATTTAGGTCATTTTAGTACTCGAGTTTATTTTAGTCATTTTAGAGCTCTAGAGTATTTTGGTCATTTTAATCAATTCAGGTATATAGAGTACTTCCGATTAATTGGTCTTTAGATATTTATTCATAAATTAGAATATGTATGTTACGATCTCGAATCTGTAGTTCTATCAAGTCAATAATGAATTCTTAGGTCATTTTCACTATCAAGGGAGATTTAGGCCCCTTTTACATTTCAAGGGTATTTTAGTCATTTCATTCAATTATGTCATATACATTACTTCCAGTAAATTAGTCTTCAGGTGTTTATTCAGGAATCAAAATTCTAAGTCTTTTGTCATCTTGGAGGTTAAAATCAATTATTGAAATTTTCTAAACAAAACAAGTATTTAACAGATTGATTAGTAGTTTTATCGCATCAAGCATGACTTTTCAAGGTTATTTCCACTTTTAGGGACAATCATTATCTTTTTGCACCACGAGGGTATTTTGTTCATTTTCCTTTTAAACATTTCAGAGATCAAATCCTTTCACATGAATAATCGAAGTTAAAGGTTTCGATGTTAACAATTTTATTAATCATTTGAGTCTTAATTAATTTACTAACATTATACTGAAATCAGAGTAGGTTTAAAATAATCAACCATAACATATGTCCAAATCATATTTATATGCGCTGACCAATTATCAACATGTACCGTAAAGCATGTATAGGGTTATAAAGTATTATCTCGATTTTTGAGCTATATCGATCATCCATTTAAACTTAATTTGATCACTTTCGAACTTCAATTTGACATCCCATAACATCTTGGATACATGGCAAATTGAATTACATTAGAAACAGAACTTAAACGTGAAAACAAAATTGAATCGAAAGATAAAATACTAAAAAACAACTTATAATGTTCGAATTTGGAAAAACAACGAATCAGGATAAGTGGCTTGGAAAAAAGTTAACATCGATCCACAACCGGTCAAAGGCCAACGGTGGTTAATGGCTCAGCTTGGCAGCCTGGCTCAACTCAGCTCGATGACTTAGCTTAGCTTGACTAAACTGGATCGGATCGGATCGGTTAAACTAGACCGGTTCGGCTCGGCTACAGAGAAGCCCCACTCATAGGGCAACATAGAAGCCCCGCCTGTAGGCGCGGCATGTGAAAGCGTGTGCGGCGGTGGCGACGATCAAAATTTCACCAAACTTTCCATAATCGAAGTTTAAGGACCAAGGAGTCTCTTACTGGTGCTATTTTATGACGAAGAACAATGGAGGGGGGGTTTCACCACGGCCGAAAACTTCCTTCTTGTCACCCCTCTTCAAGCCAACGATAAAGACAAATCCGAGGACACCGGTCGACTCCTCTCAACTTCAGGAACACAGTGATGTTGGCGGTGAGACAAACAAAGCACTGGACGGCGACAAAACGGTGATAAACACTTCTTGGGGTGAGATGAAAAAAACTTAGAAGCGGAGAGAGAGAGAATGTTGCTAGTCGAGTCCAACAAGTTGGGGTCATATCTCATTTCTACCTAAGAATGGTAAAATTGCCCTTCAAGTCTTTGGGTTTCTCCTATTTCATGAATTTATTCACTATTTTAATAAAATATTAATTTAATTCCTTTAAAAAATAAAGAAAAATTATAGTCCCTAGGTTGGGGTGCGACAGACATCTGCCTAGACTTCGCGTGAAATCAAAGAGGCCTAACAGCGCTATCCGAGTTTTCCTTTGTCCAGCCTGTTGGGGGTCGTTTCCACACCAAGGGAGTTTTGGCCAACACTCTATTACTGACTGCATTAGTGGCCTGAGTTGTCGCTATTTCCCCAAAAGCTCGGTTACAACATGCCATGAATTCCTGACTGCATTAGCGGCCTGATTACGCTTTTTAATTTTATAATTAATATTATTTTAAATTTTAATTTTACAGTTGTGTGATTACAATTTGTACTAGCAAAAATGAGAAGAATTATGATGTACTTACACTTTATTTATCTAACATGTCTAAAGAATTAGAATTCCTAATAATTACACAATAATAATTACATTTTCATTCAATTATATGAGGCTATAAATACATCAAATTAGTGTGACAAATGATTAAAATATCATTTCTTTAAAATTATAATTAAAATTATTGTGGTGCTCGTTTTGTTTCTTTACTAAAAGCTTGTGCAAGCTGTATTTTGATTTTTCTTCAGTCAATTGACTCTAATTTTTCCAAGTGAGGGAATAAACCAAAGAGACCGCTGTTATACTTGGGTTTTCTTTGTCATCTTCTTTTTTTGGGTAGAAAAATGGGCCATGCATTCATTGTCCGCCATGGAAATTTCTTCACTCCTTCAGCCATTGTGCACATTTGGCCTATAAATATTGGCCTACAAAGGGATTAGTGATAGTATAATATTATTCAAAATGAAATCTTTATTAGTGAGATTATGCATTCTCCTCACTTTCACCCTCTTCGTCTTCACTTTCAGCATGGCTCGAGAATTCAAGAGTAAGTATCGTCAACACATGCAACACTTCTTTGTGTTAATATCCAATTACATGGATGCTTGTATGTATGTGAATGATTTTAATTATGTATAACATGGGGTTTTTAATTTTACAGAAATCCAACCTCCTATCGAGATCTGCTTCCCCCCTCCCTGCCATATTCCTTCTTCACCCAAACCTTGAATGTGATGGGAAACTGAGAGATTAATGTCAGAGTTATTACCTTATAAGATGCAGTAAATAATTGTTAAGAGCTCGTGTCCATGACTTCTTAAGGCTTGATTACTCTCCCATGTATCTAAAACAAAGACTGCTTCCTCTTTAATAAATTCATTTACCTTTTATAATTCAACCAAATGCTTAAATAGTTTAGTTTGATTAAATATAAACATTTTATTTCGGATGACCAAAACATTAGTATCCTAAAAGTTGAGTAATCGTTGTTGTTCTTAGAGACCACGAGTTCGAGCATCAATGATTGTAAGGGTGATTTAACGTTAATTTTCATATGATCGAGGGTCAGTTTGGTGCAACTTTTGAAAAGTGACTTTTAAAGGTACTGCAAAAACGAACTTTTAAAAGTGTTGCGGTTTAAAATTTAATTATTTAAGATTGTTATTAAAAGGTGAGTTCGAAAAGATAAAATATTCATTATAGACATTATATTGTAAATTAAAAGTATAGCATTTAAATTACATTTACACTTATATATGAATCATATCAATTTAAACTATAATAAATTCAAAAAAATATTATTATATTTGAATCATATCAATTTAAACTATAATAAATTCAAAAAGTTATCATTATATTTGAGTTATATCAATTTGAACTATAATAAATTTTAAAAAATATTATTATATTTTAATTATATCAATTTAAACTATAATAAAATTATAAAAAATATAAATAAAAATATAATTATAATAAAAATATATTTTATAATAACTCACTATTAATATTTAAATATATAAACCATGAATCTTATTTATTCATAAATATTTAAAATAAATTATTAAGTAATAAATTATTTTTTAAGGATATTAGTATTAAATTATTAAAATAAAATATAAATACAAAATTAAGTGTAACTCATGCATTAGTAAGGGTAAAATTATAATTTGTTTCCAAACGTAAAGTTGAAAATAAAAAAGTAGAAATTCTAGCTTTTGTAGTTGATTTGAAACTATCGTTTCCACCATAATTTTTTTCATCTTTCAGTTTAACATTAAATTTACGGTCAAAACGAATTTTTTAATTAAAAGTGATTTTAAAAATTCACACTAAGCTGGGCCATAATCAGTTAGGATGCATTAGTGCAATTACCATCCCTTAATTCTATCTTTTTCCAAGTGAGAGAATAAAGCAAAGAGAATTCAAGAGTAAGTAACTTTAACTTGCCATTTTCATTCTAGATAGCACATAATTTGAAACCAACAGCATTGCCAATAGACAACATTAAAATATGATTGCCAATAGACAACATTAAAATATGATTTTATGACATCTCAATCAGTAGGTTAATATCTAGCTCAGACGACCTTCAATTATTTAACAAAAAAATACGAGTTTAGAACATATGAATAGTCAAGTGATATTTTATAACGTTTAATAATCGATGAACTAAACAAAGTAACGTCCTATTGTCAAGAGACCATTTATGTACTTTACCTTAAATTTGTATTAAAAACATTTTACTGCTACATCTATAGTCAGTTAGGGCACATTTGAAAAGTTAAATTATAATTAGATTTTAGTGTAATTATACAATTGTGGTGTGTTTGGAGAGTTATTATAATTTGTGGATCCCATGCATTGAATTGAGTATAATTAAATATCTCCAATTACACTCTTTAATTCTTAGGGGAGGGCTGAGAATTAGTATAATTACGTGTGTAATTACACTCTTCAATTTTATAATTAATATTATTCTAAAATTTAGGGGTTGTTTGTTTGGTTCTGAATGGAACCATTCAGCGTTGAATGTTGAACCATTCAGCATTTAGCGTGTTTGTTTCTCACCTCTAAATGAAGACTGTGCTGAATGATTCAGAGCTAATTCATACAGAGCCTCTGAATCATTTAGCATTTGAATTTTTTAATGATTAATCATTCTGAAGTAAACAAACATCCCCTTACTTTTACAATTGTTTAATTACAATTTGTATCATCAAACATGACGATAAAGAATTAATATGTAATTACACTTTATCCATTTATTGTCTCGAGAATCAAAATTCTTAATAATTACACTCGAGAGTAATTATTAAGATAATTATCATATAGGTAAATTATATTATTTCTTACTGAATTTTATTCTTTTTCATATTTTATTCAATGTGTTTTTAATTTTTTTAATTTACTCATTAAACTTTTGAATTATTCTTGTTTTGATCATTCTGGATTATTTTATTATTGTTTATGTATGATGATTCATATGATTTATTATCATATAGCTTGACTCGGCTCGTTTACGCCCCTAAGTTCAATATAGACTAATTTAATTGATCGTAAATTAATTGGTATTATTATATATGGTGTTCATTTTGTTCCTCTAATAAAAACTTGTGCAAGTATTTCTGAATTTTCTTCACTCCATTAATTCTATTCTTTTCCAAGTGGGAGAATAAACCAAAGAGATACTTCGGGTTTACTTGGTCAACTTTTGGTAGAAAAATGGGTCATGCATTCATTGTGTGCCATGGAAATTTTATCACTCCTCCATTATCAATACAGAAGAGTTGACTTGTGAAATATACGGTCTAAATTATCTTTGAAAAGTAGTATGGTTTTCATTTTAGCGAGTCAGTGTGAACACTTGAAATGTTGGCCTATAAATATGACCTACAAAGTGATTAATGATAACCCAAAATGAAATCTTTATTTGTGATGTTCATCTTCATTCTCCTCGCTTCCACCCTCTTCGTCTCCACTTTCAGCATGGTTCAAGAATCCAAGGGTGAGTAACACTTGTCTGTGTTAATATCCAGTTACATGGATATTTATATGATTTTAATAACATGGGGTTTTAATTTTGCAGTGCAACCTAATGTCCAGATCTGTTCCGGCCATCATTGCCATATTGATTCTTTACCTAAACCTTGAATGTGATGAGCAACGGAGAGAAGTTTCAGAGTTAAAATAGATAATAATTTGCAAGTTGCGTGTAATTCTCTACTTATATTTTGTTTGTGATAAATAATTATTAAGAGCTCGCGTCCGTGGTTTCTTAAGACTTAACTACTCTCCCATGTATCTAAAACAATGAGTGCTTTCTCTTGAATAAATTCAATTGCTTTTGATAATTCAACCAAATGTTTACATATTTTACATGGACCAAAGTTTGTTTCTTTTTTTTGGGGGGGGGGTAAATTTATCATATTATCATTTTTATCATTCATTGAAAATATAGGTTTAATTGGAACCAAAGACAACATATAGCTCTAGCAAAAAAAAAAAAAAAAAACAAGATCAAAGAGCTAATGAGACTTTTTATTTTGTTTCTCTCCTTATTTTCATTCTTCGTCGTCGGAATATGGCACTCTACTCTATTAAAAGAGATGAATCACGATCAACCGATTTACAGTTAAATTTTTTTACTTTAGTTTATTGAACTGAAAATTACTAACGTTGGTGTATCAAATAATGTGTGTATATATAGAAAAAAAGGGACAAAAGAGAAAAACTTTGAACTCTATTTGTAAGGTTTAAGAATAGCTTCAAAAAATGTGCAAATTACATCATTCCAATATCCACACTAAAATGGAACATAAAAAAAAAATTCAGTAATCGTTTTCATGTTGTAGATGCATACTCCTCGACAAATTATTTTGTTAAATCACTTTTCTTGAAATTTCTCCTTCTTGAAGATTCCACCTTTAGATCCTAACATTGACTTATTTTTGGGTTGTTTTCTCTTCTTGAAGTCTTTGACTTCCATCATGTTGACTTAGCCTCTTGAAGGCTTCTTTGTCGAGCTTTTTGACATTAACTCTATTGTCCTCTTTTATTCAAACTATAACAATCAGTTCTTTCACGATCATTTCCTTTTATGTTTTAGATAATTCTTGAAGTCACTCCATCTAGGAGGTAATTTCTCAATAATAATATATACCTGAAAGGATTCACATATGGTCATTCTTTCAACAGGATTTTCATTAATAAGTAGTTGGAGTTTCTCCACTTGTTTTACTACTAGTTTAGAGTCAACCATAATAAAATTCAAGAACTTGGCAACTAAAAACTTTTTAGCTCTAGCATCTTTAGTTTTGTATTTGTGGTTCAATGCCACAATTTCTTAGTTATTTCATAACCAACATATACCGGATACAAAGAATATTGTAGATTATTCAATATTATATTCCGACATAGTTAATCAATTTGCTTCCAAGCATCAACAACATTGAAAGCAATAGCATTGTCTACCCTTATCCTCATTCTTTAAGAATAGGAGGATATTCCTTCAAGAACTTTAAAAGATTCATAATGGTCAGATTGAAAACCATCTTCTGTTGTCACATCTTGAATTTTATTATTTGAATGTTTTAGGATTTTATCCTTAGTTGTTTTCATTTTATTTTTAGGGTTTTAGAAAGCTATAAATACCCCTTAGGGAAAGCTTGAAACATACTTCAATTTAGTTTGTTATTTGCTTCTTTAATTTTATAAAAAAGTTTTCTTCTTTTCATCTATATCTTTACTTTATGTTTCTATTTTACTTTCTTTAAAATGCTAAGTATGATTTCTATCATGCTTAGCTAATTTTCCAATAAGCCAAAGGCTAAACCGATGACTTAATTCCGATTGTGAGAATTGAAAAACATCTAATATCTTCATATATAATTCTCAATTTTCTGAAAACTTGGATTGACAATCGACATTTCCTTTAAAAATCTCTACACTTTCAATTCAAAAAGAGCTCGTTGGTTTGATTTTTGTTCCGATTTAAAGTTGGGAGGAAGGATTGGCTTGTATGGTATTCGACTTCTTATGAACACACTTTGCGACGGTCTGCTAAGGGAATTGAGATAGGGTTCGATTCTCATTGAGACAACATAACCCGAGTCGGACTTTTCCATCGCTTAAACTTTATTGGTGTTAGTGACGAGAATCAAGGTTAGTCCAAATAAAGATTGAATTCCAAAGATTTTGCTTTGAATTGATGGTTTACGAGAGAGAAAAGTAAGTTACAAGGGTTGGGCCTTGTAGAGTGTAAGCGGTATGTATCCGGAGTAAAATCCTCTTCAATGATCAATTGGAATTGAGACAAAGCGAGGCTTGAGGTTGTTTTACTTAATTAATCTTTCTTTTCAAAATTTACCTTGCTTTATTTCTTTTACTTTATATTTCAAATCTTGTTTTCTTTAAATTCTTGATTTCTTTTATTGCAAACTCTATTTAATTCTTTTACTTTTTACATTATTTTATTTGCTATCCCTCAACTGAAATTTCCCTATTTTCTTTATTTTCTCACCAAGTCAGAATCAAAACCTCTCAACGTCAGCAATTCCTTAGTCCCTACGGATCGATCCGTCTTCTCTTTACTACACTTTTCTATTCATTTATTTTGAGATCAAGGATAATTTATTTCACAATATATGACGCTTGTCAAAAGGGTCATGTGTGATTTAGGTGCTTGATTAACATTAAGTCTTTATTTATTTTTAAGTTGCTTAACCCATGTCCTTTGAAAAAGACAAGAGTGACAACCCAATAGGTCAGTGGTATATCCAAAATGAGTGCTGAAAAATGTTTTGGTAAAGGTAAATAAATTAGTATTTCTAGCCGACTTCTATGTCATCAATTTGGAGGATGATCGATCCAACAATTCTTCTAAAATTTTGCTCGGAATACCTTTCTTGAGTACGACTCAAACGAAGATCGATGTTCGAAGTGGAATACTCACCATGAAGTTTGACAGTGAAATAGTGAAGTTTGATGTTTACAAGGCCATGAAATATTCTAATTCTATGGAAAAAATTAGCTTTATCAATGTTATTGAACCATTTATTGAGCATAATTGTTTTGACAAATTGCGTAAGGACTTGAATGATGAAGCTGATGTGTCAATAGAGTTAGAAAAAATTTCAAACATTGATTTAGATTTGCGCTTAAAGCCTTCTCAATCTAAATGTTTTTCATCTATTTTGCAGACACCAAAATTAGACTTGAAACCATTGCCATAACATTTAAAGTACGCGATTTTGGGAGAAAAAGATAAATTGTCTATTATTATTTCGAACAAGTTGGAAAAGATCCCAAAAATGCCTACGAGAATCTTAGAATTTCTCATAAGGAAACTCTAAGATGGAAAAAAAAGAATGAAGTGGAGGAACTATCTCTCGCGAAACATGTAGTCTGAACCAAGTCGTTAAGCTAACGACGTTAAACAAAAGCGCTTTGATGGGAGACAACCCCTTTTATTATTATTTATTTTATTTACTTTTTTATTTTTTGGGTGAATATTTTTTTGGTTATTTATTTTTCTTTATATTTTTTAGATATATCATGTATTTTTTTATCGAGATCAGAATTATGGACATGACGTTGATTCAAATAAAGGCCAATATTTCTACCGGACAGCCCACCGACACTAGACATGGGGAGTATTTCTATCCCTTCTCCTTTATTTTATTTATTTCATATTGGGGAAATATTATTTAAGTGAGAGGGAGTGGAATTGAATCAAATTTTCCTTTGTTTATTCATATGTTTGAATTTTAGTATGCTTTAGTCCGAATATGTTGAATTTTCTACTGAATATATTGAGTTTCATTGAATATATTAAAATGTTATGAAAGTTTTGAACACTTTTTTGTTTGGATTGAAATACATGAAAGTAAACAGTTTGATTAGTGTTTTTGAAATACTACGATGACATTTCATGAGTTCATTCATTGAAAATGCACTTGACTTAATGCTAAATACAACTTTTTGGTAAGATTTGAGCCCATCAAGCAATTTCTTATATTGTTGCTCATTTTTCTTATGTTGAAATTCTTTTTGATTGATTGAGTTTTATTTGATATTATTTTGTGGATATGATTTTATAAGCATCTCTTGTCTTGACTATTAAGCCTATATTTTTCCTTTTAGCATACCCTTGCCTAATCCCCGTTATAACCCTTGAAAGACTCATTGATTTTAGCATCATATTCATATGAAGTGGTGGAGGTTTGATTCATTTGTAAGCCTTTGGTAATATTTTGTTATGTTTTGACTATGAGAGTTAATTAATCCCTAAACACTTTGAGAGTATTTAATGAATCCTTGCGAGGGTGTTAAGTCTTGTCGTATTCGAAATTAATGGATTAATGAGTTATTTTAAATTTTTTCATAAATTTATTTTATTCATGCTCTTCTACTTAATTGTTGTTTTGGTTCAAATATTTGATGTGGACTTGACTTTATTGGTATTCTAAGATGTAAAGCGAGATGATGGAAGGTAAATGGAGAACTTAGTATGTTGAATTGAAGTATGCTTAAGGACAAACATTGAATAAGTGAGAGGGAATTTGATAAAAGTTTAATATTGCATATTTTTATTATTATTTACCTCTTATCGCTTGAATATTATTATTTTTTTATTTTGGGTTTATTTTGAACATGAGCCTCATTGGATTAATTAGCCCAAAATCCAGTAGATTTCGAAAGTCCATTTAGCATCTTCTAGAACACGAGCAAAATTATTTTGAATATTTAATTTGGAAGTTACTTGGGACAAGGTTATCCAAAAGATGAAACAAAATTCAACTAGGACTATAAGACTTAAATATTTATTTTTATCTTTTGTCATAAACCTTGTAAATTTAGGATTTTAGATTGATTAGTTTATTATTTTTTTATTTATTTAGGAATTAGTTATTTACTTAGAATTCTTGATAGAATTTTTAGTTTGATTATATCATTATTTTTTATTTAGGAATTAATTATTTTATTTACTTAGAACTCTCGGGTTATAAACACCCCTTAGGCTCAACAATTGAAAAACATATTGGAATTTATATTTCGTTGGTTATTATTGAAGTTATGATTTTATTTCTCTATATGTTTCTTTCATTATTTTCTTTCCACAATGCTAAGCATGATCCAATCTATGCTTAGTTAAACTTCCACTTAGTCAAAGGTTTTTGCAAAACTCAATTCTAATAGTGATAATGAAGTCTTGATCTTCATACTTTCATATTGTATTCTTCGATTCTCTAAAAATTGGGAGTGGCAATTGGCCATTACCTTAAAAGTTATCACATCTTCAACTCAAAAGGTGCACGTTGATTTGAAGACTATTTTGCTTGAAGTTTGGAAGTCAGATCGGTTGGTCGTAATTCAGCTTCCTATGAACAAACTTAGTGACGGTCCGTTAAGGGGACTCCATATTGACTTCGATTCTCGGTGAGACACTATAACTTAAGTCATCTTTCCAAAACTTAAATCTATTTTGGATCTAATGAAAATAGACGTGGTTAGACCAATAAGGATTGAATTTTGGAGATAGACTTGGAAATTTCGATTGGCCGAAGAGAAGAGTTAGCTGCAAGGGTTTGGCCCTGTTGAATGTATCTAGTGTACATCACTAAGGGAAAATTTTATTTTGATGATCGATCGAAATTGAGGCTAAGCAAAACCTAAGGCTATATCATCTCTATTGAATTCTTCTACTTTATTTATTTTTCATTATTTTTTATTCAGATTTTTATTTTTTTATTATTCATTTTTAGTAATTTTAAAAGCCTCCTCTTTTTTTTTGTAGTGGATTCAATCTGAGAAACAACATTATCAAACTTCCTTAGTAATTGTGGATCGACCCTACTTCTCTATACTACTTTATTTATTTATTTATTTGAGAATTAGAAATTATTTTTATTTGACAATTTCGACCATGGTCACTCCACTTGTTTTACTATTGGTTTAGAGTCAATCATAGTAAAATTCAAGAACTTGGAAACTAAAAACATTTTAGGTCCTACATCTTTAGCTTTGTATTTGTCGTCCAATGCCTCCCACAATTTCTTAGTTGTTTCATAACCAGCATATACCAAATACAGAGAATCTTCTAGATTATTTAGTATTAAATTCTAACATATATAATCAGTCTTCTTTTAAGCATCAAGAACATTGAAAGAAGTAACATTGCCTACCTCTTCTTCTACTTCTTTAAGAACATGAGGATCTTCCTTCAAGAACTTTGAAAGGTTCATTATGATCAAATAGAAAAACATCTTCTGTTGCCACATCTTGAAGTTCTCTCCGCAGAATTTCATCGACTTATCGTTGTGGTTAATTGTCATTATCGGTTGACTTGCATTCAGATTTGGATTATGAACCAGTACCACCATTTTAGCATCCAAGTTGGATAAACCAATGAAGTTTAATGTCTCCGTTTTTTTTAAAAGAAACATAACAAGAATTAGAAATAATTCCAATAAATAAAAATTAATTCTCATTTATTTTAGATTCTGTTATCGGATAAAATCAATATTCCAAAAATAAACCAGTAACTAAAGTTACTTTCACAACAATTCATGTTATAAAAATTTGCTCACTTTTATATTTTAGCAAACCCATTAAGACGACAGGATAAATCCCAAAACATATATGTTTTCTATCTCAACTTTCTCACAATTTCCTAAGCATCTCGAATTAAGAAAGGTAGAAAAATGATAAAATATGTCTTAGGATTGTTATTCAAAATAACAATCTGAGATGAAATCGAACCTGAGAAAATAAGATAGAAGAAATTAAGTTTCTTTAAAAATAGAAAGAAAAAAAATACTCTTTTTACTTTAATCTTATGATTGAAAACAGTTGAGACTTGTTGCTACACAGTTTCCTTAAAACAAATTTTCGGCCACTCCTTTAGTGCTCAAGATCTTTGGTCATCTGTCTCCTAGGATACAACAACTAAATGATCAATGAACAGTAGAACATACTTTCGAGATCACAAACTATCATTGCCTTCGTCTATCACCAAAAAACTAAGAAGAACATAAAATGTTTTTTTTCAAGAAAATAAAGTTCTTGAATTCTTATATATAAAAAATCTAGTATGTTAGTTCAATATTTATATTAGATTTTTAAAAGAGATTTACTCCAACCAAATATCTTTTAATATCTAAATTTAAACAGAAAATAATATCTTTTAATTTGAAATATTCAAAAGATATAGATTCATTTTACTATTCAAACTTAAATTGATATTATTTTAATTTAAAATATTGATATTATGGTGATGGTTTGTCCATTTAATAAAAACTTGTGCAAGTATTTTGGATTTTCTTCACTCCATTAAGTTTAAGGGCGTGTTTGGTTTTAAAAAATATAAATTATTTTCATTTTCATAAAAAATAGAAAACGTTGAAAAAAACGTTTTTGGTTGTAAAATTGAAAAATGATTTCTGGAAAATGAAACAAAAATAAGTGAAAATATGAAAACATAAAAAATATGTTTTCACTATTTTCATTAAAATTGTTTTGGAAATTCAAAAAATAATAAAACATTATATCTAGATTCTTAACTTAACTTACATATGTTTAAATCATTCTAACAATAATTTTTATTTAATGGTATCTTAAACCCTCAAACTTTTATAAAAAAAAGTCAATATGGTCCCTAAACATTTTTACACTCAATCTAATCCTTAAATTAATTTATTTTAATAATTTAATTTTGTAATATTTTTATATTTAACTCATTGAATATCTTAATAATTGTTTATATTATATATTTTTAATTTAAATAAATTTTTTTTTTTAAAAAAAATTAATAAGTCTTAAAACTTTCTAAAATAATCAATTAAGTTCATCTACCACATCATCGTCCATTGAGTATTATCACAATAGTATCATGAACTATAACATCAATATTATAGATTGTCAAGTTTGCAAACTGTCATGTAAGCGTCGTGACCGTCAGTGTTTGATTTTGTTGTTCAAAGGGTATGATAAAAAAAATTCTAAGTTTAACGATCACAACTAGTGCAAAAAAAGTTTAGGGACTATACTAATTATTTCTCCCAAAAGTTTGAGGGAATCATTTACTACTAAACATATTTTTTATGTTAATGACACTTTTGTGTGCTAGTACTTATAGCAACATTTTTGTGTATTTTTTAAAATTAAATTAATGTCAATATGCATTAACATTATATTCTTATTATAAACTAAAATAATTTTTTGTTATGAAAATTCTTATCAACTTTATTGTTTTATATTTTTATATCTCATATGTTAAATTTATGTAATGATTTTTAATAATTATAATCTAACTTAATTATTTAATAACTATTATTTTTATTTCTATTTTAAAAAATTAGATATCAAATATATTTTTAGTATTTTTGTTTCGAATTCATTTTTCATTTATATTAACTAAATATGTTTTTTAAATTTTCAAAAATTTAAAAATTATTTTCGGAAAACAAAAATAGAAAATATTTTCTATAACTAAACTGACCTAATTTTTTCAAGGGAGAGAATAAACAAAAGAGACCTAGTTATAGTGGGTTTACTTTGGTCAACTTTTTGTAGCAAAATGGATATTGAGCTTATTGTTGTCGGCCATGGAAATTTCTTAAATCCTCCCATTGTCTATACAGAATAGTTGACTTGTGGTCTCAATTATCTTTGAAAAGAAGTATGGTTTTCATTTTACTTGAAATATTGACCTACAAATTGATTAGTGATAATCCAAAATGAAATCTTTACTTGTGATATTCTTGTGCATTCTTCTCGCTTCCACCCTGTTCTTCTCCACTTTCAGTATGGTTCAAGAATCCAAGGGTAAGTAATGTCAACACATGTAACACATGTTTGTGTTAATATTCAGTTGCATAGATATTTATATTATTTTAATTATGTATAACATGGTGTGGGGGGGGGGGTTATTAAACATAGGTCTGTTACCCTAGCCGTCATTGCCATAATGATTATTTACCTAAACCTTGAATGTGATGAGCAACCGAGAGAGATTTCAGAGTTCAAACAGATAATACTTCGCAAGTTCTTTTGACAAAAAAATATTGATAAATGATTAAATTATCAGTTCTTTTGAATTATAATTGGTATTATTATGGTGTTCTTTTTGTTCCTTTGATAAAAACTTGTGCAAGCATTTTGGATTTTCTTCCCTATATTTTTCCAGTGTTTTGAAAATCGGACTGGATCGACCGGTTCAACCAGGAACCGTTGTCTGGTTCGATTTATTATACACCGATTAAACCGCTACTAGTAAATCGGAATGAACCGTTGAACCGGCTGTGAATCGTTTGAACCGGACCATGAATCGGTTGAAAACCGGTTCTATTTTTTTTCCTAAAAAAATTAAATCAAACGACGTAGTTTGTTAAAAGAGCCGAGTCGAACTTGAAAACTTTAAAAGTAAGCTCAACTCAACTCAAAAACTCATGAGCTAAAATTATCAAGTTCAACTCGAACTTGAAATATAATATTGAAACTTGAACTCAAAAAGGCTCGAACTCAAAAAAAAATTAGAAGCTCGATTGAAGCCTGAAATTCGAGCTCGATTGAAGTGAAAGAATAGTTCGCTCTGTGCTCACCAAAAGGCTCCATGATTTTGAATGTCAAATTAATTCTATTATTTATAGAAGTCAATTGGGACGCTCTTCTATATTTCTTAGTAATGTGGAATTGTTTTGTTTTTATATTTTTACTCTTTAGACTTTTGTGATACTCTTCTATGTTTCTTAGTCATGTGAGATTTTTTTAAAATTAAACCAAACGACATCGTTTGTTATGATTTTTTTAGCCCCAAATTTATTTTTTGATTATAGTTATATAATTATATTTATTATTTAATATGTTTTACCTTAAATATTATGTTGTAGTTTATTTGAATAATTTTGTTTCACTTGCTTTTATGATTTTTAACTTATATTATGTTATAACATTTTGTAGAAAAATGGTTCATCCATTTATTGTTGTCTGCCATAAGTGGCGGTGCCACAGTTTGGTACGGTGGGCATCGAAATTCGAGTGAATTTTTTCAATTAGTTATTTATTTTATTGATAGTATTTATCTTGAAATTTTTTTGTGTCCACCTTGAAATTGAATTTTCTTCGGTTAATTACTTATTTTACAGATGGTGTCTATCCTGAAATTTCATTTTTACCAATCTCATTTAAAAAATTTATGTCGTCAACGTATATGTATCCAACCAGAAAAATGTTTCTTCCGTCTGTCATGAGAATTTCTTCACTCCTCCCATTATCAATACAGAATGGTTGGCTTGTGAACCTCCAATAGAATTTGGAAATAAATGGTGTCAATTATGTTTGAAAAGTAATATTGGCCTACAAAGTGAGTATTGATAATCCAAAATGAAATCTTTATTTGTGATATTATTATGCATTCTCCTCGCTTTTCACCCTATTTGTCTCCAATTTCAGCATGGCTCTGGCATTAAACGGTGAGTACGTCAACACTTGTTGTGTTGATATCCAGTTACATGGATATTTGTATATATATGAAAGGTTTTAATTATGCGTAACACGCGCTTTTAATTTTGCAGATCAACCTCGTATAAAGATCTGTCGCCGTCTTCACTGTCATTTTGATCATGAACCTGAACCCTGAATTTGGTGAGCAATTGAGAGAGATTTTAATACTCCATAAGTTGCGCGTAAACTTTTACTTATACTTTGTAATAATAATTATTAAGAGCTCGCGTAAACAATTTGGTGAGCAACCGGTTTGCTGCTCGTCGGTTTCGCATTCGGACCACCAGGAAACAAAAGCACGCCATTTTCAAACCACGCTAAGAAGAAGAAACCTCAACCATCCTTCAAATTCAAGCTTGGAGAGGATATGGGGTTTATATAGACCAAATGTTACATTAAATGTCAACTATATGTAACAGTGACAGCCATTGGACACATCCGTTTCATTCAACCAAGTGTGCAGCTGCCATTGACAATAAGATGATTTACTTGAAGGATGCAGTTGGGAGGTTTGATTAAATGGAAAATTGGAGGAACAAGATCCTTTTTCTCAAATATTTTTTTTCTTTCGTGCTTTCTTTCTTTTCATATTGAGGGGCCAAAGTCAGAAATTGATACAAAAAAGGAAGAGGAAGTCATCGTTAAGCAGCCATCAAATAAGAAATCAACTTATTTATGATATCGCAATAAAATTAGTCCTCAATATTTCACTCCTTAATCTTTAACCATATAAATTATTTTCAATTCCACTCCTTATTTTTCAATAAGATTTATTGTTTTAAATTAAAACACGAGAAAAGATATAATAATTTGCTCTATTCTCAATTCAGTTTGTTCTATTCGCAACTAATATTTTTTTAGTTTAAGTCATATTTAGGCATCCAAATTGATGTAATCTTTTTTGGTTATAAAAAAATATGTAATATTAAGGAATTAAATATAATTATATTTCTATTATTCCTAATAAAAGTATAATAAAATAATTTTTAACCTTTAAACTGAATATTTTTTAATTTAATATTTAAAATATATTTATTTATATTAATTTTGAATTTAATATTTTTTATTTTTAATCTTTTAATGATATTACACTAAAATAGGACAGTACCACATCTTCAAAATGATTAAAAATGGATGAAAACCTAAGTTCAAGACTAAAGCAGACAAAAAATCTACAGGACTAATCTGAAAAGTATCATAAATTCAGGGACTAAAAGTGGCTTTATCCTGAAACTTTACACCGACCATCATATCCCATGACATGACGGTCCTTATTTATTCAAATCCTGACGTCGCAAGAAAAGGTTGCTTTAAAAGGAAACTTTTCCCAGAAAATCATTAAAAAAAAGTGCAATCAAACAACCCCACGTTAAAAAATAATAAGGGTAAATTACACGGATCATCATTGTACTTTTTTCTATTTCATATTTCACTTATTGTACTTTAAAATTGATCAATTTCATCATTGAGCTTAATATAATTGACAAATTTGGTTACTCAGCCGTTCCCCACTAACCATGTTATGACATGGTTTTTTTAAATTTTTTAGTTAAATAATATTATTTTATTAATTATTTCTTCTTCTTCACCCTTTAACTCTCTCCCTTTCATTTCTAGAAACCCATCTCCCTTTCGATCCATCATCTTCGGCCAATGGTGGCTTGCATCACCGCCACCAGCAGTCCCGGTGTACCTCCCGAGTAAAACCCAACCACTAGCTACCCAAAATTGATCGTCAACACGTCGCAAATTGTGAGAAAGTCGCTCGACGCCTTTCATCGTCGATCTCGGTCACTGTTCGTCGGTGAGTGTTATTGCCTATGGCATCGGAAGTGTCTTCATGCTCCGATAAAATCCTATCGACCACTCTATGTGAAATGCTATCGTTTGCCGTCAAAGACTGATCGAAGTTTTGACAAAAACCCATAACGATATTGCTGCTGATTTTTGCGATTTGCTACCGATTCCATCGCCGTTGGACCTCACCGCCTTCACCACTGAGTTCTTGGCTCAATTCCGACCAAAACCCAGATGGTAATGTCCCTTCGTCGTCGCTCTATCATCGTGTAGGTGGGCTTGAGGCGGTAGTGGCGAGAGTACGGAAGGAAGGAAATGATAAAGGCGACGATGTCGTTTAGGAGGCTAGGGATTAGAGTTTGGGTATCATCGATTTTGTGAAGATTCGTGAGAACATTATAATAAAAAAATCTATGTCATAACTTCCTTAGTGAGGAAACGGTCGAGTGACCAAAAATGTTAAATGTATAAAGTTAATAAGGAAATTGAATAGATTTAAAGTATAGTGAGTGAAATATAGAGCAAAGTACAGTGATGAATAGTGTAATTTACCCTAATAATAAAAAGCGGAAATGGAATCAGTATTTTATCTTCTTCTTTAGAATGGGGTTCACTGGTATAAATTTAAAAAGTTCTGAACTTTAAAGCCAAAACTGCTTAACAGAATCCATTGATGCCTTTGCATTGAAGCACAAGTCAAAAACAGTGACAACCAAATATACCCCGAGTCTCCCTGCAGAATTCCCAAGGTTTCTTTCCCCTTCATCTGTTAACTTTGGAAGGTTCTTTGTTCTTTTATTTTGCTGTTGAGAACGATTTGTTTGTTTCCAACATGACGGAGGAGAATGACAAGTACGGAAAAGAGTTGGATTTGGCTGTTAGAATTGTGCATATGGCTTGCTCTTTATGCCAGAAAGTGCAACAAAGCTTGGTTTCTGCTGCTTCTCGACAGGTTTTGGCTAAGGATGATGATTCTCCTGTCACTATTGCAGGTACTTTTTTCATTGCATCAAATTATAGTGTTTTGGGGCATTTGGTTTCTTAAAATTGGGTGGTGTTTATTTTTGCATTTTTCTTTGGTGGGTTTGATTTGAATGAGGCTATTGACAATGGGTTTGTTTTGTTTTTTCAATTGGGGATTGAGGGGTATGAATTTGTAAGGCCATTGGTTGTTTGTTAGTTAGTGTAAGCAAGAAAAATTAAGAGAAAATTTGGAACTTTTATTATTGTTTGAGTGGTTGGAAAATTTTCATTAGGTTGTTTGAGTATTGTCATTTTGGTGCTTCCTTTCTGTAATTTTTGTCCAAGGAAATACATTGTTGAAAAGGAAAATGTTGAGAACTTTGTTCCTATACTGCTGAACGGATTTGATAGTGCGAACTTAGGGAATGAGGTAAAGATTGTTATTGGCTGGTCAGTTTTAATTTCTGAGCTGATCAGTTTGGTTCAGAAACCAGGTCCTTTGGTTATGTTTCGATCGCAGTTTGTCCGGATTCACTGATATTAGTGAATAATGGAAAGGAACTCCATAACCCTCTTGATAATTGCAGTACATAGCTAGTCCAATGAAATGAAACACAGTTAATATGAAAATAGCACTTGTTTGTTCTGTTTTATAGTTGAATCCTATATCGTAATTTTTTTATTTATATGCAAGTAAACAAATATGTCGGGGAAGCTAGGGTCGAAGTTTTCCAATTGAAAGGGTTACAACACTGATTTGTAAATTCGTAAGAGTTCAGTTGTAGATTATGTTGACTCCAAATCATCCTTATCGTATGCTAATTGACAGAAATGCAGGCACCGGTGCTTGAACTTGATCGTAATTGATTGCTTAGACATACACTAGTATTGTTGGAGGTTTGATTGAGTGATTAAAGACAATACAACGGAGGTGCCTCACAAATTATTTGGCTTTCCACCTCGATTCTTTGTTTGCACTTTTCTTTCATGAATCAAACTTTCTCCCTCTACGTTCGGGAAGGAGCAAGCTTTGTGCGGAGAGGGTCTTGTACTTGAAATGAAGTGCGGTTTACAGTAAATGGTTTTTTTACTGATCATCGTACTTATGTAGTATCTACTTGTCTGTTACACTCCTTTTTTACTCAATGACTACTGTTTATCTACTTGTGTTAATTATTTGCAAGGTGTTTGTGAAACTTTGATTTGTTCGTTGATTTTTTATCGTCTCAATCTTAACAGACTGGAGTATCCAAGCAACTGTTAGTTGTCTGCATTCAGAATTCTTGGAAGGGCAGAGTGTGTCCATTGTTGCAGAAGAAGATGTCCAAACACTCTCAAAGTCTGATGCATCAAGGTTACTTGCAGATGTTGTCAACACTGTGAATGAATGCTTAGCTGAAACACCACAATATGATCTCCAGGGGCCAAAGAAAGCTCTCGAGACTTCACAAATTCTTGAGGCTATCGGTCGATGCAACTCAACGGGGGGGGCCCAACTGGAAGACATTGGGTGCTGGACCCCGTTGACGGGACATTGGGTTTTGTACGTGGTGACCAGTATGCTGTTGCACTAGCTTTGATCGAGGATGGGAAGCTAGTTCTCGGAGTTCTTGGTTGCCCTAATTACCCTATGAAAAAGGAATTCTTGAATTATAATCATCAGCACCATCAAACTATGCCAAAGGCTCCGCCATCTTCTGATATTTGGCAAAAAGGATGTGTGATGTATGCAAGGAGAGGAAGCGGTCGGGCATGGATGCAACCATTGATCCACGGGGATACAAAATTTGATTGGCCAAATTCTGCTACATTGGTCCAGGCTTCTCCTGTAGATGATCCATCACTGGCAACCTTTTGCGAACCTGTGGAGAAGGCAAACTCGAACCACTTGTTTACAGCAGGGCTTGCAAACATCATAGGTCTCAAGTGTGTTACTTTCATTTTCACTCCTAGTTCATTTCTACTTGTTAATGTTTGAGAAAAATAAAGCAGAATATTGGTTAGAAATTATATTGTTTTTACTAGGCCATCTTCTTGTTTGATCCTAATACATCTTTTCATGCATTCCAATGGCAGAAACAAACTATGCGAGTCCATAGCATGGTAAAATATGCAGCAATAGCTAGAGGCGATATTGAGGTTTTTATGAAGTTTGCAAGATTCGGGTACAAAGAAAAGATATGGGATCATGCTGCCGGTGTTTTCATCGTAGAAGAGGCCGGTGGGGTTGTAACTGATGCAGGAGGTTGCCCTTGGACTTCAGTCAGGGAATGTACTTAAAAGGTCTTGACCGGGGGGTTATTGCTTGTTCTGGACCAATACTCCATGATAAAATCATCGGGGCTGTATATGCAAGCTGGGATTCTTCTAATCTGTGAGACTTCCTATATCTTGCCAATGCAGCAATCGAACCCACATCTATGTCAGGGCGAGTGAATTCCGAGAAGGATGCTGATGAGCAGCCGGTACCACTGATAAACGACTTGAGAATCGTTTGCTGAAATACGTTCTCCGTTTTAAGGGTATGAAAATTTCCGAAGTCTGATCATTTATTCATCTTCAGACTTGATCTTACCATCACAGAATACTCAGTTTTTATTAGCAATAGCACCCTTACTAAAGCTTTTCCAAGGGAAATTTTGATGTCATCAATGGTGATTCTTTAATGTGAGAAAGCTTAAGCTGATGCTTCTATCCTATGCTAGGCTTAGGGAACTGAACCGATACATTAAGTTTCGGACGCATACTTGTATACGATTTTCGCTTCGGAGAAATACATCTTTTATTCTATGTTTCAGAAGTAGTTCAAAATGGATATATTCTGCTTTCTCTTCTTTGTTAAACATTGTTGGTTTTACTGCATTTTCCGGGAAAGCATATGAATGCTGCATCATCCATTCATCCTACTGACCACTTCGGTTATATTCGGAACATTTTTCGGTATAAAGGAGGCCATAATGTGCTACTGCAGGTGGTTTATGTGGACCGTTTTAAACGCCGGCTTCTTCGATATTGCAAATTAAACAGAGAATCAAACACCTTGTTCGACGTGGATATGGTTCGTGTTCATAACATTCCTGGAAACTGCACACTTCATCCTTCCCAAGTCAATGTTATATGTTTTTTCTCCGGTGACAACTAAAACGATGAACAGTTCCAATTACGGAAGGAAGCATCATCTGAAGCTATCTTCCAAATTCAAATTTTAATTATCTTTTTCGTTGACAGAATAGAATGCTGAATTCCATGTTTAGACTTTGAAAAAGAAGGTTAATTTTCACGATATTTAAAGGTTTGATTCTTTGAATTTGAGTATGCATGGGTTAGGTAGTCTTTGGGACCACAATGCATGTTGTTCCAAACTTATTTACATGTTATCCATGGAAATAGTATTTTTAAAGTCATACTAGATACGAATTGTATAATAAATTTAGGGTAAAGTACACAAATGGTCCCCGACTATAGGGTATTATTTTATTAAGTCCCTCTATTATTACATGTTATAAAATGATCATCTGACTATAGAATGTTATATTATTAAGTCTCTCGACTATTAAAAGTTACGAAATGATTACCCGACTATAATTTATCATTTTTTGTTTAAAAATTAACACCCGACTATAACTCGTCATTTTTGTTAAAAATTAATGGTTGTCTAAGCTGGACGTTAATATGACGATTGGGATATAATAGTCATTTGAGATTTTAGGATTAAATTTTATCATATCACAATCAGCAAGCTAATATTCAGCTTAGAATAAAATCAATATTTTAATAAAAAATGACAAGTTTGGAACATATTGAATAGTCGAAAACCATTTTGTAACTTTTAATAGTCGAGGGACTCAATAAAGTAACAATATATAGTCGGATGATCATTTTGTAATTTTTATAGTCAATTGACTTAATAAAATAATATTCTATAGTCAGTGACCATTTGTATATTTTACCCATAAATTTAAAAAAATAAAATCGGATAAATTTAAACTCTGAAATTTATAATTATATTCTCTTTTCGTTGTGGCAAATACAGCAATTTTTTTTATAATCGCAAATTTTAAATTCTAGCATTTGTAATACTTTTTTCATTATTATTGGTGTTACGATTTTCTTCGGAAAAATCAAATCAAACCATCAAAATACAATGACAACTAAGTGAAAACATATGGCATCTTTTGCGGAAAGAAGAAAAAAAATCTTAATCAACGAAGGAATCATCACGCATGAACTCTTCATTATATAATAATGGGTAAACTACATATTTAATACCTAAACTATCAATTTTGATTTATTTTAGTATTTAAACTTTTTTTAAAATTAAATGTTAAAATTTGAACATAGATACTAAAATGAAACAAAAACTAAATTTTAGATATTATTTTGAAAAAATTAAAAATTTAGATATTAAAACGAATCAAAACTGATAGTTTAAATATTAAACACATAATTTACCGTATAATAATTGATTTCAATTTCAAAGAAAATTATAAACGAAGTATATAGTTTATAGTCCTTACGCTTTAATAATTATTTTTAAATAATATCTAATGTTTGGTCTATAAAACAAAATCCAAAGCTACACACTGGCAAGAAAATGAATATTATAAAAAGAACATGAAAAAAAAACATTATATGAATAAAATAATGTTAGATTCGATGATATTTGGGAGTCGAACACTATGTTTGCCGACAGTTCCCCATGTTCAATGCCTGTCTTCCAATTTGACATCAGCGTCATACAGTATAATAAGTAATTAATTAAATAATTAATTGAATGCTTTCCTTGAAATAAATTGAAAAGGATTTATGATTTGTATTTTCAGTCAACCTCTTTATTTATTAAATGAATGAATATAAATAAAATTTTGTGTTCATTTAATTAAATGAACGAATACGAAGAAATGGATTGTTCGTTCATTTATGTTTGTTCATTTATGTTTACTTATGTTCGTTCATTTATGTTCGAACAGAGGGTAAGTTGAATATATTACGAAAATTATTGAAGTTGTTTGGATTTCAAGAAGATTGTTTTGTTAAACAAATTAACTTAAGACTTTATTATGTTCATATAGCTTATTTATGATTTATGTATGTTTTTGTCGTATTCCAACAAATTAACTCAGTTATATTAATGAATTTTAAGTTGTTATTCTTGTTGTTTACTTTTTGTTTACATTCATTTGTTGTGTTCAAATAAGTTTGTTTTTTGTGTTTGTGTTGTTCGTTTATGTTTGTTTATTATGTTTGCTTGTGTTCGTTCGTTTATGTTCGTTCGTTTACGTTCGTTTATGTTCGTTTATCATTTAAATGAACAAATATGAACGAACCTGAACAAGCTATATTCCTTAATGAACGAACATGAACAAAATTTTTTTTTGTTCTTTTATGTTCGTATTCGTTTATGTTCGTTTATTTATTAAATGAACGAACATAAACATAGCTTCGTTCGTGTGCGTTCGATTCATTTACAGGCTTACTCATAAAAGAATATCACTAAGCGAAAAAAAAAATGATAGCACTAATTTAACGTTATGTGAAAATAACGTTAATTTAGATTTGTGATGTTAAATTAGTGACTATTCAATGTTGGTAAAAATTGAAATTGTTAAAAAATATATGAGAAAATAAACTTTTTATATTTTTATTAATCTAAGATGATTACAAGTGATAATATATGTTCTAAAGACTCTCAACTATTTGACAATAAATGTTTAAATACTCTGCATTTGCTAATGCTAGAATCCGAGATCTCTAGGAATAACAAACATATATATGTATGATTAATATATAAATTTTGATTAGATTTAATTTGATTCTATTTACACTCTTAATATAAATAGGGTAAATTACATATTTTTTGTACCTAAACTATTAGTTTTAATCTGTTTTAGCACCTGAACTTTTAATTTTTTCAAAACCATACCTAAAGTTTAGTTTTTGTTTCGTTTAGTACCCCATTAAAAACTTTAGTTTTGTTTTATTTTAGTACCTTCGTTCAAAATTTAACGTTAAGTTTTGAAAAAAAAATTTAAAGTTTAGGTACTAAAACGGACAAAAGTTGATAGTTTAGGTACTAAATGAGTTAAGTGTTTAACGACAGAGTATTAAAATTAAATAAAAATTAAATTTTCGGTATGAGTTTGAAAAAAAAATGAAAGTTTAGGTACTAAATCAAATCAAAATTAATAGTTTATATACTAAATGCTTAATTTACCCATATAAATATGAAGAAGGAAAAATCAAAGTGAGTCCACATTTTATAGGTACCAAATAGGACCACTTGAAGCACCCCAATGAATTTAGCTTAGAAATAGAATTAGAAAGAAGATGAAAGGCAAGACTTTACTAGTTTAGGCTTTTGAAGGTGAAGTTTTTAAGCAAAAGTCGGTGCTGTTATGCGTCGCTTTACTAGTTTGTTTTGCTTGTTTCACGTATGAATTGGCAAAATAGTCTAATGAGAAAACCCAATTTGGTGGGGGGTGCTAGATTAGGTCAATACAATAAATATTAATGTTATTTGGTGATAGATTTTATTATTTTTGTAATCTTATTCCATTTAATAAATTTGATGAAAATAGATGGATGTGGCAGTAAGAGACTAGGAATGGCAACGGGCCGGGTATGAGTCCCCGTCCCCGTTTAAAAAACTCGTACCCGTAACCGTTTAAAAAATCGCGAGGATTTAAACGGGGATCCACATCGGGCAATCGGGAAAAACCACGGGGAAACGGATATCCCATTTAGCATAAACAGTTATTTAAACGGGTATCGGGTCGGGTATATATATTTAAATTATATATATATAAATATTATATATATATTTTAATTTAATTTAAATTAAATTAATTAATATTATATATTATATATATATATATATTATATATATATATATATATAATTATTTTTAATATTTATCAGGACGGGTAATCGGATAATTGGGGCGGAGATTACTAAACCCGTCCCGTCCCCGTTTAACATAAACGATTTTTTTCGTCCCCGTTTAATTCGGTTTTCAGTTTTTCCCGTCGGGTTCGGATTTTTTTGCCATTCCTATAAGAGACAGACATATGATTTTATGTTAGAATAATAAATTTCTAAAATTTTAGAAGTATATGAATTTATAAAATTTCAAGGAATAAAACGTATTAATAATTAAAAATACAAGGAAATATCTAAAATATGTTAAATTAAAATTTTTAGTAGGTAATTATCCTCTCTCGATCCATCCCTAATGACGATTGCAAACTATTATATTTTTTAATTTAGGTGAAGAGCCGTAATGGATGATTAAATGATAATAATTTAATTGAGAGTTATTGCCTTAACGAGGAAGGAGAAAAAGACGAGTAAATGTTAAGATGTTAAATTTATCTTAGATCAGTATTGACCGAAAGATTTATAATGATATTTAAAAATGGTACAACAAATTTTTATCTAAATTATTAAATAGATTAACCATAGACATCCATAATACATACAAATTAATAATATTAATTCATAGATGAATAAATCCGTAAATTGTTAAAAAAAATCGTATCAGAGAAGAAAAAACCGGCACAGCCGGGCCCGGCTAGTGGTTTTGGTCTGTCATTCCCGCGTTTTCTTTTCTCGTTTCCATTATCAGGGGCATGGCTTTAACTTATTTATTTATTTATTTATTTATTTTTACATGTACTTTTTTCTTTTTTCCAACTTTCTTCACTTTTCATTAGAAATAATAACTTTAACTTATTATTAATTGATATAACAAATAAAGTGTTATGTGTTGTCACAAGTGGTTGAGATTTAGAATTTAAGTTTGTAAGGTTAGTTCGAATCTTATCACCGTCACTCTTAGTGAAACATCTGTAAATTCTTATATAAATATCAATTGAGTATTAAGTATGTTCTGGTCCTGGACTGAAGAGACATTCATGACCTAAATTTTTGTGTAAAAAAATAATAAAATTATATTCAGTAAATAAAGTTAAATCGGTAACTAATAATTATATCTAAACAATAATTTCAAATATAATACCATACTATATAAAAAAATATATATTCAATTCATATGTAGTGAATTGGATTTACATTGATGGCCAAAAGTTTTGTTATACGGTTAAGATCATCCTCGCCGTCATTTGCGGAGCCTAATTAATAGGCAATGGGTCGCTTAAACTCACTATTTGTCATTTTGCTACTGAGTTTAGATTTTGTAATAATTCTAAAAATCATATAATATTGTTTTCGTTACAAAAATTAATCTAATATCAAACCAGTTTAAAATGATAATAAATATTAATATTATTATTATAAGCATTTTGTATTTTTATACAAATACCTGAAAACATTATTTAAAAATTAAACATATTTAATAATATTTAATATTATTTAACTCAATATAATGTAAAGCCAGTTCAGTATTATTAAGCATTTTTGTCAAACTTAGATGTAATATTTTGTCCTTACTCATTTAACACTATTTTAAATCAATTCAATATTATAAACAATTCCGATAGGAATATATTTTTAATAAAATAATACATCAAAAGATCGAATTTTTTTATTTAAAAATTCTCCCAATCACCGCTAAAAATAGAATAGAATTATACATAACAAGAATCTCACTTTCTCTTTCTCTAAGAAAATCCTTGCATTTTCCCACTGCAATTTTAAACTCCAAACCCATTTGAGTTTTATAATTGTGGTTTCCTTTACCGAAAGAATTCTAATAAACCCACAAAAGATCTTGAAAGCGCGTGAAAATTCAAAAAAGAAATGGTTGGTTGCGTATGAGATCATTCTCGTTTATCCTCTGAATGCCAGTACCACTGACATTTTGCAGTTTCATAAGCTTGATCCATTTGTCCCCTTTCTCCTCTCTTTTCTTCTCTTCTCTTCCTGTTTTCTCTGATCTTTTATTTTCTCTCTTTTTTTCAGTGATCGATATTGGATCATTCAACAACAGATTTTCCTTAAACAAGATGAGCTTAATTTAATTGATCAGAGCAATTTAACGAAACCGATCCAACACAGTGAATCGGATTGCTTTGTAGTGTTTCCATTGTTTCAAATTTCGTGCTTGTTAGCTTTTTTGGTTTTTTAGCAGAGATTAATGGCAAAAAGCAATAGTAGCAGAGACTGGACTCAGATCTATGCTATTTACGGCATGGACCAGTGGCAAACACTCGTTTTTTTCTATTCCACGCTGTTTTTTTCTCACTACTGTCCCATCTTCCTTCTCTACTTCGAATCCATCTTCCACTTTTCCAAACTTTCCTCTCGAATCCCGGCGCAGCCCGTTTCGCCACCGGGTTCAGCGGCGTAGTCACAGCGATTTCGGCCGTATGCTTGTTTTTCACGGCGTCTAACTTCTTTTACTCCGCCGGGCCGTTGCATTCGATATGGCGCAGCGGATGGTGGGATCGGTTAACGACTGGTCGACGGTGAAGCTGGCGCTTGATATTGGATGCGGCAGAGGTATCTTCTCAATGCGGTGGCGACAAACTGAAGAAAACCGGTAGTTCGGGTCGGGTTGTCGGGTTGGATCCTTCTAAACGAACCACTTTGTCTACGCTCCGAACCGCCAACGTGGAAGGTTTGACTGTTCGTTTCCTCATTAAATTTTTTGTTTAATAATAAAAATATGACAAAATTTGATTTTTCTTCCATTTTTTTCTGAAAATGGTGATTTGAAAATCGGAACAGGTGTGGGGGAGTACGTGACGTGCAGAGAGGGCGACGTGAGGAGCCTACCGTTCGGGGACAACTACTTCGACGTGGTGGTTTCCGCCGTTTTCGTGCACACGGTGGAAAGAA
Organism: Hibiscus syriacus; assembly: GCF_006381635.1. NCBI lineage: Eukaryota > Viridiplantae > Streptophyta > Magnoliopsida > Malvales > Malvaceae > Hibiscus > Hibiscus syriacus. The sequence continues at coordinate 555,116 of NW_024063066.1, forward strand.
AGGAGGACGGTGGAGGCGGGGGCGGGAGGGGAGGGGTTGGGGGAGATGGTGAGGGTGTTGAAGTCCGGTGGGGTGGGGGTTCTGTGGGACCTCCTCCACGTGCCGGAATACGTGCGGCGGTTACAAGAGCTGAATATGGAAGATATTAGGGTTTCCGAGGGTGTAACTGCCTTCATGGTCAGCAGCCATGGTGTCGTTTCGGAAGCCAAGTCAGCACGTCGTGGGTCCCGTGGAGGTCCGCTTGGACTGGAGATGCTGACGTGGAAATTACCGATGAAATTTACTGATAGAGTAAAAAAAGGGGTTAGAAAGTGCAAACACAAAAAAAATGAGAGTAACTTCGATTATGAGGAGACGAAGCCAAACCATATGATTTTGTTGAAAGTATACTTAGCTATAATATATATTATGTGATATATACTAATGTATTTCGAAGCAATACTAATGTAAACAAAGAATAGGTTTCGAAAACATTTATTTTCTTTAATAGTATAAGATTATTATATATAATATGGCAAAACTTTCGAGATAATGTTCTGGAAAAAAATTAATTCACGAGATAAAGCACTCCCAAGATTAATTGCTCAATAAGGTGAAATCCACTGTGTTTGGCCGTAGGTTGCCCCTTCCGACCTACTAGGTCGCCATGTCTTCCCGGCGAGTTACAAGAGATTGCATGTGCCATGCACGTCCCAACGAGGCCATCTGACCGAGGCCATCCGAGAGCATTCGAGGCCATCCGAACGAGCTATGCAAGGGCATCCGAGGGCAACCGAGCGAGGGAATCCGAGGGAAGCCGAGCGAGGGTAGGTCGCCCCATGCGACCTACAAGGTCGCCAGGAGGGCATGACGACCTACAAGGTCGCCAGGAGGGCATGGCGACCTACAAGGTCGCCCGGAGGGCATGACGACCTATGTGTTGGGACGTGCATGTGCCATGCAACACGTTTATTCTCTCAGTTTGAGTAAGGGTAGGTCGCCCGGAGTGTATGGCGACCTACAACCAACACTTTGGATTTCACCCTATTTGAGCAATTAATCTTGGGAGTGCATTAACTCGTGAATTAATTTCTTTCAGAACATTATCTCGAAATTTTTGCCTATTATATATATGTTAAAAATATTATTAATATAATATTGAAATATCTTTACATCTATTCTAGTATTTAATATGACTAGACTTATGTATAATTAAAATTTATATAATTATTTAGTATTGATATTAAAAGAAGATGATATGAATTAAATTATTTCAATAATTAAAAAAATTATTATTATTCTTAAATGTTTAAACAATCAATCAAATGGTTAAAAAATATTTAAATTATATTATTTTATAATCATCTGATAAAAAAATATATATATACCTAATGAAACATAGAGATGCTTGTGGGTGTGATGGGACTTGGTGGAGGTTGTGCGTTAGATGTGGTTAACGGTGTAGGGTTAGGGGGTTATCTATCTTTGTCAATCGGTACATTCTCAATTTAGTGGGATTTAGTCATAGATACATGAATCTTTCTCACATCTTTTCAATCTAATTTAATCAAAGTTTCAAATCTAATATTATATAATCGAACTAAAAGTTTAAAAATAAATATTTCGACACTGTTTTCGTCCATATAAATTTGATATTTTAGTTAAGGGATATTAAATTTATCCCTTAGTCAGAAGAATCAATAATTTATGATTGCATCCAAAAAAGAGAGAGCACAGTGATTGCAGCATGGCAAAAGATTGTTGTTCAAGTTTTAACCCTCAATATCAAGTCTAAGCCCATGCTTTTAATGCATCTTCCTTGTTCTCTGAACACTTAACTGCTCCATATGTATGTGCGTTACGTGTCTTTCTACTCTCGATTACTATTAATGATAATGATTTTCATATATACGTTGTTTGGAACATTCGAACCAATTTTCTTTATTTTATTTGAATTATATAATTATAATTGAATTGTCTAAATTAATTTTAGTCAAATTTAAATAAAATAAAAGAATAAATTGAAGGGATTATGTATGTGAACTTTATCCAAACTAAATATAACAAAGAGAAAATAACTTCAGTGACTAAAATGTCTTATAATATACGATTTTAACCAACTTTTTTTGGATTTGCCAAAATGACCAACTAAATCGCAATGCGATCGATAATTCACAACGCGATCTCCGGTATCGCAAATCAGTTTCCAGATCGCAACGCGAACTTCGACTATCGCAACGAACTTGAAATAATCGCAACGCGAACTTCGACTATCGCAACGAACTTGGAATAAATCGCAACTCGAACTTGGACTATCGCAACGAATTTGGAATAAATCGCAACGCGAACTTCGACTATCGCAACGAACTTGGAATAAATCGCAACGCGAACTTCGACTATCGCAACGAACTTAGAATAAATCGCAACGCGAACTTCGACTATCGTAACGCGAACTTGGACTATCGCAACGCGAATTTGGAATAAATCGCAACGCGAACTTGGACTATCGCAACGAATTTGGAAAATCGCATTGCGATAGTCGAAGTTCGCGTTGCGAATCTGGAAACTGATTTGCGATACCGGAGATCGCGTTGCGAATTATCGATCGCGTTGCGATTTAGTTGGTCATTTTGGCAAATCCAAAAAAAGTTGGTTAAAATCGTATATTATAAGGCATTTTTGATCACTGAGGTTATTTTCTCTATAACAAATACTAACATAAAGTCGTATTAGAATAATAAAAGATAATTGTGAGGTAACCTCTTAATATCAATTTGTGTGACCTAGCTAGGTCAAAATACAGAGGATTGAAGAAGGTGTTGGTATGGTATCTATTAATAAATTTATTTGTTTTTAAAATTTTATAAGTTCATTCTTTTAACGTAATATTATACGATCGTCCTTCATAAAATATAATAAACTAATGTCTTATTATAAAGAAAATGACTTCCACACTTAAATATCTCCTAAATATTCGATTTCGTAAATTTAAATATATTGAAACACAATTATCACCAATTCAAGAATTAAAAAGAATATTTTAGTTTATTAAATTATAGAATAAATAAAATGGTTAAAAATAGTATGGACCCATATATTTCAACTCTTATCAACCAATTACTGAACATTCATACCTATTAGTGCCAAATGATAATTATGAGTCTCTAATTATTAGTAAGTAATACAATTTAATTTTAGGTTTTTTTTTCCAAATCTATTTTCTCTCCAAATTCAAGTTTATATATATATATATATATATATATATATATATATATACACTATTTTAAGGGGTAGTTATGCTGTATGACAACTTTAATATACGGCTAAGGAAAGATCATACCGGAAATGTTAATATTTTTTAACATTTATGGTAAAGCGCTACCTAAAATATTATTTTTTTTACCAGAAATGTTAATTTCGCTACTTAATTTCAGTAGAAAAAAATAACATTTTAGGTAACACCCAATATTAACATTTCTTGTAGAAAAAATAATGTTTTAGGTAGCGATTTACCGGAAATGTTAAACGTTTTAGGTATGTTGTATGACAACCTTAATATACGGCTAAGGAAAGACCATACCGAAAATGTTAATATTTTTTTAACATTTATGGTAAAGCGCTACCTAAAACATTATTTTTTTTACCAGAAATGTTAATTTCGCTACTTAATTTCAATAGAAAAAAAATAACATTTTAGGTAGCGCCCAATATTAACATTTCCAGTAGAAAAAAAATAATGTTTTAGGTAGCATTTTGCCGGAAATGTTAAAAAAATATTAATATTTTCGATTGCGTCTTTCCTTAGTCATATATTAAAGCTGACCTACATTAGACATCCCTATTTTAAGCAATGGGAAGCTTTGAAATTTAATAGGGTAATAATCTAGTGGACACTTTTTAGTTGAACTATATACATAATCGCATTGCATGCTTTTGATTGCATACCAAAATCTTAATTTTTTACAATTTTTTTAAAATTATTCGAATCATATTCCTCGTGATCATGTATTAATTATAGGGAACTAGAAAATTGAACTAATCAGAAGAATAAGAAAAATGTAAGGAAAACAAAAAGAGAAAATAAAAGCTTTTATACCCTCTAGGGTTGATGGAGATTGACCATAACTTGGAACAAAATGATATACACAAACCACAATCAATATATTAAAAGTGTGCATAATCATCCAATTATACAAATTACAACTAGGATTTCTGTACAAAGATTTCAATGCTGTTTCCATCAATCCTCGTATATATGTATATGTATATTTATATGCATATGCATATGTATATGTATAAAATTTACCTATGGCCTCAAAAGATGGAACTTTTTGGCAGCTACATGTTACACTCAAAGAAACAATGAGGCTCGACTCATCTAATTATCTCTTCCCCGATAAACCAAAATCCCAATCTACTGGAAAATTTTTGATATATTCTTTCTGTAGATGGTGTATCTATCGAATACAGTGCATGAAAACCGAATTACGAGTACCAGTTAAGCCCTGGAAGTTGATACGGAGGACAAAAAACCTCGTCTCCCTTTGAGCTTGAACATCCCAACTGATGAGAAATGGAACTATTGTTAATCCCATCACCACCCCCTAGCATTCCATCTAACATGCTATGTTCTCGAGCTTCAAGCAATGTGCACTTGTTCCCTTTGTCGAGAACTGGAATTTTGCGTCATGATGGCTGCCGATCGATATCGAAGGCGGTACGGTGCCGAGCATGTTGTCCAAAGAGTCATCTTTATCGTGTTCAAGAGGTCTATTCGTGTTGCTCTTCTTATAGATTCTACATAGCACCCAATCATCAAGCTACAAAGAGAATAAAGAAGTTCACAAACAATCAAGTTCTGACACCATATAGCAGTAAAATGAATAAAATATGACAAAAAGTGGTTTACCCTAAGTGAATTTTTCTTGTTGCCCAAGTCACATCCAGGGGGCTTGTTGTTGATCTTGTTATCAGCAAGCCTATACTCATGCATGATCCAATTGGTTTTGATCCCTTTAGGTGGCTTCCCTCCATAGAAAACCAGTGCCTTCTTCACACCAACCTTTTGAGTACCACCCGAAGTCAACACCGGCTTATCGGTTCCCGTCACCTTCCAGTAACCCGACGTAGCCGCCCTGTTCGGCCTCGCTCCGTTGGGATACTTCCGATCTCTCGTACTAAAAAAGTACCATTCTTGCTCACCAAACGTTGCCTTTGCTGAAAACCCAATATCAAAATTTTCAAAACATATATTTTTTTCACTTTTCCATTAAATAATTTTTAAAAAAGCTTAAAAATATTTTTTTAAATATTTCAATTTACCTGGTAATTCCCATGGATCAAACTTGTACAAATCAACTTCAGCAATAATAGAAACTGGCAAAGGAGCTGAGCTAGCCTTTTTCTTGAGATAGTGTACCACTAGTTCCTCGTCCGTCGGGTGGAACCGGAACCCCGGTGGGAGGTTCGGTTGCAGTGAGCTGGTCAATGAGTCCGTGCTCTCCATTGTTACTCCTTCGAATATATATGTATATATATAATTCAGTATCGAAATTGAGAGTTTTGAACTTGGGATTCAGAAAGTTTACCAGAGAAGAACATGGTGGGATCTTTTTTTCTAATGGCTGCTGCTGAGGGAAAAAAAATATAATGTTACATAGAGTTGGCATGGCTGTTTTCTTTATAAATGGGCATTAGAATAAGATTATGAAAGGTGGGCCATGATTCAATACACCAAAGTCGGCACCTGTTACTGTTTAATCCAACTAATCCCGACAAGCCACGTGCCCGGTCCAAATGTTAGTTTAGTCATTTCACTAACCTTTTTTTTTAGGAAAACCGGTTTAATTTAGCTGAAGAATTTCTGTGCACATGCAAAGCAACAAAGCAAGGGATGAAGTTCCTATGTATGTGAGAGAGCAGAGGTTGATGATGATGATGACGACGAGGAAGAGGGGTTTCCTCATCGATCGAAACGTGTAATTTCCAAATGTGGGAATGGCCGACGCGTGGGAAATGAGTGGGTGGGACCACATTCCACACAAGGCAACAAAAATATAATATGGCCACGGATTTTAAGATGTCATGCTTTTGTTGTGCAAATCCCCCCACCCAAACTCCCCCATTTCCGGTGGCCGTACGTAGTAGCTACCATTGGTATCCCTAAAAATCCTTAATAGTCCTAAACACGATATTATGATCATTATTTTATATATTTTTCGTAAAAACAATTAGGGAAAGAGTATTTCTGCTCGTCTAGGGTTAGGGCATACCTTTACATAGGAATTTACAGAGTATTCATCAAGAATAATGGTAGTAGAATTCGAACTTAAAACTTAAAGCATTTAATACCTAAACTATTAATTTTGGTCTATTTTAGTAACTAAACTTTCATTTTTTAAAAGTTAATGTTAAATTTTGAATGGAGTACTAAAATGAAACAAAAACTAAAGTTTTAAACGGATGGATACTAAAATGAAACAAAAATTAAATTAGATGTGTGGTTTTGAAAAAATCGAAAGTTTAAGTATTAAAATGGAACAAAGCTGATAGTTTAGGTACTAAATATGTAGTTTACCCTATAAATTAACAATATTGAGTGCATCCATTTCATAAATATTCGCTTATGAAAGGTGGTGTGATATTTTCATGCGTCTTTCCTATGAGAGAAAAAGGGAAGAGGGACAAACCAAAGCATGGTGGAGGCACAATCCCTAAAGCAATGGTGGTGAAATCATGGGAGTTGTTTGGATCAAATTGCCTTTTGACCAAATCTACACAATAAAAGCTAGTGAATAAGTAGGGAATTTGTTCACTATGTATGTGAATTGACATTTTGAATGGCCAAAATATGCTGGTTTCATGATGCACAAAAGGGACCCATCAAGTGTCATGACTTGTTGCAGTCCATTTCCTTAATTATCATAAAAGTCCCACATTATTCACCACAATGTCAATCTATAGACACGAACCAACTTACCGCAGTAGTTAAAGAAATCGTTATTGTTTTTAAAGGTTACGGGTTCAAGCATCAGCGACAACAATATGACACTTTGGTCAAATTTGGTCAAACAGCTATCTTTGAAACTTTCCCATGCCATCTATTGCTCACCGAATCCTTTTTCTATTTTTCAATTTGGTCAAATTACAATTTTGGTCTATCAATTTTAATCCTACTTTTATAATGTTATTATAAGATTCTCATTTGTTAATATGACATGTAAGTTTTTTATGTTACCATGAAATATTTGTAGACTGTCAAATGGAACTGTCGCTAAGAAAATCGAAGCCTTTTCTTTTATTATATTTTTCTTAAAGAACATGGGGGGTGAATATTAATCGTGCTATATGATCTCCCCATGTGAGTTGCATAAGCCTAAAGTTAATGGCAAAAGACGATATGTACCAAATTATGTTACCGGTCATCTTCTTCCTGTCCCAAATAGTAAACATAACTATCCCTTTATTTCTTTTTGATATGGAGAAAAGGAGAAAGTCTCCGTTCATCGCCCCGTTTCTCAGTTTTCGTTTTCCGTCGACGCAAATCGAACGATCCATAATCTGATCTACATAACTATATGATCTAAGCAAAGCTTATTCAGTCAAAGTGATTAAGCAAGAAAGCCATTGAGATTGCACAATTCCGTACTTCTTAAGCTAAATTCCGTGTCTCTAAAACTCCATGCATGAATCTGGATTAGTGAACTTCCAACTTATATTTTTTAAAGATTTCTTCTGATTCAAAATATAAAACGAAAGTTATCTATTTTACTAATAAAATAATTAATTAGCGCATTACTTATGTGTAAATTTAATTTACGCGTTCGATTCGATCTGTATCGCCATATAAAATTTATCTTTTTTTAAATTAAGATGGCAATAAATGACAGTTCCCTTTACTTTAAAACCCTAATGATATTTTTGACAAATATGCTCTCCTTTTAGGTATTTTAACAGATTATATCTTTCCCTAATTAGCATAACTTTTATTTATTTATTTATTTATATCATTTTTCCATTGTGGAGATTTGGTGCCAATAAAGTTTCATATCGACACCGTCACCGAGAGCATTACGCCACAAGAAAGGCCTAATTTCATCCCCCAAACAGATTTCGGCAATGTCACAATTGCATGACCCTATCACATGTGATGGACTCTACAAACTGTTTATTAGTTGGCATACATGTTAATGTTTCCAGTCATTAAGCTACCTAAAATTGAATCGATTATACACATAGCCAGGGCCGTGGCAGGGTTTTCGGGGGCCTGTACAAATTCGTATAAAGAGGCCCCTATTTTCTAGATATATTCGATTTTGGGGTAACAATAGTGGCGTTTTCTTGACAAACGCCGCAATAGATCCATCTATAAAGGCGTTCTATAAAAAATCAGCAATAATAGTGTCGTTTTATTGAGAAAACGTCGCAATAGGTCTATCTATAGTGGCGTTTATTGATAAAACGCCACTATATATATATATATATTTTTTTTTGGGGCCCCATTTTTGGAAGGCCCTGCGCGGTCGCGCAGTTTGCGCCCCCCAGCCATGGCCCTGCACATAGCGATTTTGATAAGATCATCGATAAAAAAGATCTGGACCATAACGAAAAGAAAAGAGAAACTTATTCTCTCTATCGTTCTTTTCTTTTTTTTCTTTTTCCTTTCCTTTTTTTCCTTCGTAAGACGGTAGAATTTTACCGACATAGAATGTTGATATAGTTCGATCCAGTTTGTTTGCGATATGAAAGGGAAAAGGTGTTTAATTAATTACTTTGGAGAAATCTTTTAAACAATGGGAGGCAAAGGTCGATCTTTATGAATTCCATTTAGAGAAGGGAATCGTATGTGTTCCCTTCCTTTTCCATGTAGAAATAGAATTTGCCATTTAAGTTTGTTATTGAGAAGACGAGTGCACATAAAAAGCTAAGCATTTTTATAGACAAGTCAATTGAAACGATGATATGTGGTGTGATTCTTATTACATTTTCAATTGCGTCCATTAGGGCCATAAAAAAATAAGAACAATTAGGACCATCAAATTGGTTTTGCCTTACCGTCCGTTTTCCATATATTATATATAAAAAATTATGTTAATATTTAATATTTTTTAATAATTAAATAAAAAGTTAACTTAAAATCAAAATTTTCGAGTTAGAATGCAAATTATCGGAGGATAATGTGTTAAAAATGGCATGATGAATAATTGGGCTGGGTTTAAACAACACTAATCTAAGCCCATCAATATACCACCTTTGTATAATGCCATCCAAAATATTAGGGTTTTTTTCTCTCAATACCCTAGGTGGGTAAATTATTTAGCACAATAGGCCAACATATATTTTTATTTGTAGTTTACGGAATTTGCTACACTAAAGGGTAAACTCGACACCTCAACGTGACGAGTTTGCTTAAAAATATTTTTTATTGATCTCGGTATGTGGGCCATATTTTAATATATTCAAGGGACTTGTTACATTGACGTGACGAGTCCATTGATAATTTAATTTCTTTTATTTCATTAAAAAATTTAAAGAAGAAAAAAAAAAAAAACTCATCATTTCGAGATGACGAGTTTGCATTGAATTAAAAAAAAACTAGTCGTTGCACAACGGGCAACTGCAACAATCAAATTGTGACGTTCAGAACGGAACTCATCACCTCGAGGTGACAAATTTAGTGAGATTTATGAGGAAAAAAAACAAGACGTTTATGGCTGTTGGGTTTAGTGTTATAAATAGGGGTTCGGGGTTTAAGTTTTTTATTGTGTTTTGTTAAGAAAAAATTAAGAGAAATTCAAATATTTTACAAAATTTCTAAAAATGTCTACCCGCGAGATGATGTCCATATTTCTTCACTCGAGCTTAGTATGGAAGAAGAATGGGGCATTCGTCAACGAAGAATAACTCTCAGAAATCTGTATCAGTAGATTATTATATATTTGCAACAATCTGGGTTGTATCCAACGACATTTTTGTGTGGTTTTAAGGTGAACCTGGCATTGATTACAAATATGATTGAACGTTAGAGGTCGGAGATGCATACTTTCATTTTTCAAGTGGTGAAGCGACAATTACGTTGGAAGATGTCGCTTACCAAATCGGTGTTATGATTAATGGTGCGACGGTAGTGAGGCATAATAGTTTCGACCGATTCGGAATTGTTCACAAAGTTTTAGGAAAAATGCCACCATCAGAGGTCTTAGAGGGGTACCGGATACGGATCACTTGGTTGGAGTATGAATTTAACATGACAAACGACTTTACCAAAGATATTTTTACAACTCGAGTGTATATGCTCTAATTTATTGGAGGGATATTGTTACCAGATAAATCTAGTAATTTAGCGTACATTCAGTATCTTTCGATATTGAAGAATTTTACTAAGTGTCATAACATTAGTTGTGGCTTGGCCATTTTGACTTTTTATACCGGGAACTTTGCAAGGCTACAATCAACGAACGAGGTTAAAAATCAAATGTAACAGGTTTTCTAGTCCTGCTACAATCGCATGCATGGTATCGATTCACATTTTTTACGCCAATTACAACAGTCCCGGTTGAGTTTACTCACGCTGCAAGGTAATTTTCTAACATTATTTTTTAGTAAAATTTTAAATTTTAAATTTAATTTTTAGGTTTTTTTATTTTTTATATTATTTAGATGTCGACATAAAATTACCAAGGCCAAGTTGTCGGATGCAACTAAAAAAGATATATGAATAAGAATTGATATCTTCGGTTGACATGTGGTAAATATTAATTTTATAAAATTACTAAAATTTAATTAAATTTCTTCACTTTATTTATACTAACTTTTATTATTAATGTTTACATTTTTCTTGGATATTGTTTTATGACGATGAGATCTACCGGCTAGTGCCACCAGGATTTTTTGAAGGGCCAGGGTTGTGGTGTCCCGTTACGCCTTTGCTACACTTTACGATTGTTGAGATGCACGCCGCAAATAGAGTGTTGCGACAGTTTGGGTCTCATTAATTGATTCTTATGCAAGTATTTGATATGAACGAGCTCTATAGAATTGATACGCATAGGAAACATAAAGACAATTGGCCGAGGAAACATATTATCTACATTTATTAATGAAATCAACGTTATTTATCAGTCCCTATTTGTTACGAGAATACACCCGCTGACCTTGATTTCGACATTTCTTTCTACCTTCGAAATTCTAAAGCAATTGGAAAACTATATTTAACAACATTGGAAGAAAGTGGAGAACGGGAATAATGAAATGTCAAATTCACAAAGGCCAAGAAATCATCATCGACATATTCGTCTTCTACTTTTTCCAATTATTTTGCATCTCAGACCAGTTTTGTTTTATCCTCAATATCATGCTTCAACGGAGTCTCAACCGAATTGGGTTAGAGGTTTATGGGATGCAATGCAAAGCACTCAAGCATCTTAATCGAATATACGGGTGAGGGTGAATGGGATCATATATATGGCCAACAACATAGTCAAGTCGAGTCAATGACAGCAATGATGGCATCAAAAACCATAAGCCCATCACAGTATTTCAAATGTGCATCTCAAAGTGGAGTGATGTTCAGTACACTTCCTCTTCAAGAAGTAAACGAAGATGAAGACAAAGATGATCAAGGCAGACGACACCGATGTACTCGACGAGCCTCGTGCCATTATCATTCAACCACTCATCGGCATCGTCAAGAACTAGGAAAATATATATAATTTTTATTATAAATTGTATTAGTTTGTAATACAATTATTTTGTATTTATTTTTTAATATTTTTAAAATTTATCCAAAGAAACTTGTCACGTCGATGTGACAAGTCTCAACAGTTAATTTTTTAAGTTTCCCTTCTTGTCGCTCGTTGCAAGGATCTATTGCTTATTGGTTTCCTCCTGAACTAGATTATGTCAAAATTAACATAGATGGGGCCTTCGACCCTTAGCGAAAGTTGGCTGCCATTGTTATAGCTTGGGACTCCATAGGTTTACCGTTGGGCGGTATGGCTTTATCACCATCCATTTGCATCGAAGCGGGTCTTACAGAGATCCATGCTATGATTGTCGGTTTAAAGTTTACTCAAGAGAACCATTGACACCAAGCTGTGTTTGAGACTGATTCAACAATAGTGCCTAATAAATTGTCTCGTGATATGGTAGATTTGTCCACTTTAGGGTTTCATATGGCTAAAGATCGATCCATTTTTCAGACCAATGTATCTTTCAAAGTGGTTTTTGTCCAACGTATTTATAATAAGGTAGCCCGTGAGTTGGCCTCCTGGGCACTTGGATTAAGGAATGCGTTGATTTTTGACTTAATTTGTCACGAAGTTATTATCTTTATTGTAACTCATGACATTGATAATGGTTAATATATTTCATGTGCACTCTTTTCACCTTGTATGTATTAGAAAGGGTTTTTATTAAGGTCATTTTCTTCATTATTTTAATTTCTAAAGTTGTATGTTGCACAACGGAGACTTTTTTTAAAAAAATTCAAAGCAAACTCGTCATTTCAATGTGATGAGATTTGAAGGTTTTTTAAATTTCTAAATTATTTAATGAATTTTAAAAATTAATTTTTTAGTGGACTCGTCATGTCGAGATGACGAGTACATGTGAATATATTAAAATATTAAGCCATCTAGAGCCCTCATACTTGGGACCAATAAAAAATATTTTTAAATAAACTTATCACCTCGACGTGACAAGTTTATCCTTTACTATAACAAATATCGTAGATTACAAATTAAAATCTCTATTAACCTATTAGGCTAAATAATTTACCCGTTTGAGATATTGGGATAGAAAAACCAAATATTAAGGGTGATATTGTTTTTTTTCCGAATTGGCCCAAATTATATTAAAATCATATGTGATTGATATTAAAAACATAATCCAAATAAATAAATATATATATATATATATATAGAGAGAGAGAGAGAGAGAGAATTATTATTAATTATTAAATATTAAATATATTGATATTGTAAACTTTTAACTTTACATGTGAATTATAATACTAATATTATCATGTATCCTCAAATTATATTTAATAATATAAAAAACAAAGTACTCGATAACATTTTAATTTTATTAAATGAAATTAAAATTTATATAGGTGTATTAAATAATTATTTATATACCTTTAGTTGATTCAGAAGTGTGTTGCAACCGTTGATATTTTAAATTTGGTAAAATACTATATTTAACACAAATCTGTTAATAACTTTTAATATCTTAATTCTCTGCTCTGTATATTAAGGAATTACAAATTTCAATTAAGTGGTTATAAACACAACAAAAGGTCAATGCATATCTTCAAAACTACTTTGGAACTTTGTATAGAACTCTTCTTTTATGTGAAATTTTTTTAATTGCTATTCTTTTTAATTTTTTCTCTACCAAATTTTTATTTATTTATATTTTTAGGTAAAAAGACATTTCAAACCCCTGTATTTTTTAGAAAATCATTATAACCTTCATATTTTTTTTCAATATGGTACTTCAATTCAGAAAATAATTCAATATGACACATTAACCAATGTTTTTTTTATGTTATAATAATAATATGTCAGTTCACAATATTAATGTGACAGTTCATAATGTTGATATGACAATATATCTGTTATATTTGTATTATTAATTTTGTAAATCTATCATATCATCCGTTGTATAATACATTTATCATATTTAAATTAATAATTTAACCAATCTATCATATTATCCGTTACGTTAATATATTACTCTCGACTATTGTGTTTGCATTGTAAACGATCATGCCACATCAAAATATTATAACGTTTAACGACAAAAAACATTGATTAAAAGACGCATTGAATTTGTTTTTTAAATTAGAGGATTAAATTAAAAGAAAAATAATATAAAATTCACATTAAATTTTTGAAATTCCTTGGTTACCGTCATTCCAAAACGTTGTCCAAAAAAATTCCAAAATATTTACACATATTTCTGAAATCCTTTCCTGTCTCCTACCTATTTCTTCTTCCTAATATATTTATTGTCTGATCCCAATCCACCCGTCTACGTCGGGTACCGGAACCCATACGAGTCCATCGAGTTAGGGAAGTTGCGACTGTTCCACACATTAGAGTTCTGTTGAAAAATCCCCGAGTCATCATCAGCTCGCTGAGTTCTGAGTCCGCTCTGTACTTCCTCTTCCCCCGAGTTCCGAACCTTATTCGTCGGCATGTCCATCTGGCATAGTGTAGGACTCATAATCACCTGACTCTGAGTTTGAGTTTGTCCACTAGGTACCAACTCGGGGACCGAGTTAAGCCTACCAAGATTCGCCCAATCCAAACTCCCGATACCCATATTGTGAGACCCTGTCTTCTCATCATCTTGAAGCGTCTTCAACGAGTTCATCCGAGGCAAACCGAAGAAACGACCGTCCAACTCGGGCAATGACTCAAGCACGTCGTCGAGTTGGAAGAACGACGACAATGACCCATTTGTGCTTTGCTCTTTGCTTGAAACGCTCGAAAATGATTTTTGACCACTCGAATTCTTCTTGTATATTCGACACAAACCCAATCATCCAACTAAAACATATACAAAAAAAAAATCAATAAAAACAATAAATAAACAATTATTGTTCTATAATAATAATTCAAGCTAATGGATTTACCTTTGAACTACCATTTTTACGAGAACTCTCAATGAGTCGATATTCATGCATAATCCAATTCGTTTTAGTTCCTTTCGGAGCTTTCCCAACGTAAAAAACCAGAGATTTCTTTATACCAACTTTACGACCTTCACTCGTGATAATCTTATCAGTTACGGTAGCTTTCCAGAACCCCGATCCGGCAACTCTGTTGGGTCGTGATCCGTTCGGGTATTTCCGGTCTCTGGGACTGAAAAAGTACCATTCTTTTTCACCAAACAAAGCTTTACCTGTTACAAACAGCTATTAGCAAATGAACACAAAAGAGCGAAAGAAAACTCTTTTTTTCTTGTTGCTGGATTTGATTAACTTACTTGGTAAAACCCATGGATCGAATTTGCACAAATCAATTTCACCGATGATTTGCAGAGAAAAATGATGGCCTGCAACTTTCCTGCATAAATATTGCACTAGAAGCTCTTCATCAGTCGGATAAAACCGAAACCCCGGCGGCAAGCTCAATTGACCCAAAGGATCTGTTTCCGGGACACCCATGGTTCTCAAAAAATTTCTCGAGAGCCAAACAAAGAAAAGAAAGCGATTAGTTCTATCTACAAGAGAGAATATAACAGTAAAAATAGAGGCGTCTTCTTTCAGAGTTCGGGATTGGAAAGAATTTAAATAGGAAAGAGAGTTAATAGTGTTAAACAGAGGGATAAGTACGGTCGTCCTTGTCGAACTTTTGTGGAAGTGGGACCCGTTTTGTGTTTATCACCGTTGAAAATCGCCACGTGAAGTATATCCTAAGGCCGACCTTATCCGATCAAAGAGTAGGGATGTATTCGATTCGGTTTGGTTCGATTTTTTATCAAAAATTGAACCGAACTGAAATAAACGATTTTTTAATATTTAAATTGAAACCGAAACTGAATAGTTAACAAATCGAAAAAATCGAAATCGGTTTTATCGGTTCGGTTTGGTTTTTTTAACGGTTCAGATTTTTCGGTTCGGTTTTTCAATGAAAAAATCACTTGAAACTATAATTTTTTTTACAAAAATTACCTATTCGGTTCAATATGAAACAAATAAGTTCCATATAGAAAATCCGTTTTACTTTATTCGTATCGAATTTTCAATTTTCTCAATTTCGTTGCTTAATTCTACCAAAGAGGGTACATGAACCGTCACGAAGATGTCATACAGTATATTAGGACACGTGTCTATTTTCTCTGCTTTTGCTAGAATCCACTACATTCCTTAATTTAAATAAATTACTCATTAAATTCTAATATTTTTAATATTTGAATATAAATATTCTAATTTTTTAATGCTAAATTGGATGGGTTGGTTTAGGTTAATTAATTAAAAAATAATTTTTAAAAGATGTCGTATTCAAACTTTATTTTAGGTAATTCATGTACAAATTTTTAAAAAGTATACTTTGACATCGAGTTTAAAATCCGTAGATTTATATCAAATAGCATCCTTAGTAAATGAATTATTGTTATTTTTTGAATATTCAGATTTGAATATTATGTATGTTAGAGATATAAGTTTTCAATACCGAAATGTTAAAAGTTTCTTTTTTAAAAAATATTATTTTGTACTTACACATAGTCTCATATTAATAAAAAAAATATTATGTATATATTTATTATATATTTAAAATTTAACATTAATCAAAATTTCATTATAACAACTTTTTACCGTTTTATCATTAAATTAGTCAATGATGTTAATCAAAATTTACATAACCAAATAAACATTATATTTATGATAAAGACACTACTTATGAAGTCGAATCGCCACGAATATGTAAAACTGAATTCTCTTCCACATCTAATTTCCTTTTTCCTCTCATGTCTCTTTCAAAGTCTTTGTTTGCGTGGAGGCCTCTAGTTTCATTAAAGGAATGGGTAAATTATGTGTTTAATGCCTAAACTATCAATTATAGTCTATTTTAGTATTTCAACTTTTATTTTTTTAAACCATACCTAAAGTTTAGTTTTTGTTTCTTTTAGTGTCTAATTCAAAAGTTAACATTAAATTTTGGGGGGAAATTGAATTTTACGTATTAAAACGGATCAAAACTGATCATTTTGTTGCGGAAGACGGCTATCGGATAGAGCAAAATCGCAACTGATAATTTGAGAAAATAAAAATGAAGATAAAAGAGACACAAAATTTACGTAGAAAACCCCTAAAAATTTAGGGTAAAAACCACGGGCTACGATAGAAGATTTTCACTATGAGAAAATAGGAATTACAACCTCTCTCGATCTACCAAGGAGAAAACAATGATAATTCTCTCTAGATAAAAGGAGAAAACAACTCTCAATAAACTCTCTAAAATCTCTCTAGTATTGGAAGAAAGCTAGAATGCTTTAGAATGATTTTGAAGCTATATGAGCTAAGGTATTTATAGTTGAAACTTAAGGACTAATCTTATAAATACCCTAAATTACAATGACTAAAATTAATTATCTCATTACCCAATTTCAACAAAAATTAGGTGCTTAATTTTTGACTTTGATAAAGCACCATTTGGTGCCTAATTTGGTGCTTAAATTATTTGACTTTTAACATATTTTTATTGACGAGATACTAAAATAAAACAAAAACTAAACATTAGATATGATCTTAAAAATATTAAAAATTTAAGTACTAAAATAGACTAAAACTAATAAACAAATATGTGAGTAAAAAAGTGCTTGGTGGGTCAAAAGGGCACCCGTAAAGGATATGTCCTCCCGATACAAATGGTGACATGCCGAGTACCAATAAAATTATATCATAACAGTAGAAAAAAATTACAAGAGAATTTAATTAATGGTAAGGTATTTTATTTAGAATTTAAAACTACATGTTTTAGATTTTAAAGTTTAGAATCTAAATTATTCAAATAAACATATTTGTAGAATATTTTTATGTGTCAATGCACGAAATAAAAATATATATTATATAATATAAGAATCAAAAGGGTAAATTTCTACGCGTCTTCAAGTCGGAACCGAGTAATGGCAAAAGTGCTACAACACGGATTGGAGGCAAGCCTTGAAGACGCACGGTTGTCCCGGCGTTCTTGCCTTCAAGGCGAGCAGATTGCTAGGCGTCTTCTACAAGACGCACAGATTGCTACGCGTCTTCATGCTAGACTATAGTTGATGGCCTATTTGGGGAAATAATTTGGCAGGTGCACTACTCGGGAAAATAAAAATCCTTCAAGTATTTTTGCCCAAATTAGGTCCATACTTTTTTTTTGTCGGTCTTTATATTTTCAAGGTTTCTTATTGATTAATTCGGGTCGTACACTTGGTTTTGGTGGGTGAGTCTCCTAACAGGATTTTCTACATTCACATAATTTTGAATTAGAGATAAGTCCAAGCGAAATCAAACTGCTTACCACTTGAACCAATCTCGTTAGTAGGTCTATACTTTTTAATTAGAATTTTTTAGAATAAAAAGTATATTATCAATAGTTTTCTTTTTAAAAAATAAAACAATATTGATGGGTCAATTTTAGCATAAAGGAAATAGGTTTGTTTTGTTATGAAGTTGTTGGTAAATTATTGGAAAGAAAATCTTTAGTATAGAATATCAGCAGCTGTCACAGAGTTTGAGGTTCTTGGACACCTAATTTTGTTTAATTTTCTTTTCTAAATTATTCTTTCTACAAAAGATGCATTCTTTAATTAAGTTGACAGCTCTTGAAAGTTATAATTTTAAAGTATAATTATTTTTAATTAAATATTTGAAAATTTAATAATTATATTTTTCTTAATTTAATAAAGAGAGGCCAGAAAAGAAAAGATGTTGAATGAGAAAATAATTAGTGTAGAAATTGGGCTTTCTCTAAGTAGTTGATATGTGAGTTTGACAAAAATATCTCGAATGAAGAAAATTATACATAGAAAATTATACAGTTTTGACAAAATATATAAAAATATTCAAAACCTTAAAAAAAACATCACATGTCTTGTATGATCTTAAATTATTATCTTATCTATAATTGAATTGATACTCCGTTTATATTAAATATCACTGATATAAGTTATAATTGTCTGATTATATTAATAATTATTAAATAATTCCAAACGATTTAAATATCTAATGACCATATAGCTTCCACAAATATGAAGTTCTAGGTAGTGTTGAGCAAAGAAATCGAGAAAATTGAAAAATTAATCTATATTGGATTATTCGGTTTGGTTTTTTAATTTACGGATTAGTTTCGGTTCTATTTAAAAACATAAATATGTAATTCGATTCAGTTTTGATTTTTCTATATGAAAACCGTTTGAACCGAATTAAAAAAATAAAAAATTAGTATACAAAACACATCCATATTGAATTTATTATAATACAAAATTAAATAAATAAAATATTAAAACTGAAAATATTTTTTTATAAATTTAAATTTATATATTTGCACTCGATTTAAGTTTTAAATTTATCTTTTTGGAGGTTGAGTTTGAAAAATAGTGAACAATCAAAAACCATCGAACCGATCTGAATATAAAATCGGTGTTTTTATGTCATTCGTTTCAATTCTCATTTTTAAAAACCTGTAAAGTATGATTCGATTCATGTATTAGTGAAAAAAAACTGAACCAAACCGAATACACCCATTTTAATACCACAAATTTTGGTTAGTGACCAAAACATAAAATTTGAAAGTTTAGTGGCCAATGTATAAAATTGGGAAAAGTTTAGGAACCAAAGTCATAATTTTTTTCATAGATAATTTTTATTCCATAAATGAATACTTCACCTCAAGAATGAGGTTTTGGTGGGAATTAGATTTTTTATCCGAAATTTGTGTTAAAGCTAGAAAATGTTAAAGTCAGGTAAAGATTCGGTAAATTGGATAAAATAAAAATTTTGAGAAATTTTGAAGGATGATAAATTAATCTTAAAAATATTATTTCCACATTTTAAATGATGGCAAATAATATGGATAATTAGATTTGAGAATTTATTTTAATGTTCAATTTGGACCGTTAGATGAAAATGGCAAGATTGAAATTTTTGGAAAGTTATATGATAAAGTTGTCAAGGGTATAATATTTTGTTCATCTTTGACTTTTGAAGATAAGTAACATGTGGCTTGGTATGGATGTAATTATCAAGTTTCATTAATGGTAAAATTATCATTTCACATTAAATGAATTTTAAATTCATTTAAGCTTATAAATGACAAATGTACATGAAATTAATGTAGAAATTTCATGACAAATTCATCTTCAAAATCATCCATGGATGAGAGCTTCATACAAGGTAAGAGAAAATTTTATTTTCCATTTTTGAGCAATTTACTTTGGTTTTTGGATTAAAACTTGAAATAGAAAATTGTTATATTCGAAAAGCTCTATCATTTGGTATCATTATTGCATGCTAATCTTACTTGAATGTTAAGTTCCCAATTTTTAGGGTTTATGTTCATGTTAGGGTTTATGAATTGATGATGGATTTTGAGGTTATGGAGATTGTAGAATCATTTCCAAGCTTGTTTGATGATCAACACCTCCTAGAAATGCATATGATTTTTGGCATAAACCCTAAAATAGGGGAAATTTGTAATTTGATGAAATTGAGTTAGGGGTTTGATTGTATAGGTTTTGAAATGTTGAATAGAGGTTGATTTCATGTTTGAATCAATTGAAATCAAGTGAAAATCTAGGATTCCTAGCTTTGAAGCATTTGGCCTAGGCATAAACATGTGAGAAAAATTATGGAAAAATTATGTAGGGGTTGAAAATGATGTATGAAGGATTCTAAAAGCCTTAGAAAAATTTTGGGGCCAATTTGTAATTTTATGAAATTTAGAGGACCTATTTGGAAATTTTAAAAAGTTATGTGGTTGATGTGTAATTGTTAAATAGTTGGTGCACTATACTATAAATTAATGTTAGATTGTTGAATTTAATGTTAGAATGTGAAATTAGACTATTTTGGGAAGTCGGCAAAGTTTGAGTACTAAATGGAAAATATTGAGAAAGTTAGTGACTTAAGTGGTAATGGTGGAATTATAAAGGTATTAGGCCAATTTGTAATATTATGAAAGTTAGAGAACCTATTTGGTAATTTAAAAAAGTTATGGGGTTGATGTGTAATTGTTAAATAGTTGTTGTACCATACTGTAAATTAATGTTAGATGGTTGAATTTAATGTTAGAATGTGAAATTGGACTATTTTGGGAAGTTGGCAAAGTTTGAGTACTAAATGGTAAATATTGAGAAAGTTAGTGACTTAAGTGGTAATGGTGGAACTATTGAGGTATTGGGCCAATTTTTAATTTTATGAAAGTTGGAGGACCTATTCTATAATTTTAAAGTTATAAGGTTGATGTGTAATTGTTAAATAGTTATTGTACTATGCTAAAAATTAATGTTAGATTGTTGAATTTAATGTTAGAATGTGAAATTGGACTATTTTGGGAAGTTGGCAAAGTTTGAGTACTAAATAGCAAGTATTGATAAAGTTAGTTAGTTAGTTAGTTAAGTGGTAATGGTGAAATTATTGAGGTATTGGGCTGGAAATTAGGTGCTGGAAATTTAATTAAATTGTTTGAGACTTAGGTTGAGGGGCAGCAACAACGTGCAGGTTGAGGGGCAGTGCACCAGGTTAGATGCATGTCGTTTGGGAATAAAGGGTGATAGGATGGTATTGATATATAGGATAGCGGTATTAATTATTTCTTAAAAATTAAATTATATTGTATAAGGGTAGATGATATGGGTAAGTAAGAGAAAAATAATTTGTTTTGTTGAGAGATTTGATTTTTGTGTGTTAAATAGGTGAGGTTGAATATAAAGTGTGAAAAAAGTTGGAGTAGAGAAAAAGTAAAAAGAAGGATGATTTGAAAATTCATCTCAAATGGGTTTTGGTAGTGGGAATAAGAACCAAACATATCAGTCTAGAAACAATTTTTCGCGATGCTGGAAAGTGAGACATCGAGTGTATTTCATCCATATGGTTGGACTTCGACATATGCAGTTGTTGATCCAAATGTTGATGTTGATGTTGATGTTGAAAACCTTCGAGGTCGATGGGGGAAACATTTGCTGATTCTAGTGATGATGAAGAAGAGGGTCATGATTTTATTAGTGATGATCCTATTTTTGGTGGCTGTGAATTTATATAAGCTTGTGTCGCTATTACATTCTATCAACCTCCAGCTCACATAAATTACGATGTGATGAAGGTGCCTAAATTTTCATACATACCACAATCAACTTCGGGTTACTCTCAAGACTTATCGATCGAGATTCAATTTAATGTAAAAGAGGAAGTTGCATTAGCAATTAAAGAGTATTGCATAAAAAATAATGTGGACTTCGTTGTTGTAGAATCCAGTCCGATAACTTTATTTGTAAAACGTGTTAAATATGGAGAATAATGTAATTGGAAGATCCGGGTGTCTAAACTTCAGAGGAAAAGTGCTTGAATAATGTAAATATGCCACACTGTTTATTGCCGGAAAATCTCCGACTAAGCAAACCTTTGCCGGCTCACCACAAAGGTAAGTGTCATCTGCCCGGTACTGAGACCCCAAGAAGAGCTTATAGGTGTAATGGCTAAGCGAAATGTATTTGATCCACGATATGAAACCCGGAATATGTTGAACGTAGTAGCCGCTGGCGAGTAAGAACGTAAGCATGATGACTGAACCGAGAACGGCCGCCGTCTTTTGGTTCATCACCAAGGCACCAATGGCAAGCCCCATGCCTTGTGAGGCTAGGACACATAAAAGGAGTACCAATAAGGTGTATAGGAAATTGCCTGCTGTGGGTGTAAGCCCTGCCATCCAATATGATATTGTGATGAAAACAGTGGGAAGAATAAGCTCCATGGGGAGATCAGATGCGATTCTCGACATGAAGTACGAAGATGGCCGATACATTCCAGAGGACCGTTCTTTCTCAAGCATTAAACGTTCTTGAGGAAAGGTGAAAATCGCTTGGTACAGAGGGAACATACCCCAGAATCCTGATATAAAGAAGAGGAATCCGATCTGGTCTTGCAAGTGAGCAATA
Organism: Hibiscus syriacus; assembly: GCF_006381635.1. Lineage (NCBI taxonomy): Eukaryota > Viridiplantae > Streptophyta > Magnoliopsida > Malvales > Malvaceae > Hibiscus > Hibiscus syriacus. The sequence continues at coordinate 577,751 of NW_024063066.1, forward strand.
CCGGATTGCCACCATAAAAGTCCTAAAAGGACAGCTACGGCAAGGGCCTCAGCAGTGTTGAATATCGAGAATGATTCGTGTTTCCTTTCCTTAAGTCCCCTTTGAAGTAATTCGGTGAACTGTTGCCACCAAGTCGTCGGCCACCGTTCGAACTTCTTGTGTTCGGTTCTATTGTGAAGTTGATCACAGTGCTCGTTAAGCTCTTCCCTTAATTGCTCGGCAATGTTGCTCTTGTATTCCGAAACCAGTGTTTTCTTCACCAAGTTTTGCTCCTTTAATGACTCATTCGATGATATAACACCTATATAAGCATTACAAGATTCAATAATGCAAAATTTACCCTATACAAGATCAATATGCACAATTAAGATTCAAGTTTACCATTTGAAAGGTCCAATAGAAAATCCGAAGGGTTCATGGCGACCGAAGGGGCGTGTCCAATACTCAAAAAATAATACATAGCAGCTGATCCTCGTCCAAAATACAGAGGCTTACCTTCTGATAGCAGCAAAACCTTATGGAACATGTAAAATAGCCTATTCGATGGCTGGTGTATCGTTAACACAATTGTTCTTCCACCTTTCGCTTGCTCCGACAACGTTGACACGATCCGTTGCGCGGTAGTCGAGTCCAGACCCAACGTAGGCTCATCCAAGAGCAACAAGCTTGGGTTTATAAGCATTTCTTGACCTATACTAACCCTTTTTCGTTCCCCACCCGAAACTCCTCTCAGAAACGAGTTACCAATGATGCAATCCTTGCAGTTATCTAGTCCAAGTTGATTGATAACAGCTTTAGCGTGCATGATTTTCTCTTGTTTAGTAAAACTATTCGGCAATTGAAGAAGCGCGGTGAAAACGAGCGTTTCGGTCACGGTCAAATGAGGATATAGGACATTGTCCTGTGTGACGAATCCAGTGTTTCGCTTCATCGAATCGGAGAAAGGCTTGCCGTTGTAAGTTATGGCGCCGGTGAGGTGACCGCCTAAGCGACCACCTAGCGCGGTCAATAGCGTTGTTTTGCCACTGCCCGAAGGACCGAGCATGGCTAAAATTTCGCCCGGTTGAACCATCCCACTGATCCCATTTAAGATCACTTTGTCGCCGGAGCTCGATTTGTTCCGAAAACAATTTCCCCCTTTGCCGAATTTGACTGAATAAACAATATCAACAAACTGCAGAATGATAAAACCATGAAAATACAATCATTTTAAGCTTAAATTTCCAGCTGATTCAATGAAAGAAAACAGTGGCTTCAATCAATGTTCATACCTTTAGAAGAACGGATTGATTTGTACTCTTGAAGATGGCGGTTGCTCTCGTTTTATCTTCAATCTTTGTTGCTGCTTCAATGTCTAAATCTCCCGCCATTGTTGCTGATCCGATTAACACAACCAAAACCTGCAACTCCAGCTATTGTGTTTAAATTTGGGAATAATTTAATTAAACAATACAATTCTTTAGTCCTTTTATATTAATATTATTTCAAAGGTAAAATTGATAAACAAAATTATAAATGTAAAATAAAAAAATTATCATTTTTTTGTTATTTTTAAGTCGCCCATTAGCAGACAATTAAACATATATTAATAGAAGATCAAAATTATTAAAATATAAATAATATAAAAGATTCAATACTTATTAGTTAAATTTGATTGGCTGCAAACACCGGCAAGCATCAAACTAAATTGAGTAAATTCGGACGAAGCCGCCATGCAGAAGTAGTTGTGGCGCTGCCATGATGGACCCAACCATGTTCATTCCATATCTTGACTTTATTAAGAATTTGTTTAGGGTAAACTATACAGTTGGTCACTAATGTTTGAGGCAGGTTTTTGTTTTTCTCACTTATGTTTCAAAGGTTATAAATTGGTCACTAATATTATTGATTTATTATAAATTGATCACTCAATGTTAAGAGACGTTAATAGGTGTGACAAAAAAATATACCTGACGCATTAAGTGCTGACCGCCACGTTGGAGAATCATTAGGATCCTTTTGACCGACACTTTACTAATATTACCCTATAACATCCTTTTTTTATACCTTTCATCTCCATACTTCTCTTGCAAAGCTTTATGTTTGGGCTCTGCAGAAGAAAGTTTGGAGGTGCAACAACCATGGTTTTGCCGTATACCTCTTTTTAACATCTCTTTTTTATACCCTTCTTCTCCATACTCCCATCAATATCTCTATATCCAAAGCTATTGCCATCGTACACGATCGGCGCCTGCAAATCCCCTTTATCGGTAGACCACCAGAGCCGGGTGTTTCTTGTCTCCCCAAACTTCACCACCTTGATTTCAAAGTACAAGCTCTCTCCACCACCCCTCTCGTTGCTCTAACTATTCTATACCCCTTCATGCTACCTACACTCATCCTATCCTTAGTGTCGGCTTTATAAACCTTGGAAAGACATATTTTTATATTAGGGTATCGTCCCCTTTATCAGGGAATCTCAGAACAAGGATGATCAAAGCCGGCTCTTCCTCATTCCCAACATTCTGGTTATTCACTTTGCTCTTCTTTTCCTCCTTCCTCGATGTTTTAGTCACCCAAACATTATGTTATAATATTGGAACGATGATTATCGAGAAACAAATAAACACGGTTGAAAAGGAAAAAAACAAAGAATACCAGGATTTACGTGGAAAATCCAAAAGGGAAAAACCACAGGCAGAGGAGAAGAATTTAACTAATATGAATGAAGAAAATACAAGAGGATTATGGTGAAAGAAAAAAAATTATATCTAACATTGACCCTTATTATCTATTTATAGGGATAAATACTTGATTACAAAAGAAAACTAAATAAAGTAGAAAACTATTTTAATTAAGTTTTCTACTTTTAACCAAACTGGATTTCCTACTTTCCCAATATTTATATATTAATTAATTTGTACCACTTTGAATTCGATTCAAACTCTAACAAATCTCCACCTTGACACAAATTCTGAAAGTGCAAAGGTTTCGAGACAAAACACCCAAATTCGATGTGACACCAAAACTCAACAAAAAACAATTCTTCACTTCAACGAACAAGTTCTCCACCTCTTCCACAAAACCCCTCAAAGGGGTAATCTTCAGTAACGGACACCGATCAAGTCCAAGTTTTTATAGGCTTGGATTTAGTCTTCATATCGTCATAGTTTTCATAAGTGTCAACTTTGCTCACAATTGTTTCACCACGAGCAATATCATGCACAACACGATCCTTATGTTTTTCCTCATTCGTCCATTGTGTTACCGGCTTCTCATCAAATCTTTCTATTGCATCGTCAATATCTAACTGTGCAAGAACATCCCGAATCTTCACCTGCCATAGTGAGAACTTGGTGTTTCGATCCAACAACGGAATATCATGTTTCATTGTTGCCATAATCTTGAACCTGAAGCTCTGATACCAAATTGTTATAATATCAGAACGATGATTATTGGCAAATAAATAAACACTATCAAAAAGGAAAAAACAAAGAACACCAGGATTTACGTGGAAAACCCAAAAGGGAAAAACCACGGGTAGAGTAAAAGAATTTCACTAATATGAAGGAAGAAAATACAAGAGGATATTGGTGAAAGAAAAAAAACCTTTAATTATAACCCTCACCCTTAGTATCTATTTATAGGAATAGATACTTGATTACAAAAGAAAACTAAATAAAGTAAAAAAACTACTTTAATAAAGTTTTTTACTTTTAACCAAACTGAGTTTCCTACTTTCCCAATATTTATATATTAGTTAATTTGTGCCACTTTGAATTCGAGTCAAACTCTAACACATTATTGTTTTTCTTCTTAGACTTCTTTGTTGCCTTCGCTTTAGTAGCAGGGGAAGGATTTGATGGGGCATTGTTTATGTTATTACTGTTTTTGACGATAACGTTGGTGGGGTTATCATATCTGATTGCGGGAATTTAATTTGAGTACTGGGGAGCAGTTGTTAAAGATGATCTATGCTTTTGCTTTTTAGGTTGGGTTTATTCTTCGTCATCCTCGAATTCATCATAGTATCGGGGAAATTTAAGTGGATTTTGGGTGTCACCAGAAGTAGTCATTGCGGTGATGGTAGGATCTTCTTTAAAGACAGAATCCGACGAAGCCGCCACAAGTAGGGTGGTTTTAGACTTAGTAGCGTTGATGTCATTTGGGGTCTCAATTTCTTTAATGGGCTCGATCGACTGGAGAAGAGTGTCTTTTAGAGGTTTGTCGGTGACTGGAGGTGGTTGGGGGGGTTGTTTCTTCATTGTAATCATCTTTATAAGTGTAACCCCCCAGACCGATACGGGTAACCCAATCCAATCTGGGTTGTCACATTAGGGCCACCGAAGCGACCCACTGTAAAAATAGTAGAAAATTTAAAATTTTTTAACAGAACATGTAAACTTATAAAATCATTTATCTATATTTAAAAATAAAACAGATTTTCAGACTCGTATATAAAACAAAATACAATTACATGCCCCCTAATCACATGTACCATACTCTACAAACAACGTCGGAAGAACTCCCTTACTGAAGTAGATAGCTGCACTGATACAATTCTTTTAACCTGCAATGTTGAGTAATAGAGTGAGCTTCGGAAAGCTCAGTAATACAGAACTACCAGATGATGCTGAAGAACGTGCAGATACAGATAAAAATGCATATCCTTATTATTTTCGAACATTTACAGATTTTTATGCTGAGTAGAGATCCTACTGATATTTCAGATGGTAACGGACAATGAGCTTTCAGTTCAGAAAAATATTTCGGATGACTGAGTTCAGGAGATCAGAATAGGTTATCTAGTGTGTTCACGCAAAACCTGTGAAAAGGTGCATATCTTTTCTTTTAAAACAGTGGCAATTCAAAACATATTTTTACTCAAAAACCATATTAATCCATCCAACCAAACACACCATAATGTGTAGGTTCCCCAGAACCATACACCACCAACACACCAAGTAAGGCCCTGAGCACAAAGCAGAGGAGCCTGCAGTAAAGGTAACGATAACTTCCTCCAATAACACCCTCCCATAAAACATTTATCAAAAACCATAGTAATCCCTCCAACCGAACACACCATAATGTGTAGGTTTCCCAGAACCATACACCCACCAACACACCATAATGTTTAGGTTCCCCAGAACCATACACCCACCAACACACCAAGTAAGGCCCCGAGCATAAAGCTGAGGAACCTGCATATATAGTAACCTCCAACAATACCCCCAAATAAAACATGTTACGTCCGTAAACGGATATATCAAAAATCAAAACATAATTCATGTCAAGTATCATATCAAAATCCAGGTCAAGTATCATATCAGAATCCATGTCAAATATCATATCAGAATCCATGTCAAGTATCAGATCAGAATTCAAATCGAAAATCAGATAAAATATTCATGTGGGTAGGGAACACACCAGAGTTTACAGATATTATTCATAAGTTCAGAATAATCTTATCAGGTAGAGAAACATGGATCTTCAATATATCGATAGAATGTTGGGATTTATAATCACTATTGGAAGAGTTCAATAACTGATGTAATCATAAGTTATTCAGATTGAGACTTATCGAGATCATATCTTATTCATACATTTTTTTGAAAGCTCTACATAATCAAAAGGGTATTCAGAATCCTTTACATCTGAGCTACTTATATTTTCAGATATAACCTAACTAATTTGAGCTGATAAGGGATAACAACGATTCAGAAATTTTACAATCTTTGTCGATTGATCATATTAACGAGTTACTCGATATGAATAATTCCCATAACTAATGCTCATCGACTGGTCAATTCTTTGTCCTTCCAGGGTATTTATTTATTTTATACCTAACATTCTTATCCATAGATATTCCAATGCTCTTTATTTCATTTTCACGCTTCCACAGTATCATGAAATACTGACGTGCTTGATTTATAGTTCATGACCCATAAAAAAACATTTCATTATGTATGTTCGTTAACGTTTCCAGACTCATCCAAATCACTTATTTAATCATCAGTCATTGAGGTTACTTATTTCATTTAACATTCAAGTCTATCCCGATTACTTAAGAGTTTTCTAGAGTAAATTGGACATTTTTTGAATTTCGGATACATATTGTAGTTTCGTTCAGTTCAGTATTCATGGTTGATTTATCGAACAAATATCCAATTCTTAGTACTGAATATGATCTAGAGTTGAGTTGAGCTAAATACTTCCAAATTTATCATCGAGCCAAACTTGAAAAGACGAACACGCATTCCAGTAATATCTATGTCGTTCAGGTATTGACATAGTTTTAGGGTTGATCTACTCACTTAAGTTTTGTTCCATAACTTTTAAAGGTAGTCCAACACCTATGCTTATTTGGATTCCTTATTTAATCCAAGACATTTACTTAATATAGGCCATAAGGATATTTTGGTAATTTTGGTGTTCAGTTTTATTCCATTCATTTCAGAGCTCGATGATATCTAATCATTCTTGGGTCATTTCTATTACAGGGGTATTTTGGTCATTATACAGATTCAGTGTACTTTAATCATTTCCTTCCGTATGATCTTACTATTAAATTCAATCTTATCATTTATTTCAGTCCTTTCGAACAATTTTAACAACAGAACAACCCCGACAAATTGTTCTTCAGGTTTTACAAACGGAATATCAGGAATTTTCTTGCACTAAGTCAGGATCTTAACAATTAAATCCGTACTTAATCGAGTTAAGTACAAATCCCCTAAGTATTTTCTCATTCAGAGTCAACTCAGACTATTCTACCTCTTAAGGGCATTTTCGTAATTTCTTAACCAGATAATTTCAATATTAGCTCTTAACGAAAATAATATAATTTAGAGATCCTATGATTAATTGATTTCTTGAACACTCTCTGATCTTGAAACGGTTCTTTTAATAAACTTCTAGTATCCTTCACAAACTCTCATAGGATTAAAACCGGTTATCCATAATTTTCAAATAAAACGAACATTTCTTATGCACATCAATATTTTTATCAGATCAATATGTCTGTAAAGTCCTCTTATCTAACTTCCATATTCAAATCTTGTCTTTTTATAACATAAGGGTATTTTCATAATTTTACCCTACCGGAGTATTCTTATATTTTCTTATCCAAGTACCTTTAACATTTAACCTTTGATGAAATAAATTATAATTTGCAGATACAGGGCTGATTTCTTTATCACTAATCACAAACTTGTAATTTAATCTAACAATTCCTCAATCTCTTATATTAGTCATTCGATCCGTAATTAGTTACAGAATTTCTACCACATCATATCGAGTGTATAAATTATTCAACTCCGCCAAAGTGACCAACATTATCTTGTTTATGCATTTATCAATATAAACATGTTCCATAAAGCATAAAGAGGTAGTAAAGTATTACCTCGATTTCCGTGCATTATTGATCGACCATAAAAATTCCATTCGAACACCTTTCATCTTCAATTTAAATTCCAATAATTCCTCAGATACATATCAACATAAATTATATAAAAAAACGGAGCTTAATTACGATAAACGAATCGAATTCGGGTGATAAATCAGTGAAAAACAGCTTACCGGGTTCGAATTTGGCGAAACAGACTTCGGATTCGGATTCAAAACGTCGAAAGTATAAAATATGACTTTTCAGAAATTTGAAAATTTTGGTCAAAATCAAAGTCAACGGGTTTGACCGGCAATTTCAAGGCCTTCGGGTTCGAATTTCGAAAAACAAATAGCGGAATCGGATTTGGAACGTCGACAAATGTCAGGATAGGTATACTCGGTCGAAGTCAAAGGTCGTTTAATGCCCGGTCAAAGCCGGTCAAAGTTTTGGTCAACGCCGGTCAACGGTCAACGGGTCGGGTAAACGGGTCGGGTAAACGGGTCGGATTATGATCGGTCAACTATGCACCAAAACCTGTCAAACCGGTCATTTGGACCATCCCTACGCGTAATGACAGCGCGTAGGGCCTCTTCCGACTGCCTAAAAATCACGGAAAAATTTTTAAAAATTATTTTGAGCGATTTCAAGATACTTACAAAGCTCTGTTCACAATTTTGAACGGCGGAGAGCTCGATTTCAATAAATCGGAAACTTTGACCGGTTCCCCACCTCACGCGCCGCCGTCGACGGAGAACAAGGATGACATCGGCGGACTCGGAACGATGCAACGAACACGATGGTGTGGGAGGTGTCGTAAACGGATGACCCGATCGTCGCGAATCGATGAAAACCCAACTAAAATCGAGTTATTACCGACGATATTTCCGACTGAAATTAACAAAGAACGGTGACGATTCATGACGAAAGGTTTGAGGGGTTTTGTTCCTCGGTTGACAACGAACACGATGGTGGTTTCGGCTCGTCGATCGGAGGTCGGACGGCAAGTAGATCGGAGTTGGAAGTTGGGTTGTTGGGGAAAGGAAAACTAAAAAAAATGTCTGGAAATTGACGGGGGAGAGTTTATAATTCTCTCCTATAGAAAATTGGCTAAATTAATAGTTTAGCCACTGAATTTAGTACACTTCTTAAAATGGTCTGCCAACTTTACGATTTTATAATTTAATCCCCAATTTCTTCCAAAAATACCAAATAACTGCACCACTTTATAATTTCTTAAATTTAGCCCCTAAATTGGGGCGTTACAATTCTCCCCTCCTTAAAAAGAATTTCGTCCTCGAAATTCATTCATGTCACATAATTGCAGAAATAAAACTTTCATCAGTTCTCTCATATCTTTAAGTAGCTTTTACAAAAGTACGGATCCTCCACTAATCCTTAACCAACTGAGCATACATTCTTATCATAACTTTTCCTCATTTCAATAAAAGAATCCGAACGAAAATTTCCTTGAGTAATCAATTCAGTCTTGGTTACGTGAATAGGCTCATAGAGCAGTAGCATATCCCAATTTCATTTATGGAGTCGGGTCAGAATTTCTCAGATGAATAACTCTCACATGGCTCGTGAGGTACTTTACAACATTTAGACAGATGTTATTGATGGTCCTTTTTGTACAAGTATAGCCTTAACGAATATAAACTTCGGTTTACTTGCTATAGATAGGGACTCAGCCCTGGAGTTCCGGCTCAGAGAGGTACGATTGCAGTCTAGGAGCATGTACTGATCAGACATATTTTGACTTGAAAATTTTGACTCAAACCATAGCTCTGATACCACTAAATGTAACCCCCCAGACCGATACGGGTAACCCGATCCGATCTGGGTTGTCACATTAGGGTCACCGGAGCGACCCACTGTAAAAATAGTCGAAAATTTAAAACTTTTTAACAGAACATGTAAACTTATAAAATCATTTATCTATATTTAAAAATAAAACAGATTTTCAGACTCGTATATAAAACAAAATACAATTACATGCCCCCTAATCACATGTACCATACTCTACAAACAACGTCGGAAGAACTCCCTTACTGAAGTAGATAGTTGCACTGGTACAATTCTTTTAACCTGCAATGTTGAGTAATAGAGTGAGCTTCGGAAAGCTCAGTAATACAGAACTACCAGATGATGCTGAAGAACGTGCAGATACAGATAAAAATGCATATCCTTATTATTTTCGAACATTTACAGATTTTTATGCTGAGTAGAGATCCTACTGATATTTCAGATGGTAACGGACAATGAGCTTTCAGTTCAGACAAATATTTCGGATGACTGAGTTCAGGAGATCAGAATAGGTTATCTAGTGTGTTCACGCAAAACCTGTGAAAAGGTGCATATCTTTTCTTTTAAAACAGTGGCAATTCAAAACATATTTTTACTCAAAAACCATATTAATCCATCCAACCAAACACACCATAATGTGTAGGTTCCCCAGAACCATACACCACCAACACACCAAGTAAGGCCATGAGCACAAAGCAGAGGAGCCTGCAGTAAAGGTAACGATAACTTCCTCCAATAACACCCTCCCATAAAACATTTATCAAAAACCATAGTAATCCCTCCAACCGAACACACCATAATGTGTAGGTTTCCCAGAACCATACACCCACCAACACACCATAATGTGTAGGTTCCCCAGAACCATACACCCACCAACACACCATAATGTGTAGGTTCCCCAGAACCATACACCCACCAACACACCAAGTAAGGCCCCGAGCATAAAGCCGAGGAACCTGCATATATAGTAACCTCCAACAATACCCCCAAATAAAACATGTTCCGTCCGTAAACGGATATATCAAAAATCAAAACATAATTCATGTCAAGTATCATATCAAAATCCAGGTCAAGTATCATATCAGAATCCATGTCAAATATCAGATCAGAATCCATGTCAAGTATCAGATCAGAATTCAAATCGAAAATCAGATAAAATATTCATGTGGGTAGGGAACACACCAGAGTTTACAGATATTATTCATAAGTTCAGAATAATCTTATCAGGTAGAGAAACATGGATCTTCAATATACCGATAGAATGTTGGGATTTATAATCACTATTGGAAGAGTTCAATAACTGATGGAATCATAAGTTATTCAGATTGAGACTTATCGAGATCATATCTTATTCATACATTTTTTTTGAAAGCTCTACATAATCAAAAGGGTATTCAGAATCCTTTACATCTGAGTTACTTATATTTTCATATATAACCTAACTAATTTGAGCTGATAAGGGATAACAACGATTCAGAAATTTTACAATCTTTGTCGATTGATCAGATTAACGAGTTACTCGATATGAATAATTCCCATAACTAATGCTCATCGACTGGTCAATTCTTTGTCCTTCCAGGGTATTTATTTATTTTATACCTAACATTCTTATCCATAGATATTCCAATGCTCTTTATTTCATTTTCACGCTTCCACAGTATCATGAAATGCTGACGTGCTTGATTTATAGTTCATGACCCATAAAAAAACATTTTATTATGTATGTTCGTTAACGTTTCCAGACTCATCCAAATCACTTATTTAATCATCAGTCTTTAAGGTTACTTATTTCATTTAACAGTCAAGTCTATCCCGATTACTTAAGAGTTTTCCAGAGTAAATCGGACATTTTTTGAATTTCGGATACATATTGTAGTTTCGTTCAGTTCAGTATTCATGATTGATTTGTCGAACAAATATCCAATTCTTAGTACTGAATATGATCTAGAGTTGAGTTGAGCTAAATACTTCCAAATTTATCATCGAGCCAAACTTGAAAAGACGAACACGCATTCCAGTAATATCTATGTCGTTCAGGTATTGACATAGCTTTAGGGTTGATCTACTCACTTAAGTTTTGTTCCATAACTTTTAAAGGTAGTCCAACACCTATGCTTATTTGGATTCCTTATTTAATCCAAGACATTTACTTAATATAGGCCATAAGGGTATTTTGGTAATTTTGGTGTTCAGTTTTATTCCATTCATTTCAGAGATCGATGATATCTAATCATTCTTGGGTCATTTCTATTACAGGGGTATTTTGGTCATTATACAGATTCAGTGTACTTTAATCATTTCCTTCCGTATGATCTTACTATTAAATTCAATCTTATAATTTATTTCAGTCTTTTCGAACAATTTTAACAACAGAACAACCCCGACAAATTGTTCTTCAGGTTTTACAAACGGAATATCAGGAATTTTCCTGCACTAAGTCAGGATCTTAACAATTAAATCCGTACTTAATCGAGTTAAGTACAAATCCCCTAAGTATTTTCTCATTCAGAGTCAACTCAGACTATTCTACCTCTTAAAGGCATTTTCGTAATTTCTTAACCAGATAATTTCAATATTAGCTCTTAACGAAAATAATATAATTTAGAGATCCTATGATTAATTGATTTCTTGAACACTCTCTGATCTTGAAACGGTTCTTTTAACAAACTTCTAGTATCATTCACAAACTCTCATAGGATTAAAACCGGTTATCCATAATTTTCAAATAAAACGAACATTTCTTATGCACATCAATATTTTTATCAGATCAATATGTCTGTAAAGTCCTCTTATCTAACTTCCATATTCAAATCTTGTCTTTTTATAACATAAGGGTATTTTCATAATTTTACCCTACCGGAGTATTCTTATATTTTCTTATCCAAGTACCTTTAACATTTAACCTTTGATGAAATAAATTATAAGTTACAGATACATGGCTGATTTCTTTATCACTAATCACAAACTTGTAATTTAATCTAACAATTCCTCAATCTCTTATATTAGTCATTCGATCCGTAATTAGTTACATAATTTCTACCACATCATATCGAGTGTATAAATTATTCAACTCCGCCAAAGTGACCAACATTATATTGTTTATGCATTTATCAATATAAACATGTTCCATAAAGCATAAAGAGGTAGTAAAGTATTACCTCGATTTCCGTGCATTATTGATCGACCATAAAAATTCCATTCGAACACCATTGATCTTCAATTTAACTTCCAATAATTCCTCAGATACATATCAACATAAATTATATAAAAACGGAGCTTAATTACGATAAACGAATCGAATTCGGGTGATAAATAAGTGAAAAACAGCTTACCGGGTTCGAATTTGGCGAAACAGACTTTGGATTCGGATTCAAAACGTCGAAAGTATAAAATATGACTTTTCAGAAATTTGAAAATTTTGGTCAAAATCAAAGTCAACGGGTTTGACCGGCAATTTCAAGGCCTTCGGGATCGAATTTCGAAAAACAAATAGTGGAATCGGATTTGGAACGTCGACAAATGTCAGGATAGGTATACTCGGTCGAAGTCAAAGGTCGTTTAATGCCCGGTCAAAGCCGGTCAAAGTTTTGGTCAACGGTGGTCAACGCCGGTCAACAGGTCGGGTAAACGGGTCGGATTATGATCGGTCAACTATGTACCAAAACCTGTCAAACCGGTCATTTGGACCATCCCTACGCGTAATGGCAGCGCGTGGGGGCGCGTGGGGCCTCTTCCGACTGCCTAAAAATCATGGAAAAATTTTTATAAATTATTTTAAGCGATTTCAAGATACTTACAAAGCTCGGTTCACAATTTTAAACGGCGGAGAGCTCGATTTTAATAAATCAGAAACTTTGACTGGTTCACCACCTCACGCGCCGCCGTCGACGGAGAACAAGGATGACATCGGCGGACTCGGAACGATGCAACGAACACGATGGTGCGGGAGGTGTCGTAAACAGATGACCCGATCGTCGCGAATCGATGAAAAACCAACTAAAATCGAGTTATTACCGACGATATTTCCGACTGAAATTAACAAAGAATGGTGACGATTCACGACGAAAGGTTTGAAGGGTTTTGTTCCTCGGTTGACAACGAACACGATGGTGGTTTAGGCTCGTCGATCGGAGGTCGGACGGCGAGTAGATCGGAGTTGGAAGTTGGGTTGTTGGGGAAAGGAAAACTGGAAAAAATGTCTGGAAATTGACGGGGGAGAGTTTATAATTCTCTCCAATAGAAAATTGGCTAAATTAATAGTTTAGCCACTGAATTTCCTATACTTCTTAAAATGGTCTGCCAACTTTACGATTTTATAATTTAATCCCCAATTTCTTCCAAAAATACCAATTAAATGATCCACTTTATAATTTCTTAAATTTAGCCCCTAAATTGGGGCGTTACAATTCTCCCCTCCTTAAAAAGAATTTCGTCCTCGAAATTCATTCATGTCACATAATTACAGAAATAAAACTTTCATCAGTTCTCTCATATCTTTAAGTAGCTTTTACAAAAGTACGGATCCTCCACTAATCCTTAACCATCTGAGCATACATTCTTATCATAACTTTTCCTCATTTCAATAAAAGAATCCGAACGAAAATTTCCTTGAGTAATCAATTCAGTCTTGGTTACGTGAATAGGCTCATAGAGCAGCTGCATATCCCAATTTCATTTATGGAGTCGGGTCAGAATTTCTCAAATGAATAACTCTCACATGGCTCGTGAGGTACTTTACAACGTTTAGACAGATGTTACTGATGTTCCTTTTTGTACAATTATAGCCTTAACGAATATAAACTTCGGTTTACTTGCTATAGATAGGGACTCAGCCCTGGAGTTCCGGCTCAGAGAGATACGATTGCAGTCTAGGAGCATGTACTGATCAGACATATTTTGACTTGAAAATTTTGACTCAAACCATAGCTCTGATATCACTAAATGTAACCCCGCAGACCGATACGGGTAACCCGATCCGATCTGGGTTGTCATATTAGGGTCACCGGAGCGACCCACTGTAAAAATAGTGGTAAATTTAAAACTTTTTAACAGAACATGTAAACTTATAAAATCGTTTATCTATATTTAAAAATAAAACAGATTTTCAGACTCGTATATAAAACAAAATACAATTACATGCCCCCTAATCACATGTACCATACTCTACAAACAACGTCGGAAGAACTCCCTTACTGAAGTAGATAGTTGCACTGGTACAATTCTTTTAACTTGCAATGTTGAGTAATAGAGTGAGCTTCGGAAAGCTCAGTAATACAGAACTACCAGATGATGCTGAAGAACGTGCAGATACAGATAAAAATACATATCCTTATTATTTTCGAACATTTACAGATTTTTATGCTGAGCAGAGATCCTACTGATATTTCAGATGGTAACGGACAATGAGCTTTCAGTTCAGACAAATATTTCGGATGACTGAGTTCAGGAGATCAGAATAGGTTATCTAGTGTGTTCACGCAAAACCTGTGAAAAGGTGCATATCTTTTCTTTTAAAACAGTGGCAATTCAAAACATATTTTTACTCAAAAATCATATTAATTCATCTAACCAAACACACCATAATGTGTAGGTTCCCCAGAACCATACACCACCAACACACCAAGTAAGGCCCTGAGCACAAAGCAGAGGAACCTGCAGTAAAGGTAACGATAACTTCCTCTAATAACACCCTCCCATAAAATATTTATCAAAAACCATAGTAATCCCTCCAACCGAACACACCATAATGTGTAGGTTTCCCAGAACCATACACCCACCAACACACCAAGTAAGGCCCCGAGCATAAAGCCGAGGAACCTGCATATATAGTAACCTCCAACAACAACAACAACAACAACAAAACCCAATTCCCATATGTATGGGGTAAGGGGGAGGTAGGGTAGTAGGCTGCCCCCAACGCCAGGTTGAGAGTAGCTTCCGTGGAAGACCTCCGGCAGTCAGAAAATTAAAAATATAGATAAAATGCAATGCATGTATAAATAAATACATAAATACATAGCTAAACAGTATTCATATGCAGTCATTAAAATCATATGTGCGTCTGTAACGGGAATTAATCCCTGCATAATAATCCCTGCGAAAGAATATCTGCATATAGACAGAAACATAAGACCCGACTAAATTTAAAAGAGGAAACATGAAGAGAATGATACACAAAAGTCAACGATAGCAAGCCCAGTTCTAATCCTTCATAAATACCAATAACAAAAACGTATAAAAAGTAGAAGTCATGGAAAATACTACAAAGACATTAAAAGAAGACAGAGATGATACACCCTATAGATGTGACCCACACTACTCGACTACCCTAGTCTTTAGCCTCCATATAGTAACCTCCAACAATACCCCCAAATAAAACATGTTCCGTCCGTAAACGGATATATCAAAAATCAAAACATAATTCATGTCAAGTATCATATCAAAATCTAGGTCAAGTATCAGACCGGAATCCATGTCAAATATCATATCAGAATCTATGTCAAGTATCAGATCAGAATTTAAATCGAAAATCAGATAAAATATTCAAGTGGGTAGGGAACACACCAGAGTTTAAAGATATTATTCATAAGTACAGAATAATCTTATTAGGCAGAGAAACACGGATCTTCAATATACCGATAGAATGTTGGGATTTATAATCACTATTGGAATAGTTCAATAACTGATGGAATCATAAGTTATTCAGATTGAGACTTATAGAGATCATATCTTATTCATACATTTTTTTTGAAAGCTCTACATAATCAAAAGGGTATTCAGAATCCTTTACATTTGAGCTACTTATATTTTCATATATAACCTAACTAATTTGAGCTGATAAGGGAGAACAACGATTCAGAAATTTTACAATCTTTGTCGATTGATCAGATTAACGAGTTACTCGATATGAATAATTCCCATAACTAATGCTCATCGACTGGTCAATTCTTTGTCCTTCCAGGGTATTTATTTATTTTATACCTAACATTCTTATCCATAGATATTCCAATGCTCTTTATTTCATTTTCACGCTTCCACAGTATCATGAAATGCTGACGTGCTTGATTTATAGTTCATGACCCATAAAAAAACATTTCATTATCTATGTTCGTTAACGTTTCCAGACTCATCCAAATTACTTATTTAATCATCAGTCATTGAGGTTACTTATTTCATTTAACAGTCAAGTCTATCCCGATTACTTAAGAGTTTTCCAGAGTAAATCAGACATTTTCTGAATTTCGGATACATATTGTACTTTCGTTCAGTTCAGTATTTGTGGTTGATTTGTCGAACAAATATCCAATTCTTAGTACTGAATATGATCTAGAGTTGAGTTGAGATGAATACTTCCAAATTTATCATCGAGCCAAACTTGAAAAGACGAACACGCATTCCAGTAATATCTATGTCGTTCAGGTATTGATATAGCTTTAGGGTTGATCTACTCACTTATGTTTTGTTCTATAACTTTTAAAGGTAGTCCAACACCTATGCTTATTTGGATTCCTTAATTAATCCAAAACATTTACTTAATATAGGCTATAAGGGTATTTTGGTAATTTTGGTGTTCAGTTTTATTCCATTCATTTCAGAGCTCGATGATATCTAATCATTCTTGGGTTATTTCTATTACAGGGGTATTTTGGTCATTGTACAGATTCAGTGTACTTTAATCATTTCCTTCCGTATGATCTTACTATTAAATTCAATCTTATTATTTATTTCAGTCATTTCGAACAATTTTGACAATAGAACAACCCTGACAAATTGTTCTTCAGGTATTTACTCATAACTCGGATATTTCCGGGTCAAGTGCCTTCTCAGATTTTACAAACGGAATATCAGGAATTTTCCTGCACTAAGTCAGGATCTTAACAATTAAATCCGTACTTAATCAAGTTAAGTACGAATTCCCTAAGTATTTTCTCATTCAGAGTCAACTCAGACTATTCTACCTCTTAAGGGCATTTTCGTAATTTCTTAACCAGATAATTTCGATATTAGCTCTTAACGAAAATAATATAATTTAGAGATCCTATGATTAATTGATTTCTTGAACACTCTCTGATCTTGAAACGGTTCTTTTAACAAACTTCTAGTATCCTTCACAAACTCTTATAGGATTAAAACCGGTTATCCATAATTTTCAAATAAAACTAACATTTCTTATGCACATCAATATTTTTATCAGATCAATATATCTGTAAAGTCCTCTTATCTAACTTCCATATTCAAATCTTGTCTTTTTATAACGTAAGGGTATTTTCATAATTTTACCCTACCGAAGTATTCTCATAATTTCTCATCCAAGTACCTTTAACATTTAACCTTTGATGAAATAAATTATAAGTTGCAAATACAGGACTGATTTCTTTATCACTAATCACAAACTTGTAATTTAATCTAACAATTCCTCAATCTCTTATATTAGTCATTCGATCCGTAATTAGTTACAGAATTTCTACCACATCATATCGAGTGTATAAATTATTCAACTCCGCCAAAGTGACCAACATTATCTTGTTTATGCATTTATCAATATAAACATGTTCCATAAAGTATAAAGAGGTAGTAAAGTATTACCTCGATTTCTGTGCAATACTGATCGACCATAAAAATTCCATTCGAACGCCTTTGATCTTCAATTCAACTTCCAATAATTCCTCAGATACATATCAACATAAATTATATAAAAAACGGAGCTTAATTACGATAAACGGATCGAATCGGGGGATAAATCAGTGAAAAACATCTTGCCGTGTTCGAATTTGGCAAAACGGACTTCGGATTCGGATTCAGGACGTCGAAAGTATAAAATATAACTTTTCGGAAATTTGAAATTTTTGGTCAAAATCAAAGTCAACGGGTTTGACCATCAATTTCAAGGCCTTCAGGTTCGAATTTCAAAAAACGGACAGCGGAATCGGATTTGGAACGTCAAAAAATGTCAGGATAGGTATACTCGGTCGAAGTCAAAGGTCGTTTAATGCCCGGTCAAAGCTGGTTAAAGTTTTGGTCAACGGGTCGGGTTAACGGGTCGGGTCGGGTCAACAGGTCGGGTAAACGGGTCGGGTTATGACCGGTCAACTATGTACCAAAATCGGTCAAACCGGTCATTTGGACCATCCCCACGCGCAGTGACAGCGTATGGGGGCGCGTGGGGCCCCTTCCGACTGCCTAAAAATCACGGAAAAATTCTTAAAAATTATTTTGAGCGATTTTAAGATACTTACAAAGCTCGGTTCACAATTTTGAATGGCAGAGAGCTCGATTTCAACAAATCGGAAACTTTGACCGCTTCACCTCCTCACGCGCCGTTGTCGACGGAGAACAAGGATGACACCGGCGGACTCGGAACGATGCAAAAAACACGATGGTGTGGGAGGTGTCGTAAACGGATGACCCGATCGTCGCGAATCGATGAAAAACCAACTAAAATCGAGTTATTACCGATGATATTTCTGACTGAAATTAACGAAGAACGGCGATGATTCACGATGAAAGGTTTAATGGGTTTTGTTCCTCGGTTGACAACGAACACGATGGTGGTTTCGGCTCGTCGATCGGAGGTCGGATGACGAGTAGACCGGAGTTGGAAGTTGGGTTGTTGGGGAAAGGAAAACTGGAAAAAATGTCTGGAAATTGACCGGGGGGAGAGTTTATAATTCTCTCATATAAAAAATTGGCTAAATTAATAGTTTAGCCACTGAATTTCCTGCACTTCTTAAAATGGTCTGCCAACTTTACGATTTTATAATTTAATCCTCAATTTTTTTCCAAAAATACCAATTAAATGCACCACTTTATAATTTCTTAAATTTAGCCCCTAAATTGGGGTGTTACAATAAGTGGCTTGGAGAGAGTCCATTGAGGATGGAAAGTAGAGAGTACGACGTGGCGGTCAACTTAGTCAATCAAGTCCATGTAAGCATGTATGTTTTTCGTTGCGCTTGTTAACGCCTATTAATGTTGAGTGAACAATTTGTAACCAATCGATAACGTCTGTAATCGATTTGTAACTTTTGAAACATCAATGGGAAAAATAAAAACTACCTCAAACATTATTGGGCAACTGTGTAGTTTACCCATTTTTTAGAGAGTATATTCTAATAAGATAATTTATTAATTATTATATTATATTACGTTTTTATCAATGATATATTGGTAATTTTTTATTTTTATTTTTTAAAAATTAACCATTGGTAATTTAAGTTGTTGGTGTGAGATTCAAATATATTAATATATTTGTTGATGGGATAAATGGATTGTCATGGCTATAGATGGTTTATCTCTTATAGTTTGACGGAGAATTGTAGTTGGTAGCAGATCGATCGTTGATCGATGTCAAAGTGTTTTATCTTTATCAGGTGATAGAGAGATAAATGGGGTAAAATATTTTAATATGGGTTCCATCATTTCTCTTTATATTCCAAGAGATTTTATAATATTCTTAGAGTCGGTGTTAGATATAGAGTCATTATGACTATTTATATATTGATTGACTAGATGGATCTGATCAGTTTACTATAAATTCAATTCTAGTTAATCACGTGGGTCTATCAAAGATTATGCTAACATGTCTTGACTTCTCAAAATTAATGAAGTAATGAAGTGAGAGTATCATGATTTTTAATTTGAGCAAAAAGTAATAGTCGGTGGTAAATCGATTATGGGTCGATATTAAAGTATTCTATCTCCATCGATGATTGGGGAGATATTTATTCTATTTAATAAGTTGAATTTTTAAATTTTTGCAAATAAAAAAGACATTATTGTTGTTTCATATAACTTCATATTTTATTAACATGTTTTAGTTAAATATTACCTTTGGGCCTCAAATTCGTGTTGGCCCATATACTTTGGGCATTAAAAGAAACATTTATGGAATGTTAAAGTCTGCTTAACTTCTATGGTTTAAAGATGTAGAGAAATGAATCCAGTAGGTGCCCGAATATATAATTTATTTAAGAATTAATTAATTTAGGAGAATCATTTAAGTGAAGGCTATCTGTAATATACTTAAGGAGGGCTGCTTATAGGACTGCTATTAATCGGGAGGCACGTTGGGAAGCGCCGCAAGATGGATGGGTGAAGCTTAACACCGACGGGCTTGGCTATTTTTGGGAGTATTATAAGGAACCGCAACGGTGAGTGGATACTAGGGTTCTCGAAGCAACTTGGTTACTGCTCAGTGATTGATGCATAACTATGGAGAATTTTCACAGATACGTGTTTGGCATGGGAGAGAAATTTGCGAATGGTGATGGTGAAAATGGACAACAAGGAAGTTGTCGCTATTCGCAACGGTGAGCGTGGATACGAGAGATGTTTAGCCATGGCTCCACGTATTGCTCATATGGTTCGAAGAGGCTGGAGTTTACAAGTCAGATTTGTGCCACGAGAATGCAACTCGACGGCTGATGGTCTAGCTTGCATGGCTTGAAATCTTTCTATATGGCTACACTTGTTTTCGAAGTCACCGGATGCGATCCGAGAGATTTGTCATAAGGAGAGTTGCTGTGATGACTATTTAAGTTCTCTCTTCGACCTTTGTAATAAAGAAAAATTAAGATATAATGACCTTCTAGGTTATGTATTTGAGGATAATAAGCCATTTAGGTAAATTTGAGGATAATAAGCCAAATTAGTTTATGTATTTTATTAGGAAGGAAATCTGGTCCTATCAAGTAATGTTGGTGGTGGTTGCACTTTCAACTCAAAATAAATTAAAAAGGGAGAAATTAGGGTCAAAATAGGCCCAAAAAAAAGTTACTATTAATACAGGTACTTAGTCCTTATCATGGCCAAAAGTGTCCTTATAAATCCAGCTAAGGAAAGATCAAATCGTTGTTTCATGATTAGCTTCCTCATCAACCCCAAATGACACAAACCAACCCCATCATTTTTATTAATTTATTTTTCTTTTGTTAATTCACATATTATTATTATTATTATTATTATTATTATTATTATTTTTTTTATGATTTTGATGATTTGATGACATGATGATTAATTTGGATACCAAGAATAAAAACACTAAACCCCAAAGCTCAAAACACAATATAAATGTAATTATTAATTGATAAATGTTGAAATGATACAAAGTTGAGAGAGAGAAAATGTACTTACCAACTTGTTAGGTACCCTTTTGAAATTTGTGTAAACAATGGTCCACAAATAATGGAACTTTAGTTTGATTTCATCCTCTTTTAAACTTTTGGGTACACCAAAACTAATTACAAAGTACAAAATTGTAGGTAGTGATGAATGCCAAATATGTCCGTGGTTGTAGCTTTATAAAATAGGCTTTTGTTAGGGTGTTGTGACATGTGGTCTTGATTTTCTTAAAAATTTTACAATAAAATTTAATTTATGAATAAATACAATTATGAACAAAATAAGCATAAATCATATATTACAGTAGACTTTACCAGACGTAAGTTGAGTCCGATTCTAATAAAAAATATATTTCTCGACTCGATTTGAATCGACAAAAATTCAACGAGGCCTATAATCATCTCTAACCACTATCCTCAAATACAAAATTATAAAACAAATATAAAAGGCAAAAAGAGACAAAACTAACAATTGTTATAAAGTTGCTAATGAATTAAAGTTAGGTAGAGAGAGCATATAATTTATTAAATGAAAGCTATGTTTAAACCTACAAACAATCGTGGGGTCCTGCTTAATTGGGAATAATTTTGATTGTTATTATTATTTCTCTTTAATACCTAAATTAATATACTGATAAATAATGATAAAATAAGTTTGTTAATATCTTAAATGATTATAAAATTCATTGAAGGATAATAATTACACCATCAACGTGATACACGAATGAAATAATAAAATTTTTATTTTTAGAAAAAAATAAGAAAAATTAATATGGATAACATATGAATTTTATGTTAATAAAAAATAGTCAATGCGATTACATGTAATTGTCATGTCACTCTTCTATTTATGATTTAACATTTGATCGATTAAACTATGAGTAAATAAAAAATTTAATAAATAAATTATTTTTTTAATTTAATCGTCAAATAAATAAAAGGGTAAACTATACATTTAG